>NC_069499.1:1378837848-1379185348 GCF_027579735.1 Bombina bombina | reverse complement strand
CAGCTAGTTGAAATTGTCACCCAGTTAATGTTCTTTTTATGTTTCTTTTTTTATGTGCACAATTTCTGAGGGAATATTCTATCTGAATAATGAATGTTTAGTTTTAACTTTACTGTCCTAATTGTTTTCTGATGGATTCAGATGGTGTTGAATTAGGAAAACCCTGATTTTGAAAACCCCACTCTTCTAATAGAGTATGTCCTTTTACAAAGTGCTAATAAGAGAAAATTGATAGTTGGGCTAAACGGCATACATTTTATTGTAGCTGAAATTATTGTTATATGAAATTCTCTTCTAATGCCCATGGAAACGTTTGTAAATAAATTCTGTAATTTTTTTTAGCTGGATTATAATATACCATAGAGGTAAAGACTGACCGTTCTTTACTTTGTAAATGGAGATGAAACTTGGCAACATGTTATAGAATTTTATAGAATACAGCCTAATGCACGTTGCTTAGAAAACAATATACAAAGAGGTAATGAACTATATTGTTTGCCTACATCTGCTTGAACATTATGCAGTAGAAATGTAAAAAGCTGACATGAATATGGGGTGTTAGAAAAAAACGGCACTAAAAAGTGTCTTTCCATTACGTTCAATAGGAACTGTGTGTTCCCAGTAAATATATACAGGGAGTGCAGAATTATTAGGCAAATGACTATTTTGACCACATCATCCTCTTTATGCATGTTGTCTTACTCCAAGCTGTATAGGCTCGAAAGCCTACTACCAATTAAGCATATTAGGCGATGTGCATCTCTGTAATGAGAAGGGGTGTGGTCTAATGACATCAACACCCTATATCAGGTGTGCATAATTATTAGGCAACTTCCTTTCCTTTGGCAAAATGGGTCAAAAGAAGGACTTGACAGGCTCAGAAAAGTCAAAAATAGTGAGATATCTTGCAGAGGGATGCAGCACTCTTAAAATTGCAAAGCTTCTGAAGCGTGATCATCGAACAATCAAGCGTTTCATTCAAAATAGTCAACAGGGTCGCAAGAAGCATGTGGAAAAACCAAGGCGCAAAATAACTGCCCATGTCAAGCGTGCAGCTGCCAAGATGCCACTTGCCACCAGTTTGGCCATATTTCAGAGCTGCAACATCACTGGAGTGCCCAAAAGCACAAGGTGTGCAATACTCAGAGACATGGCCAAGGTAAGAAAGGCTGAAAGACGACCACCACTGAACAAGACACACAAGCTGAAACGTCAAGACTGGGCCAAGAAATATCTCAAGACTGATTTTTCTAAGGTTTTATGGACTGATGAAATGAGAGTAAGTCTTGATGGGCCAGATGGATGGGCCCGTGGCTGGATTGGTAAAGGGCAGAGAGCTCCAGTCGACTCAGACGCCAGCAAGGTGGAGGTGGAGTACTGGTTTGGGCTGGTATCATCAAAGATGAGCTTGTGGGGCCTTTTCGGGTTGAGGATGGAGTCAAGCTCAACTCCCAGTCCTACTGCCAGTTTCTGGAAGACACCTTCTTCAAGCAGTGGTACAGGAAGAAGTCTGCATCCTTCAAGAAAAACATGATTTTCATGCAGGACAATGCTCCATCACACGCGTCCAAGTACTCCACTGCGTGGCTGGCAAGAAAGGGTATAAAAGAAGAAAATCTAATGACATGGCCTCCTTGTTCACCTGATCTGAACCCCATTGAGAACCTGTGGTCCATCATCAAATGTGAGATTTACAAGGAGGGAAAACAGTACACCTCTCTGAACAGTGTCTGGGAGGCTGTGGTTGCTGCTGCACGCAATGTTGATGGTGAACAGATCAAAACACTGATAGAATACATGGATGGCAGGCTTTTGAGTGTCCTTGCAAAGAAAGGTGGCTATATTGGTCACTGATTTGTTTTTGTTTTGTTTTTGAATGTCAGAAATGTATATTTGTGAATGTTGAGATGTTATATTGGTTTCACTGGTAAAAATAAATAATTGAAATGGGTATATATTTGTTTTTTGTTAAGTTACCTAATAATTATGCACAGTAATAGTCACCTGCACACACAGATATCCCCCTAAAATAGCTATAACTAAAAACAAACTAAAAACTACTTCCAAAACTATTCAGCTTTGATATTAATGAGTTTTTTGGGTTCATTGAGAACATGGTTGTTGTTCAATAATAAAATTAATCCTCAAAAATACAACTTGCCTAATAATTCTGCACTCCCTGTATGTATATGCTTTTATTTATATATATATATATATATATATATATATATATATATATATATATGTATATATATATATATATACACATATAAAAAAAAATCCCAGAAGTTACGTCCTGGAAAACGCGTCAGGCACACCCCCTTCATGTCACAACATCATCACATCAGAGCAGCCGACTTTGGCTCTTTAAACAGTGAGCTGTGCTGTGGATTTCGGCTCTTGAAACTAGTGAGCTGTATACTGAGCATCATTACCTCTGTGGCATAATAGTGTTATTATGAGTGTCATTGTACTTTTTAATGTATTTGTGATGTGTTTTGTGCAACTTTTTTGTTTTTAGAAACAGTTAACCAGAGGTCTGCGGATGCGGTAATTATTCTAGCGTAATCCGCGATTGCGTTCACACGTTTGTGTTTACTTTCAACTCGTAATACGAGCGCTAAAGCCAATGCACGCAAACACCCACGATAAACCCCTTTTCAATCATACGTAACTGGCTCTAAATTGGCTCCTTATAAATACTATAAGCAACTTATTCTTTATGTGCTAAAGCTTATACTTATTAAATAAATGAAATCATGAGGTATGGTTTTAATATAGTCTGGGATTAGATGTTTTAGGATTCATCTTTTAGCATACACATAGCTCTTTCATACTTGTGGCAATTACCTTGTGGTTAACAGCCGGGGCTGTGGATTATGGCGAAGAGCAATTCTGTTATCTTTATTTGCCCCTATTTGTATATTTTATTATAGTGCTCGCTACGTTATTATATTTAATACCTTGTTGACTAATATACCTCATACTTTAAATATCCCAACCTCTAGTTTACATATAACTTATAACTATGTGCACTTAATTTTATATACTTATAACTTGCCACTTGGTGGTATAATATTATTACAGCTATCATTTATTATTTTTATAGTTTGTAATTGTAAACCCAGCACAAATGGACTTTACCGAGCTACAGTCACTTCATTAAACTTACTAGTAGTGCTAAGTACTGCATTTGTTCTCTAGTTATAGATATTGATGGTTAGAACTTTTTCACCTATAGTTATATTTTCCTTTCTCACTTGGCAAAGAAGTAGAATTATCTGTAGTGAAAGATTAGTTTTGTTTTAGGATTTATTTTTTTATGCGCTTAAATGTATATTTGTAGAAGGTTCTAAAGTAATCTTCATGGTTTATTAACGGGGGTGGGGGGGTGGGGAATAGGAAATGATATATGTCTACTTCCGTCTTTCACGTATGATGTGAATATCTGATATATACATTTTTTTTATAATTATCTGTCTATTTGTCTTTGTGTCCTCAATAAAAAATATTTAAAAAAAAAAAGTTGTAGATGAAAGAAAAAATATCATCTGAATGTTAACTGCTCACATAGCAATTACTTTGTTGAGCTGATATTAGTTTTAAATATAGAATAAAACAAGATGTGCATTATAAAACTTTTTTCTTTCCCACAGTTACGTCAAGGATAAACAAGAATTTTTGTGTAACATGTCCCTTTAATTGTTCGCCATGCAACCTATGCGATAACCTTTTACTGTTTTTGTATAATTTGTTTTAGTGCACTGGTGCCTTTTATTTATTTGTTATGTTGATTAAAAGCAGGACTTGACAAATCTGGTTCCTTCATTTAACTTTTTGGATTCTCCTACATAAATCACTATATAAAATCATTTCATAACTGTTTACATTTTAAACTTTGAAGCTCATCAGCACTCGGATTTGCTTTTAAAGGGCCATGATACCCAAATGTTGAAACACTTGAAAGTGATGCAGCATAGCTGTAAAAAGCTGACTAGAAAATATCAACTGAACATCTCTATGTAAAAAAGAAAGATATTTTACCTCAAAAGTTCCTCAGTAGCCACATCCCATTGTAATGGACCTCTAAGCAGCAAATCAGTATGTCTGTCCCGGGACAGCTAAGGGATTGAGCCTCGTGTACTCTCATGTTATTTCCCTATTCTGTTTACTATGAAATCTCATGAAAGTTAAGTCAAATATCATGAGATCAAAGTAAATGGCTCATGACCTCAGCACTGTTGATGCTGATTGGCTGCAGTTCATTTTTTTATTTATTTTTTACCTGCAGCTGAGAGCAGCTGAGTATAACTTTTTACACAGAACTTACTCTGCTGAGCTGAGGAAATTTTGAGGTAAAATATCTTCCTTTTTTACATAGAGATGCTCAGGTGATATTTTCCTGTCAGCTTTTTACAGTTATACGGCATCAGTCTCAAGTGAGTTAGCATATGAGTATTATGTCCCTTTAAGTTTAAAAAAAAAAAAAACGTGTCTACTCATGTTCTAGAATCTGTTTTTCATTCTGTAAATGAAAACTGATTACAGATTCAGGTCTTCCTGTAATCAGAGTTGGCAGTAGTATAATTTTTATGAAATTGTTGTGTGGATTTATTTGCTACTTTATATGTGTAGATAAACAAGAGACATAAATCTGCACAAAGCAAATAATACCAATAATATTCAGTATCTTTCCACTTTTGGTGCCTCACTGACAATGTTCGACTAAATATCTCTGCTTTGGTATTAGCAGCATCAGCAGAGCTGTAGTATATAATCAGCATCCCGTTGATTAAAAATATCTTGTTCTAATTCAGGGGTTCCAATTATCTACTCTCCAGATTCTAGCAGTAATTATTCTGCAAGCTTTTTTCTTCCAGAATTCATATTCCATTCTCGTTCTTTCCCTCTCTCTCTCTTTCCATTTCATGTTAAACTTTGTAACTCTCTGCCGATTGCAGCCCTGGAAATGCCCCGTGTCTTTCTTATTTATTGTATAATTAATGTCATTTTCTAGCTGAGTCATTTCATGTGAGGGTTTTCCCTTCAATTCAACCTGCTTTCCTCTGGTGGCTCCCTTCTACCAGATTTATTATTATTGTTAGGTCGGTAATGAGCTCTTAGCACTAGGCCTTACAGCTGTGTTTCCATGGTGACAGAACAGGCCGCAGCTCTGCCTATGGTATATTCCTTTACGAAGTGGAACATTTTTTGTTACATTGTAAATAGACTTAATCACTGTTTTCTTTTTTTTTTCAGGAGAAATACAATTAACATCGCTAGATAGCTCTGACACCCACCCTCTCAAATCTAACCCGCTAGGCACATCTCTTAAAGACATAGAGAACTCCCGGTATATGCCACATACAAAATGTTGTTTGTTGTACAGAGGAGATTCCAAGCAAGTGCAATTTACTTTTTATCTGTGTACAGAATACTAAGTGCTCTGCATCTATCTGTATGACTTTGCTGTATGCATTGTTTTTTTTTTCGGGTACTTGACAAATCATTTACTTGCATACTTAAACTGCAATGTTTCTTTGTAAATTACTTCTACCGTCTGACTATTAAGTTTTCCGAAAGCAGCTTTGAAAAGCAATCAATTTATATTACTGGCAGAAATTATAAAAACATAGGCTGCAACAGACTGCATTTTTTCACTTGTGTTTTTGTATTACGTCCTAATAAGAAAATTATAGAAGCAGATTTTTTTTTTTAATATAATAATCTGAAAAAGCACATTTAAGAGTTGCCATGTGTCCGGTATTTAACCAAACAGTCCAGTACTTTAGCAGATTGTCTAGTAAAATCTTCACTAAAATACTGGACATTTAAATGTCCAGTGTTTTTTAAAGTCCCTGTGCGTTAGCCAAATATAAAATGCCTCCTATGCCTCAACACTAGGGATGGGAGAATGTTTTGCAACATTCAAAAAATGAAATTAATTATGCAATATTCAAAGCAGAAAAATTTATACATCTACTAAATTCCCTGCCACATAAAATATTGAACTTCTGACTAGTATGTGTTAAATTGAATGTGGATATTCAATCTAATTATGAACATTAGAAAAGTAAAGTAACATTCGAAAAACCGGAAATAACATTTGATTACGGAATTTTAATGGATTTTCATTCTTATCAACATTCTATTGACCAAAACGAATGTCCACAGGACTATTCTTTCTTCCAAGCGAATTGCACTTTCACCACATTTGCCTATACCTACTCATCTCAGTACAGATATGGAGCAGTATTGATTTGTATGTTACTGGCTGCCAAGGGGTAAAAGGACTGATCGGCTGTAAAAAAAATAGATGTGATCAAGAGTGGGGGCTAAGGTAGAGCTTTTTTTTGGGGGGGGGCATTATGTGATCACACCTACCACTGTGTCCAGGCACAGATTGTCCAGTATTTTTGTGGACAACAGTTGGCAACCCTATGCCCACTGGAGAAAAAATATATTAAGATTTTGCAGCACTGATATTGCCAGTTGGGCAAGCCTAAGTACTAACTAGTGAGTCAAGAGAAAGCATGTCAACATCAGTTAATCAACTACAGAGATCACTCTGTATATTAGCACCTTAAAAGGTTTCTTATTATCATACCCCATCAAATTTCAGTTGCCAAATTGCTGCTTTAAAAGATGACCTTTATGAAAAATACATGTTAATAACCTTTTCCACAAAGTGTTTGAAAATGTTCCATTATAAGAACCCTGACATATGTATTTTTCATAAGAGACCTATTTTAAAGCAGCAATATGACAGCCACACACCAAAAGAAACTTACATCTGCCTCTTCATATTATTTCTGCAACTACAAACCATAAACAAACTCTTGATTATAAGCAATTTGTAACATGGTTATGTTGCTAAAGTCTCAGTTCAAGCAAAGGTGTCTGGAAGGGGAGTTTAGAGGAGCATATAATACCCTTAGTATGTTTCTTATTATATATGGGCATAAGCAGCCCTGTTAAGCACTTTTTTGATGCCAATGAGCCATCCAGTTTTAAAATAAGCAGCACATTGGCACAACAAGCAACGTTATCTACATATTACCACTGATATTATGTTTGGGCCACCCCACCCCCCTTGGCAGCATTATTGCAGATGTCCATGGAATCTAATCATCATTGTTCCTGACAACTGCTTGACACAGATGCATTATGGGATGTGTTATTGTAAGAACATTAACAACTTTTGGTTTTAGTAGGTCGTCTGCAGTAGTTTATTTCTGACGACAAGAGAAGGTTCATTCAAAATGTGTCTACTCTAACACATTTATTACCAAATCTCCAACAAGTAGCATAGAGTGAAAAAAAAAACATTTTTTTTTTTTTTTATGTGGTCAAGATTGGCCAAGAACAAAAGTGAAGCTTACATTCTTGTTGGCTGATGTATAACTAATGAATTTACAAGTTGTGCTTTTGTTTTGGAAGTGAAAAGGTTAATTTCACACATGTAAATTGCTATTGTCCTTTCATACTGTAAAACGGTATCATTGTAAACACTTGTTAGGAATATTCATGCTGACTGGCCATGGTATTAGTGATTTGCATGTGTATAAGGTGTAACTGGGAGGTTTCTGGTAACTTTACAATGGGAATCACGGTTTACTGTCAGTGATACTAGGAATTGAGCCAGCAAACTTTACCTTTAACTTGTAATACATGCACACAGATGCTTGCAATATTCTTTCTTTATCAGTTTCACACGAGCACAGTTTACTCTAGAAATCTTGCACAAAATTCCACAAACAATTTAATAGATGACGTCTTTTCTTATCCATAATAAATGTAAATAACTTGTATAGAATTATTTTTTCTCCAACGATATTATGCTAGTTCCTACCCTCGGGGCACAGTTTCTAAAAGTAAATGTTTACTAGACTTGAACAGCCAAGAAATTTTCATTTCATCTGAAATTTTAGTAACAAATATTTGGGGGAAATGATTTTCCCCAAATATTCATTGGCTGCACTTTTCTGTATTAAAAAAAAAACAACAAAAGAAATACTGAATTTTAGTTACACCCTTTACTACCAGTTCTTTCAGAGAAGAACTTGCCAAAAATACACGATCATTTTTAGCATTTTTTTCTATGACTCCATTTAAACAGAAATAGAGCCTTGTTTTTTCTATTTATCTTTCAAAACTATATATATTTTTATAAGTACACAACCCAAGGTATTGTTCTAGGCCTCTGGTTTTCAAACCTTGGATGATTACCTTGGATGAGAGCAGGTAAAATTACCACGTTTACTAATCAGGTGATTATTTCACCTGTGGTCCAGTTCAGATATCCTCAAAATGTAGCTTTTTAGGAAGGCCTGAGGACAGGTTTGAAAACCAATGATCTACGCCCATTTTTGCTGAATTTCATGCCACCATTTCACAGCCAAATGCAATCATAAAAAAAAAACTGTACATTTCTCTTGTTAAGTGTATCCAGTCCACGGATCATCCATTACTTATGGGATATTCTCCTTCCCAACAGGAAGTTGCAAGAGGATCACCCAAGCAGAGCTGCTATATAGCTCCTCCCCTCACATGTCATACCCAGTCATTCTCTTGCAACTCTCAACATAGAAGGAGGTCGGGAGAGGACTGTGGTGTTTTATACTTAGTTTATTTCTTCAATCAAAAGTTTGTTATTTTTAAATGGCACCGGAGTGTGCTGTTTATCTCAGGCAGTATTTGGAAGAAGAATCTGCCTGCGTTTTTCTATGATCTTAGCAGAAGTAACTAAGATCCATTTGCTGTTCTCACACATTCTGAGGAGTGAGGTAACTTCAGAGGGGGAATGGCGTGCAGGTTTTCCTGCAAATAAGGTATGTGCAGTAAAATAATTTTCTAAGGAATGGAATTGACTAAGAAAATACTGCTGATACCGAAGTAATGTAAGTACAGCCTTAAATGCAGTAATAGCGACTGGTATCAGGCTTCTTAATAGAGATACATACTCTCATAAAAATGTGTTTTAAAACGTTTGCTGGCATGTTAATCGTTTTTTAACGTACATTGGTGATAAAACTGTAATGTTAGTATAGCCTTAAATGCAGTGAAAGTGACTGGTATCAGGCTGATTAATAGAGATACATACTCTTATAAAAATGTGTTTTAAAACGTTTGCTGGCATGTTTAATCGTTTTTTGACTTATGTTTGGTGATAAAACTTATTGGGGCCTAATTTTTTTCCACATGGCTGGCTTAAATTCTGCATAGAAACAGTTAACTGAGGCTCCCCACTGTTGTAATATGAGTGGGAGGGGCCTAATTTAGCGCTTTTTTACGCAGTTAAAATTACAAAATGAATCATCCAGATTCCCTCAGCAGTCCCATGATTACTACAGGACATCTCTAAAGGGCTAAAAAGACTTCCAAAATCGTTTATAGGGAAGGTAATCCACAGATCAGCTGTGGCAGTTTTGTTGTGTCTGTTTAAAAACGTCGATGTCGTTTTTTTTATCTGTTTTTTGCATTAAGGGGTTAATCATCCATTTGCAAGTGGGTGCAATGCTCTGTTACCTTATTACATATACTGTAAAAATTTCGTTTGATTTACTGCCTTTTTTCACTGTTTTTCAAATTTTGACAAAATTTTTTTTCTTAAAGGCACAGTAACGTTTTTTATATTTGCTTGTTAACTTGATTTAAAGTGTTTTCCAAGCTTACTAGTCTCATTATTAGTCTGTTCTAACATGTCTGACATAGAGGAAGCTCTGTGTTCATTATGTTTAAAAGCCATGGTGGAACCCCATCTTAGAATGTGTACCAGATGTACTGATTTCATGTTAAACAATAAAGATCATTTTTTGTCTTTAAAAACATTATCACCAGAGGATTCTGTCGAGGGGGAAGTTATGCCGACTAACTCTCCCCACGTGTCAGACCCTTTGACTCCCGCTTTAGGGACTCACGCTCAAATGGCGCCAAGTACATCAAGGGCGCCCATTGCGTTTATTTTACCAGAGGATTCTGTCGAGGGGGAAGTTATGCCGACTAACTCTCCCCACGTGTCAGATCCTTCGACTCCCGCTTCAGGGACTCACGCTCAAATGGCGCCAAGTACATAAAGGGCGCCCATATCGTTTATTTTACAAGACATGGCAAGTTTGTGAATAATACACTGGCAGCGGTATTAGTCAGACTACCTGAAATTAAAGGAAAGCAAGATAGCTCTGGGGGTAGTTACAGAGCATACAGACGCTTTAAGAACCATGTCTGATACTGCCTCATAATATGCAGAAGCTGGGGAGCTTCGGTCTGTGGGTGATATTTTTGACTCAGGGAAGATGATTTAACCCGATTCTGATATTTCTACATTTAAAATTTATGCTTGAGAACCTCCACTTGTTGCTCAGGGAGGTTTTAGCTGCTCTGAATGACTGTGTGCAATAGCAGTGCCAGAGAAATTGTGTAGACTGGATAAATACTATGCAGTGCCGGTGTGTACTGATATTTTTTCCAATACCTAAAGAGGTTTACTAAAATTATTAATTAGGAATGGGATAGACCAGGTGTGTCGTTCTCTTCCCCTCCTATTTTTAGAAAAATGTTTGTAATAGTGGCCACCACACGGGACTTATGGCAGACCGTTCCTAAGGTGGAGAGAAGAGTTTCTACTCTAGCTAGCGTACCACTTATCCTGTCAAGGACAGTTGTGCTTTTTTAGATCCAATGGATAACAAAATAAGAGGGTTACCTTAGGAAAGTGTTTATTCAACAAGGTTTTATCCTGCAGCCCCTTGCATGCATTGCTTTTGTCACTGCTGCTGCGGCGTTCTGGTTTGAGTCTCTGGATGAGGCTTTTCAGGTAGCGACTCCATTGGATGAATACTTGACAAATTAGGGCACTTAAGCTAGCCAATTCCTTGTTTCTGATGCCTTGTTTTTCTTGACTAAACTAACGGCTAAGAATTCTGTTTTTTACTATGCTGGCGCGCACAGCGCTATGGCTTATATTATGGTCAGCTGTCGTGACTTACTAAATAAGCTACTTAATTTCCCTTCAAGGGGCAGACCCTATTCGGCCCTGGTTTGAAGGAGATTATTGCTAATATCTCTGAAGGAAAGGGTAATGCCCTTCCTCGGGACAGGTCCAAATCAAGGGCCAAAAAGTCTAATTTCGTGCCTTTCGAATCTTCAAGGCAGGCGTGGCATCAATTTCCTCTAAGGCAAATTAAGAGGGATCTTTTGCTCAGTCCAAGACGGTCTGGTGACAACCGGACCTGGAACAAAGATATGCAGGCCAAGGAGCCTGCTGCTGCCTCTAAAACAGCATGTAAAACGGCTCCCTATCCGGTAACGGATCCTGTATGGGGCAGACTTTCATCTTTCGCCCAGGCGTGGGAGAGAGAGAGAGGCCCAGGACCCCTGGGCATTGGAAATTATATCCCAGAGATGTCGTCTGGTTTTCAAAACTTTTCCCCCCAAATAAAGGGGAGATTTCACCTTTCACAATTATCTGCAAACCGGATAAAGAAAGAGACATTCTTACACTGTGTACGAGACCCATCCAGTTCCAGGGGTGGAACAGGGATAGAATTTTTACTCAATTCTGTTTGTGGTTCCCAAAGAGAGGGAACCTTCAGATCTATTTTGGATATAAAGATCTTAAACAAATTCCTTAGAATTCCATCATTTAAGTTGGAAACTATTCGTACCATCTTAACTATGATCCAGGAGAGTCAATAGAGGACTACAATGGATTTGAAGGATGCTTATCCTCACATTATGATGCATAAAGATCACCATCGTTTTTCATGTTTGCCTTTCTAGACAGGCATTACCAGTTTGTAGCTCTTTCCTTTGGGTTAACTACAGCCCCAAGAATCTTTATGGAGGTTCTGGGGTCGCTTTGGTGGCCCTTAGGCCGCGGGGCATAGAAATGGCCCCTTATTTAGACGACATCCTGTTACAGGCGTCAAACATCCAAGTTGCCAAGTCTCATACGGACGTAGTACTGGCATTTCTGAGATCGTATGGGAAAGTGAACAAGGAAAGAGTTCTCTATCCCCAATCTCAAGGGTTTCCCTCCTAGGGATTCTGATAGATTTTGTAGAAATGAAAATTTACCTGACGGAGTCCAGGTTGTCAAAGTTTCTAAATTTCTGCCGTGTTCTTCATTCCATCCTCGCCCTTTGGTGGCTCAGTACAGGAATGTAATCGGCTTAATGGTAGCGGCAAGGGACATAGTTTCGTTTGCACGCCTACATTTCAGACCGCTGCAACTATGCATGCTTAGTCAGAGGAACGGGGATTACACAGATTTGTTCTCCTGTTAAATCTGGACCAAGAGATCAGAGATTCTCTTCTCTGGTGACTATCTCGGGTCCATCTGTCCAAGGGTATGACCTTCCGCAGGTCAGATGGGACAATTGTTACAACAGATGCCGGCCTTTTAGGTTGGGATACAGTCTGGAACTCCCTGAAGGCTCAGGGACAGTGGACTCAGGAGGAGACCCTCCTTCTAATGAATATTCTGGAACTGGGAGCGATATTCCATGCTCTTCAGACTTGGCCTCAGTTAGCAACTCTGAGGTACATCATATTTCAGTCGGACAATATACGACTGTGGCTTACATCAACCATCAAGGGGGAACAGAAGTTCCCTAGCGATGTTAGAAGTCTTAAAATAATTCACTGGACAGAGACTCACTCTTGTCTATCAGCTATCCATATCCCAGGTGTTGAGAACTGGGATACGGATTTTCTAAGTCGTCAGACTTTTCATCCGGGGGAGTGGGAATCCCTCCGGAGGTGTTTGCACAAGATCAAGCAGGAGAGTGCTTGGCGTTTTTTGACAGCGCCTGCGTGGCCACGCAGGACCTGGTATGCAGATCTGGTGGACATATCATCCTTTCCACCACGGTCTCTGCTTCTGAGACAGGACCCTCTACCTCAGGGTCCTTTCAACCATCTAAATATAACTAATCTGAGTTGGACTTCCTGGAGACTGAACGTTTGATGTTATCACAGCATGGCTTCTCCGAGTCAGTCATTGATACCTTAATACAGGCATGAAAACCTGTCTCTAGGAAAATTTAACATAGATATGGTGTAAATATCTTATTGTTATGAATCCAAGGGTTACTCATGGAGTAAAGTCTGGATTCCCAGGATATTATCTTTTCTCCAAGTTGATTTTGAGAAAGGGTTGTCAGCTAGTTCCTTAAAAGGACAGATTTCTACTGTCTATTCTTTTGCACAAGCGTCTGGCAGGTATTCTAGACGTTCAGGCTTTTGGTCAGGCTTTGGTTAGATCCAAGCCTGTATTTAAAACTGTTGCTCTGCCATGGAGTTTAAACCTGGTTCTTAAGGTTCTTCAAGGAGTTCCGTTTGAACCTTTTTCATTTCTTAGATATCAAACTTTTATCTTGGAAAGTTCCTTCTTGGTAGCTATTTCCTCGGCTCGTAGAGTCTCCGAGTTATCTGCGTTACAATATGATTCTCCTTATCTGGTCCTCCGTACGGATAAGGTAGTCCTGCGTACCAACCTGGGTTTTTACCTAAGGTGGTATCTAACAAGAATATCACTCAAGAGATTGTTGTTCCGTTCTTGTATCCTAATCCTTCTTCAAGGAAGGAACGTCTATTACACAATTCGGACGTGGCTCGTGCTTTAAAGTTTTACTTACAAGCTACTACAGATTTTCATCAAACATTCACCTTGTTTCTTGTCTGTTCTGGACAGAGGAGAGGTCAAAGGACTTCAGCAACCTCTCTGTCTTTTTGGTTAAAAAGCATAATTCATTTAGGAGACTGCTGGACAGCAGCCTTCTGAAGGGATTACAGCTCATTCTACTAGAGCTGTGGTTTTCACTTGGGCCTTTTTAGAAGGAGGCTTCTGTTGAACAGATTTACGAGACGGAGTCTTGATCTGCGATTCATGCTTTTTCAAATTTAACAAATTTGATACTTTGCTTCTTCGGAGGCTATTTTTGGGAGAAACGGTTTTTTTCAGGCAGTGGTCACTTCCGTTTAAGTACCTGCCTTGTCCCTCCCATCATCTGTGTACTTTAGCTTTGGTATTGGTATCCCATAAGTAATGGATGATCCGTGGACTGGATACACTTAACAAGAGAAAACATAATTTATGCTTACCTGATAAATTTATTTCTCTTGTAGTGTATCCAGTCCACGGCCCGCCCTGTCCTTTTAAGGCAGGTCTAAAATTTTAATTAAACTACAGTCACCACTGCACCCTATGGTTTCTCCTTTCTTGTCTTGTTTCGGTCGAATGACTGGATATGACATGTGAGGGGAGGAGCTATATAGCAGCTCTGCTTGGGTGATCCTCTTGCAACTTCCTGTTGGGAAGGAGAATATCCCATAAGTAATGGATGATCCGTGGACTGGATACACTACAAGAGAAATAAATTTATCAGGTAAGCATAAATTATGTTTTTTTCACAAACTTTGGGTTTCTCACTAAAGTTATTTACATACAGCTTGTGCAATCATGACACAGATGATTATAAAAGCTTCTCTGGGATCCCCTTTATTCAGAAATAGCAAACATATATGGCTTTGCCATTGTTTTTTGGTAAATAAAAGATCACTAATTGCAGCTGCGCACCACACTTCTATTATTCACAGCAGTGAAGGAGTTAATCAGATAACTTGTAAGGTTAATTTGAGCTTTAGTGTAGAGACTACGCGCTCTGGTTCCATACACTGCAGATGCCTGGAGCTCAGGAACTCCAGCTCTCGGCTTTAACTTAACAGCCGAGACTGCTGGAGTTTCCTTCAGCTCAGACGTATATATACGTTGCATTGGGTTAAGGGTTTAAACATTTACATTTGGTTTTCTTTAAAATGGATGAAAATGTTTAAAGCTACAGGTGAAAAAGTTCACCTGTAGCTTTATACGTACCTTTTGCACGCTGGAGAACATGCTAACCTGATCCTTTTCTTGTCAGAGCCCGGAGGACCTTTAAACTTGATATTTCAACAACGCATAAAATGTTTCATTATTGTAAGTGAAACATTATTGCAATGTAGATTCATTATTTATTTTTGCAGCCTTTTATTGTAAAATACTTCTAAAAAACATAATTTATGCTTACCTGATAAATGTATTTCTCTTGTGGTGTATCCAGTCCACGGATCATCCATTACTTGTGGGATATTCTCCTTCCCAACAGGAAGTTGCAAGAGGATCACCCACAGCAGAGCTGCTATATAGCTCCTCCCCTAACTGCCATATCCAGTCATTCGACCGAAGACAAGCAGAGAAAGGAGAAACCATAGGGTGCAGTGGTGACTGTAGTTTAAATTAAAAAATACCTGCCTTAAAATGACAGGGCAGGCCGTGGACTGGATACACCACAAGAGAAATAAATTTATCAGGTAAGCATAAATTATGTTTTCTCTTGTAAGGTGTATAAAGTCCACGGATCATCCATTACTTGTGGGATACCAATACCAAAGCTAAAGTACACGGATGAAGGGAGGGACAAGTCAGGTACTTAAACGGAAGGTACCACTGCCTGTAAAACCTTTCTCCCAAAAATAGCCTCCGAAGAAGCAAAAGTATCAAATTTATAGAATTTTGAAAAGGTATGAAGCGATGACCAAGTCGCCGCCTTGCAAATCTGTTCAACAGAAGCCTCATTTTTAAAGGCCCATGTGGAAGCCACAGCTCTAGTAGAATGAGCTGTAATCCTTTCAGGAGGCTGCTGGCCAGCAGTCTCATAAGCTAAGCGGATTACTTCTTAGCCAAAACGAAAGAGAGGTTGCCGAAGCCTTTTGGCCTCTCCTCTGTCCAGAGTAGACAACAAACAAAGCAGATGTTTGAAGAAAATCTTTAGTAGCTTGTAAATAATACTTTAAAGCACGAACCACGTCAAGATTGTGTAATAGACGTTCCTTCTTTGAAGAAGGATTAGGACACAATGATGGAACAACAATCTCCTGATTGATATTCTTATTAGATACCACCTTAGGTAAAAACCCAGGTTTGGTACGCAGAACTACCTTATCTGCATGGAAGATCAGATAAGGAGAATCACATTGTAAGGCAGATAACTCAGAAACTCTACAAGCCGAGGAAATAGCTACCAAAAAAAGAACTTTTTCAAGATAAAAGTTTGATATCTATGGAATGAAGAGGTTCAAACGGAACCCCCTGAAGAACTTTAAGAACCAAATTTAAGCTCCAAGGTGGAGCAACAGGTTTAAACACAGGCTTGATTCTAACTAAAGCCTGAGAAAATGCCTGAACGTCTGGAACATCCGCCAGACGTTTGTGCAAAGGAATAGATAGCGCAGAGATCTGTCTGCATATCTTATGATAGATTTTCCTGGTGACAGGCTTTCGTGTCTGAATTAAGGTATCAATGACTGACTCGGAGAAACCACGCTTTGATAAAATCAAGCGTTCAATCTCCAGGCAGTCAGTCTCAGAGAAATTAGATTAGGATGACATGTCCACCAGATCTGCATACCAAGTCCTGCGTGGCCACGCAGGCGCTATCAAGATCACCGATGCTCTATCCTGCTTGATTTTGGACTGCTCAGACGAGGGAGCAGAGGAAACGGTGGAAACACATAAGCCAGGTTGAAGAACCAAGGCGCTGCTAGAGCATCTATCAGCGTTGCCTTGGGGTCCCTGGACCTGGATCCGTAACAAAGAAGCTTGGCGTTCTGGCGAGACGCCATGAGATCCAGTTCTGGTTTGCCCCAACGATGAATCAATTGTGCAAACACCTCCGGATGAAAAGTCTGTCGACTTAGAAAATCCGCCTCCCAGTTCTCTACACCTGGGATATGGATAGCTGATAGGTGGCAAGAGTGAATCTCTGCCCAGCAAATTATCTTTGAGACTTCTAACATCCTTGTTCCCCCTTGATGGTTGATGTAAGCCACAGTCGTGATGTTGTCCGACTGAAATCTGATGAACCTCATTGTTGCTAGCTGAGGCCAAGCCTGAAGAGCATTGAATATCGCTCTCAGTTCCAGAATGTTTATTGGAAGGAGTATCTCCTCCTGAGTCCACGATCCCTGAGCCTTCAGAGAGTTCCAGACTGCCCCCCAGCCTAGAAGGCTGGCATCTGTCGTTACAATTGTCCAATCTGGCCTGCGAAAGGTCATTCCCTTGGACAGATGGACCCGAGATAGCCACCAGAGAAGAGAATCCCTGGTCTCTTGATCCAGAATTAGTAGAGGGGACAAATCTGTGTAATCCCCATTCCACTGACTGAGCATGCATAGTTGCAGCTGTCTGAGATGTAGACGTGCAAACGGCACTATGTCCATTGCCGCTACCATTAAGCCGATTACTTCCATACACTGAGCCATCGAAGGCCGAGAAGTGGAATAAAGAACACGGCAGGAATTTAGAAGTTTTGATAACCTGGACTCTGTCAGGTAAATCCTCATTTCTACAGAATCAATTAGAGTTCCCAGAAAGGAGACTCTTGTGAGAGGGGATAGAGAACTCTTTTCCTCGTTCACCTTCCACCCATGCGACCTCAGAAATGCCAGAACTATGTCCGTATGAGACTTGGCAATTTGGAAATTTGACGCCTGTATCAGAATGTCGTCTAAATAAGGGGCCACTGCTATGCCCCGCGGTCTTAGGACCGCCAGAAGTGACCCCAGAACCATTGTAAAGATTCTTGGGGCTGTAGCTAACCCAAAGGGAAGAGCTACAAACTGGTAATGCCTGTTCAGGAAGGCAAACCTGAGAAACCGATGATGATCTTTGTGTATCGGAATGTGAAGATAAGCATCATTTAAATCCACTGTAGTCATGTATTGACCCTCCTGGATCATAGGTAGGATGGTACGAATAGTCTCCATCTTGAATGATGGAACTCTGAGGAATTTGTTTAAAATCTTGAGATCTAAAATTGGTCTGAAGGTTAATTAATTAATTAATGAAGATGTCTACCGGTCCGGATCTCCTCTTCTGCCCGGATAGGATGAAGACTTCTGCCCGATGATGGACTGCTTCATCCGCCGCTTGGGCTTGGATCAAGACTTTGGAGCTTGGACCGATCGGTGATACCCGGCGTGGTGAAGATAAGGTAGGAAGATCTTCAGGGGCTTAGTGTTAGGTTTATTTAAGGGAGGTTTGGGTTAGATTAGGGGTATGTGGGTGGTGGGTTATAATGTTGGGGGGGGTATTGTATGGGTTTTTTTCCAGGCAAAAGAGCTGAATTCTTTGGGGCATGCCCCGCAAATGGCCCTTTTAAGGGCTGGTAAGGTAAAAGAGCTTTTCTATTTTTATTTTAGAATAGGGTAGGGCATTTTTTTATTTTGGGGGGCTTTGATATTGTATTAGGGGGCTTAGAGTAGGTGTAATTAGCTTAAAATTGTAATATTTTTCTAATGTTTGTAAATATTTTTTTATTTTTTGTAACTTAGTTCTTTTTTATTTTTTGTACTTTAGTTAGTTTATTTAATTGTATTTATTTGTAGGTATTGTATTTAATTAATTTATTGATAGTGTAGTGTTAGGTTTAATTGTAGATAATTGTAGGTATTTTATTTAATTAATTTATTGATAGTGTAGTGTTAGGTTTAATTGTAACTTAGGTTAGGATTTATTTTACAGGTAATTTTGTAATTATTTTAACTAGGTAACTATTAAATAGTAATTAACTATTTAATAGCTATTGTACCTGCTTAAAATAAATACAAAGTTGCCTGTAAAATAAATATTAATCCTAAAATAGCTACAATATAATTATAATTTATATTGTAGCTATATTAGGGTTTATTTTACAGGTAAGTATTTAGCTTTAAATAGGAATAATTTATTTAATAAGAGTTAATTTATTTCGTTAGATTTAAATTATATTTAATTTAGGGGGGTGTTAGGGTTAGACTTAGCTTTAGGGGTTAATACATTTATTAGAGTAGCGGCGAGGTCCGGTCGGCAGATTAGGGGTTAATAATTGTAGGTAGGTGGAGGCGATGTTGGGGGCGGCAGATTAGGGGTTAATAAATATAATATAGGGGTTGGCGGTGTTAGGGGCAGCAGATTAGGGCTACATAGGGATAATGTAGGTTGCGGCGGTGTACGGAGCTGCAGATTAGGGGTTAAAAAAATATGCAGGGGTCAGCTATAGCGGGGGCGGCAGATTAGGGGTTAATAAGTGTAAGGTTAGGGGTGTTTAGACTCGGGCTACATGTTAGAGTGTTAGGTGCAGACTTAGAAAATGTTTCCCCATAGGAAACAATGGGGCTGCGTTAGGAGCTGAACGCTGCTTTTTTGCAGGTGTAAGGTTTTTTTTCAGCTCAAACTGCCCCATTCTTTCCTATGGGGGAATCGTGCACGAGCACGTTTTTGAAGCTGGCCCCGTCCGTAAGCACCGCTGGTATTGAGAGTTGCAGTGGCGGTAAATTATGCTCTACGCTCCTTTTTTGGAGCCTAACGCAGCCCTTCTGTGATCTCTAAATACCAGCGGTATTTAAAAGGTTCGGGGAGAAAAAAGCCAGCGTTAGCTACGCGGGTCGTTACCGACAAAACTCTAATATATTTTTAAGTAATGTTAGCTTTTTTATTTTAATTGTTTGTAATTTAGTAATTTTTAATTTAGGTAATTGAGGTTAATTTAGGGGGTGTTAGATTAGGAGGTTTAGTAATTTATTTAGTTATTTGCGTTGTGGGGATTTGTCGGATTAGGGGTTAATAGTTTTATTAGGATTATTGCGTTGTGTGGGTTTGGCGGATTAGGGGTTAATAGATTTATAAGGTTTGTGGCAATGTGGGTTAATGGCAGATTAGGGGTTATTAATTTTAATAGGGACTTTGTGATGTGGGTGAATGGCGGATAAGGGGTTAATACATTTAATAGGTAGTTTGTGATGTTGGGGTTGGCAGATTTAGGGGTTAATACTTTTATTAGGTAGATCGCAATGTGTGTGAATGGCGGATTAGGGGTTAATAGTTTAATTAGGCATATTGCGTTGTGGGGGGTTGTCGGTTTTCTGGGGTTAATACTTTTATTATTAGTTGCGATGTGGGTTTGATGGCGGATATAGGGGTTTTGACGTGTCAGGTTTATTTTTGAGAGGCGGGTTAGACTTTTAGGGGAGATTTGACTTTTTTAAAAATTTTATTAGGCACCGGCAGTTTCTAAAGTGCCGTAAGTCACTGGCGACTCCAGAAATGTGTATTTACGCTCATTTCTGGACATTGCCAGTTTATCCGACTTACGGCACTTTAGAAACTGAACTGCCTGCAGGGTTTATGTGATAGTGTATAAAAAGTATATCATTTTTCCACTAATGGAAGCTTCCTCTATGCTTCCTCGGGGGGTATTGTAGGGAAAAAAAAGGGGTTAAGAGAAAAGAGCGCTCAAAAGAGCTAATACCTATTGGAGATGATGATAAAATATTATATGACACTAGATAATTTTGTAAAAATAGGAAATTATTTTATTCATAATATTACTAACTTCTGTTAGTTGATTTTTATGTAACCAATTGTATAGACTTATTCTGTTAAAAGTAGGATGAGTATTACGCAACTGTGCTGGTTGCTACGAATGTGTTGTTAACAGATATAATTATTATTACTAAGTAATGATTGAAATAGGTTGGCCAACCTTATATTCTTAATAGTCTTATGCCAATTTGTTAAGCCTCAATATTTCACTAAAAATGTTTTACAGATATAAAAGTACAATTTTGAAAACAATTCTAAACAACAGTACGATGCAATGAATGAACATTCATATAAAGATTTTAAAAGATAATCAGTAAAAGTTCATTTTTAAATAGTTCATCTTAAAAGTTCCTGTTGGTCGGACCATATATATGTGTGTGTAATATATATGCGCACTGATAGGGCTGCAGCCTTTAGTATATAGAATAGCTGTTGTATTACTAACAGTCTATATAAACTGCGATATAATGCAATATAATAGGCAGGTATATCAACCTGACCTTATTTTCTTTGGTCCTAGAGTGGAAACAATCAAAAATTCTTGAATGTAGTGTTGAGTGTTGTTGTGAATTTTGGGAACACACTTTCCTCCTTGCACTGTCAGTATTGCGATTTCCGCGGGTTTTAAATCCACCCCAAGTGTCAGTAGTTTTTGTTTTTTATTATTCCTCGTGTCCTTTTTCAGAGGGTCTGTGTTCCAGTTTGGTTTGTAAGTGGTACCTTTGCAGTCTTTATTTTGCGAGCAAGAGACTTCCACACTCCTTTGTTCTTTGCTCTGTCTGTATCCTGTAGGGCTGTTTTTAGGTAGGTGATCCTGGTCTTTCACTTGTGCAGACGCCGGTCCTGGAGCGTTTTAACAGCGTAACTTTCTTTCTGGTTTCTCTTCCTCCCTATGGGAGTAGTGGCCTCGGATGTTGCTGCTCTTGCTCTGCGGCTCTTCTGTGGAATACCTGTGGTAAATACCTGTGGTAAATACCTGTGGTAAATACCTGTGGTGAGGGAGAAGGATTAATGCAACGCATTTCAGCTGCAATGACCAGCCTTTCTCAAGCATATCCTTCATGGCTCGATGGTGTCTATTTAAACTGTCTTTAATTGAATAATTGTTTGGTACATATTTCCAGTTAGTAATTAGAGTCCTATGCATCAGAACTTTGTTTGGAAAAGCGTTGATGTTTTTGTTTTTCTTCATTCTATCAGAATTAAGGTAGAAAAAATCCTCAGCCAATAGGATTCAGCTGGCATTCTATTGGCTGTGAATCTTCGGGGGTTAGTGTTAGGATTGTTTTAAGGGTGTATTGGGTGGGTTTATTTTTTAGGTTAGGACTTTGGGCCTGCAAAAGAGCTAAATGCCCTTTTCAGGGCAATGGGGAGCTTAGGTTTTTTTAGTTAGTATTTTATTTGGGGGGTTGGTTGTGTGGGTGGTGGGTTTTACTGTTGGGGGGTTATTTGTATTTTTTTTTACAGGTAAAAGAGCTGATTACTTTGGGGCAATGCCCTGCAAAAGGCCCTTTTAAGGGCTATTGATAGTTTAGGCTAGGGTTTTTTTTATTTTGGGGGAAGGTTTTTTAATTTTGATAGGGCTCTTAGATTAGGTGTAATTAGTTTAAAGATCTGTAATTTGTTTTTTATTTTCTGTAATTTAGTGGGTTTTTTTGTGATTTAGCTAATTTAATTTATTTAATTGTATTTAATTTAGTTAATTTATTTAATTGTAGTGTAGTGTTAGGTGTTATTGTAACTTAGGTTAGGTTTTATTTTACAGGTACATTTGTATTTATTTTAGCTAGGTAGTTATTAAATAGTTAATAACTATTTAATAAATATTCTACCTAGTTAAAATAAATACAAACTTGCCTGTAAAATAAAAATAAACCCTAAGCTAGATACAATGTAACTATTAGTTATATTGTTGCTAGCTTAGGGTTTATTTTATAGGTAAGTATTTAGTTTTAAATAGGAATTAGGGGGTGTTAGGGTTAGGGTTAGACTTAGGTTTAGGGGTTAATACATTTGATATAGTGGCGGCGACATTGGGGGCGCATATTAGGGGTTAATAAATGTAGTTACGTTGCGACGATGTTAGGGGCAGCAGATTAGGGGTTAATACATATAATCTAGGTGGTGGCGGTGTCTGGAGCTGCAGATTAGGGGTTAATAAGTATAATGTAGGTGTCGGCGATGTCGGAGGCAGCAGATTATGGGTTAAGTGTAAGATTATAGGTGTTTAGACTCGGGGTTCATGTTAGTGTGTTAGGTGTAAACATAAAATGTGTTTCCCCAATCAATGGGGCTGCGTTACTGAGTTTTACGCTGCTTTTTTGCAGGTGTTAGACTTTTTCTCAGCCGGCTCTCCCCATTGATGTCTATGGGGAAATCGTGTACGAGCACGTACGACCAGCTCACCGCTGACTTAAGCTGCGCTGGTATTGGAGTGCGGTATGGAGCAAAATTTTGCTCTACGCTCACTTCTTGCCTTTTAACGCCAGGTTTAGAAAAACCCGTAATACCAGAGCTGCAGGTAAGTGAGCGGTGAGAAAAAACTGCTCGTTAGCACCGGATAGCTTGTAACGCAAAACTCGTAATCTGGCCGATAGCGTATATAAATATAGGTGTTTTTAAACTTATCAGTTAACGAAAATAAGGTTAATAATAGTTTAATTGGTATGATACTAAATTCATACTAATGTGTAAAACATGTTAGGTGACGCCTTATGCCGAATTGTTGAGGAATGTCAGGGTAAAACACCTAAATTTAATAGAAATAATATATAAAATATATAGAATGAGAACAACTCATGCAATTTCAGTGTTATATTCTATTTCATTTTTATGGATTTAATCAAAGGAAAGTGATTAGTGCTAGATATAGATATTCTATTGTTTTATAACGGAGTGCAATGTGCTGGTAAACAAGGTTTTTTTGTGTCAAAAATGTATTACTTCAATAATTGGATTTGAGTGTTTACTTAAGTTTAACTGATATGTCATTCTTTGTGGTGTGTGGATATATTAGGGCTTAGTGATCAAAGGAAATTACTTCAAATTAATGTTTTTTGTGTTTATTTTACCTCCTCAGGGACCTCATAGGGGAGGCCGTTGGATTATGTCTTTCCTTAGGCGTTTAAGAAACAATTTAAACTGAATTCTATATTTAGCCCTTTTGGTTTGAGGGTCTGAAGTTCAAAAATCCATGTGATACCCCGATGTGCAAGGTGAAATTACGCCGGCGCAGGTTTCAGCAGTTGCGCTGAAGCTTGCGCCGCATATGTAATCTCTCCCTAATACTCAAGCTGTTGGGGTCCACAAATAATTTTTAAAAAAGGCAGGTACTGTATATAAGAATGACCATGCTGCTGCCTTGTAAATTGTTTCAATTTAAGACTTTTTTTGAAAGCCTTGGTAGTGGAAACTGAACTAGTAGAATGGGCTGTAATGTGTATTGGGGGAGGCTTTACATTATACATTTAAAGGACCACTCAATGCAGTAGAATTGTATAATTAACAAGTGCATAATTAAAAGACAATACAATAACACCTACTCTGAATTTAAAATAAGCAGTGGATTTTTTTCTGACAAATTTATTTTTTCTCCAAATTCCCTGCCCATTGTATCATGTGACAGACATTAGCCAATCACAGACTAGTATACATATAGCCTGTGTGCTTGTGCACATGCTCAATAGGATCTTGTTCCCCAGAGAGTGTGTATATTAAAAGACTGTGCAAAATTTGATAATGGAAGTAAATTGGAAAGTGTCTTAAAACTGCATGTTCTATCTGAATTATAGGAGTTTATTTTAACTTGAGCGTCCCTTTAAATGTTATAAACAAAAGATATATCTAGTTTTACAGAGTAGACAAATACATTACTAGGTTCTACCGGTATCTTTAAAACCTTTACAAGTTTTGGTAGTAGCAGATATTTTGTGCCCCTTCGGCATATCTTTTTAATGCAAGGCTTTGTTGATCTAGTTCTGCCTTCCACTGAATGAAAGTCTTCAGGCCTGTAGCACTTAAACTCATCATGTCCGTTGTACACACACACACACACACACATACACACACAAAGCACGCACACACACACACATACACATACATACACACACAAAGCACGCACACACATACACACACACACACACATACACACACATACATACACACACACACACACAAAGATCCTAGAGACATTTAGTCTCATCTGATGTGCTTTTAATTAGAGGCAGTATAAATTTTGAATGAATTGTCACCCATTCAATTCCTGACCTACTTTTTTTCCCTGTGCTACAGAGCTCAGCCAGGATGAATATAATTCTGCAGAGATTTCTTGACGCTTGGACGTGCAAACACAATCGCACCACAAGGCCTGAAAAAAAGATGTGTCTAACTACAAGGGGATTTTAATCAAAGCAGAATGATATAAGATTATGAGCTGTGTTATAATAAATAAGACATTAAAAATCAATCCACTTTTGCTAGAAATATAATGAAATCTTAGGGGAGTGATGTTACTGACTGTGGGCTAGATTACGGGTGTCGTGCTCAAGCAATATAGGGTTTAAGGCAGCTTTTTGCGCGTGTTGGAAGTAGCGCGAATAACAAATTAAAAGGAAACACGCTCAAGCATAATTGAATTTAACAAGCATTGGGATAGCACAACTTCCGAGGTCTGGATTACTATTATGCTCGACTAAAAAGTTGCACAAAACACATTTAAAAGCACAGTTACGCTAACTAATAATTTGATTAAAATAAATTAAAAAGTTATAAGAGCTCAAAGATATAAGGTCTTGTGTTAGAAAAAAAAGGCATGCAGGGCTTTAACATAGAGATACATATATATGTCTCAATATGTATGTGTATATATATATTGTATATATGTATATGTGTGTGCACATATGTCTATGTATTTATATGTGTAAATGTATTTACTAACATAAATACACATATATAGACACATACAAGTGCATTGGAGCGCTTTGCAGTGAAGTAACTGAAAACATGTAATCAAGTGTTTAACTGTGTATGTACTGTAAATATTTCACATTCCAATGTTCTTCACATAGGGGAATATGTTCTTAGTATCTTTAAATAGATATTCCTATATATTTGTATATATCAATTTACAACATTGAACATTGTTGAGGAGGCTCAGGACTTTATAGTGGTCCATTTGTTGTTTTAACTAGTTCCCTGTAGTTCTTATATTGATTGGTATGGTGTTGTACAATGCAGCTTTTGCTGTTTGCTTTGTAACAGCCATCAATAGTAAAGTAGTGGGTGTTAAACACTGAACTCCCTGTACTCTGTGACATCATCAGGAAGGTGTCTCACAAAACAAGACAGTTAGGTACAAATATGAGACAATTTAAAATATTGAGATATTTGGATTGATCCCTTTGTACAATGTGTAAGGAAAATAAAAATATACATTTGTATATTGGCATGATGAGTATACTGGGCTTGTTTGCTCAATTTTTTTATTTAAAAGCATTCTTTTAAGCTTTTTTTTCCCAATCATTGATTTAGTTAGATTTTTATCTGAAATCCAGGAGATCAGTGTGTAAAATTATTTTCTATAAAAAACAGAATTTATGCTTACCTGATAAATTACTTTCTCCAACGGTGTGTCCGGTCCACGGCGTCATCCTTACTTGTGGGAATATCTCTTCCCCAACAGGAAATGGCAAAGAGTCCCAGCAAAGCTGGCCATATAGTCCTTCCTAGGCTCCGCCCACCCCAGTCATTCGACCGACGGACAGGAGGAAAAATATAGGAGAAACCATATGGTACCGTGGTGACTGTAGTTAGAGAAAATAATTCATCAGACCTGATTAAAAAACCAGGGCGGGCCGTGGACCGGACACACCGTTGGAGAAAGTAATTTATCAGGTAAGCATAAATTCTGTTTTCTCCAACATTGGTGTGTCCGGTCCACGGCGTCATCCTTACTTGTGGGAACCAAAGCTTTAGGACACGGATGAAGGGAGGGAGCAAATCAGGAAGGCACCACGGTTTGCAAAACCTTTCTCCCAAAAATAGCCTCCAAAGAAGCAAAAGTATCAAATTTGTAAAATTTGGCAAAAGTGTGCAGTGAAGACCAAGTCGCTGCCTTACATATCTGGTCAACAGAAGCCTCGTTCTTGAAGGCCCATGTGGAAGCCACAGCCCTAGTGGAGTGAGCTGTGATTCTTTCAGGAGGCTGCCGTCCGGCAGTCTCATAAGCCAATCGGATGATGCTTTTAAGCCAAAAGGAAAGAGAGGTAGAAGTCGCTTTTTGACCTCTCCTTTTACCAGAATAGACAACAAACAGAGAAGATGTTTGTCTGAAATCTTTTGTAGCCTCTGAATAGAATTTTAGAGCACGGACTACGGACTTTAGAGAACTTGCAGATAATCCTTTCTCAAAACCTTCTTGTAGAAAGGAGAGAATCTTAGGAATTTTTATCTTATTCCATGGGAATCCTTTGGATTCACACCGACAGATATATTTTTTCCATATTTTATGGTAAATCTTTCTAGTTACCGGTTTTCTGGCCTGAACCACAGTATCTATCACAGAATCTGAAAACCCACGCTTTGATAGAATCAAGCGTTCAATCTCCAAGCCGTCAGCTGGAGGGAGACCAGATTTGGATGTTCGAATGGACCCTGAACAAGAAGGTCCTGTCTCAAAGGTAGCTTCCATGGTGGAACCGATGACATATTCACCAGGTCTGCATACCAAGTCCTGCGTGGCCACGCAGGAGCTATCAAGATCACCGAGGCCCTCTCCTGTTTGATCCTGGCTACCAGCCTGGGAATGAGAGGAAACGGTGGAAATACATAAGCTAGGTTGAAGGTCCAAGGTGCTACTAGTGCATCTACTAGAGTCGCCTTGGGATCCCTGGATCTGGACCCGTAGCAAGGAACCTTGAAGTTCTGACGAGACGCCATCAGATCCATGTCCGGAATGCCCCATAATTGAGTTAGTTGGGCAAAGATCTCCGGGTGGAGTTCCCACTCCCCCGGATGGAATGTCTGACGACTCAGATAATCCGCTTCCCAGTTTTCCACACCTGGGATGTGGATCGCAGATAGGTGGCAGGAGTGATCCTCCGCCCATTGAATTATTTTGGTCACTTCTTTCATCGCCAGGGAACTCCTTGTTCCCCCCTGATGATTGATATACGCAACGGTCGTCATGTTGTCTGATTGGAATCTTATGAATCTGGCCTTTGCTAGCTGAGGCCAAGCCCTGAGAGCATTGAAGATCGCTCTTAGTTCCAGAATGTTTATCGGGAGAAGAGACTCTTCCCGAGACCATAGTCCCTGAGCTTTCAGGGATTCCCAGACCGCGCCCCAGCCCACTAGACTGGCGTCGTTCGTGACAATGACCCACTCTGGTCTGCGGAAGCTCATTCCCTGGGATAGATGGTCCAGGGTCAGCCACCAACGGAGTGAATCTCTGGTCTTCTGATCTACCTGAATCATTGGAGACAAGTCTGTATAGTCCCCATTCCACTGTTTGAGCATGCACAGTTGTAATGGTCTTAGATGAATTCGTGCAAAAGTAACTATGTCCATTGCTGCAACCATCAACCCTACTACTTCCATGCACTGCGCTATGGAAGGACGTGGAACAGAATGAAGAACTTGACAAGTGCTTAGAAGTTTTGACTTTCTGACCTCTGTCAGAAAAATCCTCATTTCTAAGGAATCTATTATTGTTCCCAAGAAGGGAACTCTTGTTGACGGAGACAGAGAACTTTTTTCTATGTTCACCTTCCATCCGTGTGATCTGAGAAAGGCCAGAACGATGTCTGTATGAGCCTTTGCTTTTGACAGGGACGACGCTTGTATTAGAATGTCGTCCAAGTAAGGTACTACTGCAATGCCCCTCGGTTTTAGAACCGCTAGAAGGGACCCTAGAACCTTTGTGAAAATCCTTGGAGCAGTGGCTAACCCGAATGGGAGGGCCACAAACTGGTAATGTTTGTCCAGAAAGGCGAACCTTAGGAACTGATGATGTTCTTTGTGGATAGGAATATGTAGGTACGCATCCTTTAGATCCACGGTAGTCATAAATTGACCTTCCTGGATAGTGGGTAGAATCGTTCGAATGGTTTCCATCTTGAACGATGGTACCCTGAGAAATTTGTTTAGGATCTTCAAATCCAAAATTGGTCTGAAAGTTCCCTCTTTTTTGGGAACTACGAACAGATTTGAATAAAATCCCATTCCTTGTTCCTTTATTGGAACTGGGTGTATCACTCCCATCTTTAACAGGTCTTCTACACAATGTAAAAACGCCTGTCTCTTCATTTGGTTTAAGGATAAGTGAGACATGTGGAACCTTCCCCTTGGGGGTAGTTCCCTGAATTCCAGAAGATAATCCTGAGAAACTATTTCTAGTGCCCAGGGATCCTGAACATCTCTTGCCCAAGCCTGAGCAAAGAGAGAGAGTCTGCCCCCTACTAGATCCGGTCCCGGATCGGGGGCTACTCCTTCATGCCGTTTTGTAAGCAGCAGCAGGCTTCTTGGCCTGCTTACCCTTGTTCCAGCCTTGCATCGGTTTCCAGGCTGGTTTGGGTTGTGAAGCATTACCCTCTTGCGTAGAGGATGCAGAATTAGAGGCCGGTCCGTTCCTGAAATTGCGAAAGGAACGAAAATTAGACTTATTCTTGGCCTTGAAAGGCCTATCTTGTGGAAGGGCGTGGCCCTTTCCCCCAGTGATGTCTGAGATAATCTCTTTCAATTCTGGTCCAAACAGAGTTTTACCTTTGAAAGGGATGTTAAGCAATTTTGTCTTGGATGACACATCCGCTGACCAAGACTTTAGCCAAAGTGCTCTGCGCGCCACGATTGCAAACCCTGAATTTTTCGCCGCTAATCTAGCTAATTGCAAAGCGGCATCTAAAATAAAAGAGTTAGCCAACTTAAGTGCGTGAACTCTGTCTATAACCTCCTCATATGGAGTCTCTCTTCTGAGCGACTTTTCTAGTTCCTCAAACCAGAACCACGCTGCTGTAGTGACAGGAACAATGCACGAAATGGGTTGTAGAAGGTAACCTTGCTGTACAAAAATCTTTTTAAGCAAACCCTCCAATTTTTTATCCATAGGATCTTTGAAAGCACAACTATCCTCGATAGGAATAGTAGTGCGCTTGTTTAGAGTAGAAACTGCCCCCTCGACCTTAGGGACTGTCTGCCATAAGTCCTTTCTGGGGTCGACCATAGGAAATAATTTCTTAAATATAGGGGGGGGGACAAAAGGTATGCCGGGCTTTTCCCACTCCTTATTCACTATGTCCGCCACCCGCTTGGGTATAGGAAAAGCGTCGGGGTGCACCGGAACCTCTATGAACTTGTCCATCTTACATAATTTCTCTGGAATGACCAAGTTGTCACAATCATCCAGAGTAGATAACACCTCTTTAAGCAGTGCGCGGAGATGTTCTAATTTAAATTTAAATGTCACAACATCAGGTTCAGCTTGTTGAGAAATTTTTTCTGAATCTGAAATTTCCCCATCTGACAAAACCTCCCTCATGGCCACTTCAGATTGGTGTGAGGGTATGACAGAACAATTATCATCAGCGCCCTCCTGCTCTTCAGTGTTTAAAACAGAGCAATCGCGCTTTCTCTGATATGTAGGCATTTTGGATAAAATATTTGCTATGGAGTTATCCATTACAGCCGTCAATTGTTGCATGGTAATAAGCATTGGCGCGCTAGATGTACTAGGGGCCTCCTGCGTGGGCAAAACTGGTGTAGACACAGTAGGAGATGATGTAGTATCATGTTTACTCCCCTCATCTGAGGAATCATCTTGGGCAATTTCATTATCTGTGGCAGAACTGTCCTTACTTTGTTTGGACGCTATGGCACAATTATCACACAAATTTAAATGGGGAGACACATTGGCTTTCATACATATAGAACATAGCTTATCCGAAGGCACAGACATGTTAAACAGGCTTAAACTTGTCAATAAAGCACAAAAAACGTTTTAAAACAAAACCGTTACTGTCTCTTTAAATTTTAAACAGAAAACACTTTATTACTGAATATGTGAAAAAGTATGAAGGAATTGTTCAAAAATTACCAAAATTTCACCACAGTGTCTTAAAGCATTAAGAGTATTGCACACCAATTTTCAGAGCTTTAACCCCTAAAATAACGGAACCGGAGCCGTTTACAAATTTAACCCCTATACAGTCCCAGCTATAGCCTTTGCTGTGACCTAACCAAGCCCAGAGGGGAATACGATACCAAGTGACGCCTTCTAGAAACTTTTCCAGCTACCTTCAGATCCTCACACATGCATCTGCATGTCTTGCTCTCAAAAACAACTGCGCAGTAATGGCGCGAAAATGAGGCTCAGCCTACAACAAAAAACTCTTAACCATCTCCGTGGAGATGTTGCCTGTGCAACGGCAAAGAGAATGACTGGGGTGGGCGGAGCCTAGGAAGGACTATATGGCCAGCTTTGCTGGGACTCTTTGCCATTTCCTGTTGGGGAAGAGATATTCCCACAAGTAAGGATGACGCCGTGGACCGGACACACCAATGTTGGAGAAAGAAAGTTTAAGCATCTAAACAGGGTTTTAACAATTATATTGTAAATCATAAAGCCACTAATTTATTAAGTTTAAAATATTAACATTTCCAAATCTCACTGTTTTTTAATTTATTTATTTTTTGTCTATTTAAAATATGAATGTTCATATTCAATGTTGTATATTGATATATACAAATATATATAGAAATATGTATTTAAAGATACTTAGAACATATTCCCCCTATGTGAAGAACATTGAAATGTGTAATATTTACAGTGCATACACAATTAAAGACTTTAATATGTTTTGAAAAAATTAAAAAACATTCTAAGAGCTTCATAATAGTTCTATTATTGTAAGAAGCCTCAGTGCAATGTTTTACATATTACAAATCGCTATTATTCACAACATTATTTTTAAGACTTCTGATTTTTTTTAAAAACATACAAAAGATCTTGGTCAGACCAAACAGCAAATGGTTAAATCCATATAAATAGATCAAATAGCTATAATGTAAATTAAATTCGCAAAAATTCTAGTGTGAAATAAAAATAAACATTTTAAGAATGCGTTTGCTAAAAACCATTTCTAGATACTGCAGTTGTGATTTCCATTTTCTTGTGTTTCCTACAGATCTTGTTAGCTGTACGAGATAACAAGTATTAAATACATATACAAATTTAAATTTCTTTCCAACCCGATACCACTGTATGATACAATAGTGTTTAATAATTACAAATATGTTGAAAAGGCCAGTTTTACGCTTATCACCTGCTAAAAGTGCGCAAACTGTGTGTTAAACGAATATGTAGGATTTTATGAAGCCATGTTTTTAACATTACTATCAGCAACTATATAAACTCGACCTAAGTGTGATATCATGGCAGATGTCATGTTGTAATTGTAATCAGTGATGCCCTTTGGGTAAAGGAGTTCTTAAGGTATGGGTTCCCTTGGATAAGAAAGTCCCTTGCTTATGGGGCCCTTGAGTGTAGGTTCCTTGGGTTAGGGATGTTCAGGGGTAATGTTTGGTGCTTAGGAGTGTTAGGATAGAGGTATGGGTTACAGTTAGGGTTATCTGTGGTAGGAATTTACAGAGGAACAGGGATTCATTGGGTAGGATGCCAAAGCTAAGGGTGTGATTGTGAGGGAGCCACTTGGGGGTAGGTAGTTACTGAAGGAGGGGTTATGTGAAAGAGAATTATGGATTAGGTGTCTGCATTTAGGGAGTCACAAGTAATGGATAAGTATTGGATAAATATTTGTACTGGGTTTATTTTTGTAAGGGTTTAATAGGGTAGCAGCTTTAACACAGTTTAGTAAAGAATATATCTACAGTATTATAGTTACTACTCACTGTTTTTGAACCTGTGCTTGCAGATCTGTTCAAAATTATTTTCTTATTTTAACTCTTCAGAAGTGCAATGAAGCTCTACATCTTCACACTTGGCGCAATCAAGTATTCTTGTACCTTAGGACAGAAGGGCTGCACATTTACAGACCTTAAAACATGCAAATCAGCTATGAATATCAAAATATTTGGTTACCTTTTACATTTATTTCATATAGGTTAGTTTCTACTAATTTAGGAAGAAGAAATGATAGGCAGCTCTAGTATTAGTAAATGAAATCAAATAACTAAAGTTTAGCAACATATTCCAAGAACATCTACATTTTACCGATTCTTTTGAATTACAAAAAAGAACAGAGTTTAATTAGAACAAGGAAGGAATATATATCAGGAACATCTCTAAGTGAAATTGTAGGACAAAATAGTATTGGCAAAGCCAGTGAGCACAACATACAAAGAAAATATATGGCTCTGAAAAAGCTCATTAATTGTAATGCAATGACGGTAAAATATGTTGACATTGCCAAATTTGGAGGGTCCTTCTACTGAATGGAACAGAAGAGTCTCTGGGAATCATTCCTAATTACACAATTCTTCACTCTGTATTTTTGTCCTTTTGGTTCAGTGTAATGCTTCTGAAAAGAAATTTATTCACAGCCTAATAACACTATTCAGGGAAAAGAAATGGTGCCAGTGGAAAAAAGCACAAAAACCCCACAGAGAACGAGTGTATTTTAGCCAGTGCCATAACAAGGCTGCTTTACTGATGTGACCTAAGCTTACTACGACCATTATCAGTTTTGTTAGTTTTTATGAGCCAAATTATATTTAGTATTCATTTTTTCACTTTTAATACTCTATTTAAGGAATTAAGTAAATGTTTTAAAAGTATTAAGAACTGTCATATTACAAATATAATTTACATGGTTTTGCAGTCTAGGGTTATGGCTCTTAAAAATCCTTTGAATTATGTTTAACAGGTGCCTTTTTCTGTGGCCTCCCATAAGCTTCTATACAGATCTGGACAAAATTGACTAAAAGGTCTCCGACTTCACAAGTGTAGAGCTCCCAACCATCCTGTATTTTGCAGTATTGTCAAAGTTCGGGAGTTTTGTCAGATGTCCTGTTCACAGTTCCCTAGAACCAAATTAAAATCCTGTTTCTTTCCTAAGAAATGGAGAGTCCACAACGTCATTCCAATAACTAGTGGGAATATCACTCCTGGCCAGCAGGAGCACCACAGCAAAGCTGTTAAGTATCACTTCCCTTACCCATAACCCCAGTCATTCTCTTTGCCTCTGTAAATCGAGGAGGTAAAGTTTGGTGTCTGAAGATATTTTTTCTTCCTGGGTACTTTTCCCTGCAAGCAAGGATTTGGGTTTAGCTGTGTCCACGTCAATCTCTTGAGTAAGAGTAGTGGTGTCTTTTAAGCCGTTAGGAAGTGTTGAGGTGGTCCTTGCTTGGTTTCCTAACATATTTGCTGCCCTAGTTATAGAAAGCCAGAGTTGGTTACTCTGTTCTTGCTTTTTCTACAGGTCTCTGTAAAGAGTATGTGTCCTTTCATGCCTTGTAAACTGTCGTCCTGCCTGACAGCTGGATTGCAGGTAAGTGTTTTTGTCTTCTAGGTCTTGGAGACTTGCACTTGAAGAAGATTTAGCTTGGGACATGTTAATCCTTTATATAGGATATTCATAGGCAGGGTGCAGGCACTTTAATATGTGACTGGAGACTAAAGGGTTAATCTTTTTGTTATGTGTATAAAGGAAGACCCTTATTGTTCCTTTTATTCTGTGGCTCATGTACTGGAAAGTTTATTTCAATATGGAGTGTTGTCAGACTGATTTACAAAGTGAAAGAAAGATAAGCACCGATACCGGTCTTGCAAAAAAATAAGAAAACTGACCGTTTACAGAAACGCACATTTTTATTTTTGCTGCACAGTTTCTTGTTGGCTAGTCATGTGACTTCCGCTCTTCCGCTTGCACAATTTTAAGCGGAGCAGCGTCTTCTCTGTTCCGACATCTCCTGTGTTTACTCGATCGTCAGGAGAGTTCTTTGCCGGTTTTCAATATCGGATTTATTCCGGAGGTCAGGTAGGACACCTCAGTACTGTCTAATGTGTAGAGGTCCTGAGTTTGCTATTGTGTTTGTTAGGCAATCCTGTTAATAGCATTAGACGCTCCGAGGGAATAAAGACTTTATTAAAGTGAAAGACTTTATATTTACTCATTTTATTTTGCTAATATGGACATGGAACAAGAATCTTTTTCTTGTGATAAATGCTTATTATGCCTAGAGGCACAAATTGTTTTGCCTATGCAATTTTGTGCTGCATGTTTAGCTATAACACTTGAGTGTAAGGATAAATTGTTTCCCTCTAAACCCAATGTCTCTCAGGATGATACTGTTCAGGCAATGCCACAGCTTTCTCCTCAAACGTCCCATGCCTCAATGGCGTAACATACAGTGCCCTGCAGTTCCTCTCAGCCTCCTGGAGAAGTTTATTTGCCATCAGATTTTGCAGCACAGATATCCTCTGCAGTATCTGCGGCATTATCTGCTTTTCCTATGTTGGGAAAACACAAGAGGAAATCTAAAATGTTGTCAGATGGTAAGGGGTCTGTCCCTTCTGCTGCTGTAAAGGTTGACCCCCTCATAAGTCTGATGAGTAGGATACATCGGTAGCCTCTGAGGGTGAAATCTCAGATTCCGACAGTATAATTCCTTTGTCTGATTCTGAAGAGGTAAATGTGAGATTTAAGCTTGAACACCTCCGCTTACTGCTAAAGGAGGTTTTGGCTACTTTGCACGACTCCGCTTCTGTCACTGTCAACCCTAAGAAATCTAGTAAACTTAACAAATACTATGATGTTCCTTCCACTGTGGAAGTATTTCCTGTTCCAGACTGTGTGTCAGAAATCATTGCACAGGAATGGGATAAACCTGGGATACCTTTCTCCCGTCTCCCGGTTTTAAAAAGATGTTTCCTGTTGCTGACTCCATTTGAGACTCATGGGGCCCAGTTCCTAAAGTAGAAGGAGCTATTTCTACTCTGGCTAAGAGAACCATGGTTCCTATTGAGGATAGCTGTTCTTTTAAGGATCCCATTGACAAAAAACTGGAGACCTATTTAAAGAAAATGTATGTTCATCAGGCTCTACAATGGCAACCTGCAGTTTGTATTGCCACAGTAGCAAGTGCAGCATCTTATTTGTGAGTTGCCCTTTCCTAACTGATTTTAGAGGATACTCCGTTGCAGGAGATCCAAGATAAGATTAAGGCTCTCAAACTAACCAATGCTTTTATATTGGATGCTAACATGCAAGTCATTAGACTGGGAGCCAAGATGTCTAGCTTTACTGTCCTAGCCCGCAGGGCCCTGTGGCTAAAATCATGGTCAGCTGATGTTACCTCCAAGACCAAGTCCAAGCTCCTATCGCTACCTTACAAGGGTAAAACCCTGTTTGGTCCTGGTCTTGCGAAGATCATTTCTGAAATTACGGGTGGAAAGAGGTCCTTTCTACCACAAGATAAGAAGACTAGACCTAAAGGACGTCAGAGTAATTTTTGCTCCCTTTGTAACTTCAACGGTCAAAAGTCTTCCTCTCGTTCGTCTGAGCAGGAACAGTCCAAGACTTCCTGGAAACCCAATCAGTCTTGGAACAAGAGAAAGCAATCAAAGAAGCACTCTGCTGAGACTAAATCAGCATGAAGGGTCTGCCCCGGTCCAAGATCGTATCAAGTGGGGGGCAGACTTTCCTTGTTTTGTCTAGCTTGGATACGAGATGTCCAAGATCCTTGGGCTGTGGACATAGTATCTCAGGGGTACAAAATAGAATTTAAATCTTGTCATCCCAAGGGCAGATTTCTCCTCTCAAGGTTATCTGTGGATCAGATAAAAAGAGAGGCATTCTTAAGGTGTGTTCAGGTATTTTCCTCCCTGGGAGTGATTGTTCCAGTTCCAGTAAGAGAACAGGGTCTAGGATTTTATTCAAATCTGTTTGTGGTTCCAAAAAAAGAGGGAACTTTTCGACCCATTTTAGACCTAAAGTGTCTCAACAAATCTCTCAGGGTTCCGTCCTTCAAAATGGAAACCATTCATTCCATTCTTCCTTTGGTCCAAGAGTGTCAGTTCATGACGACCATAGACCTGAAGAACGCGTATCTTCATGTTCCCATGCACAGTGACATCACCAGTTTCTGAGATTTGTTTTTCTAGACAAGCATTTTCAGTTCGTTGCTCTTCCATTTGGCCTTGCCACAGCTCACACAATCTTCTCAAAGGTTCTGGGGGCTCTCTTGGCAGTTGTCAGGTCCCAGGGAATTGCGGTGGCACCTTACTTGGATGACATATTGGTTCAGGCACCATCTTTTCAACAAGCAAAATCTCATACAGAGATCTTGTTGTCTTTTCTACATTCCAACGGATGGAAAGTGAATCTGGAGAAGAGTTCCCTTGTTCCAGCTACAAGAGTGGTTTTCTTAAGGACCATCATCTATTCCCTATCTATGAAATGTTTTCTGACGGAGGTCAGAAGATCCAAGTTTCTCACTTCTTGCCTCTATCTTCAGTCTACTGTTCGGCCATCAGTAGCTCAATGTATGGAGGTAATTGGTCTGATGGTCGCTTCCATGGACATCATTCCCTTTGCTCGATTCCATTTGAGAGCTCTGCAATTATGCATGCTCAGTCAATGGAACGGAGATCATTTGAATCTGTCACAGAGGATAGATCTAGACCAGTTGACAAGAGACTCTGTATCGTGGTGGATTTCTCAGGATCATCTGTCTCAGAGAAGTCTGGGACTTGTTAAAGGCTCAGGGCCTATAGACTCGGGAGGAATATTCTCTCCCAATAAACATCTTGGAGTTGAGAGCGATCTTCAATGCCCTGATGGCTTGGCCTCAGTTGTCCTTAGCCCGTTTTATCAGGTTCCAATCGGACAACATCACCTCAGTGGCTTACATCAACCACCAGGGAGGAACTCTGAGTTCCTTGGCTATGAAAGAGGTGACTCACATTCTGCAGTGGGCGGAAGCTCACAATTGTTTTTTATCTGCCATCCACATTCTTGGAGTGGACAACTGGGAGGCGGATTTCCTGAGCAGACAGACTTTTCATCCCGGGGAGTGGGCTCTCTATCCGGAGGGGTTCTCCAGGTTAACCCATGAGTGGGGAGTGTCGGAGTTGGATCTGATGGCATCTCGTCAGAATGCCAAGCTTCCAAGGTACGGTTCAAGGTCAAGAGATCCTCAGGCCGTCCTGATAGATGCTCTGGCGGTTCCTTGGGATTTTGGTCTAGCATATCTGTTTGCTCTCCTTCCACGAGTCATTGCTCGTATCAAATAGGAGAGAGCATCTGTAATTCTAATAGCTCCTGCATGGCCTCGCAGGATCTGGTTTGTGGACCTAGTGAAGTTGTCATCTCTTCCACCTTGGAGGTTACCTCTGACGAAGGACCTTCTAACTCAAGGTACTTTCCTCCATCCAAATCTCTTTCTCTGAAGCTGACTACTTGGAGATTGAACGCTTAGTCCTGGCTAAGCGTGGGTTTTCTCAGTCAGTCATTGATACTATGATTCAGGCTCGTAAGCCTGTTACTCGTAAGATTTACCATAAGGTATGGTGTAAATACATTTTTGGTGTAAACCAAAGGGCTCCTGAGAGACTTACAGCTCACTCCACTAGGGCTGTCTTCTCTTCTTTGGCTTTCAAAAATAAAGCTTCTGTGGAACAGATTTGCAAGGCTGCAACTTGGTTCTCTCTGCATATTTTTTTTGCCTCGACTGAGGCTTCCTTTGGGAGAAAGGTTCTTCAAGCGGTGGTGCCTTCTGTTTAGGTCTGCCTGACTTGTTTTCCCTCCCTTTTCATTCCGTGTTCTCTAGCTTAGGTATTGGTTCCCACTAGTAATTGGAATGACATTGTGGATTCTCAATGTCTTAGGAAAGAAAACAAAACTTATGCTTACCTGATACATTTCATTCTTTCCGGACACGGAGAGTTTACGACCCCACCCTTTAGATTAGACAGTAAAAAAAAATTCTAAACCTCAGGCACCTCTACACCTTTGTGTTATCTTCTTTTTCCATTTCCCTTTGGCTGAATGACGGGGGGGTATGTGTAAGGGAAGTGACACTTAACAGCTTTGTTGTGGTTCTCTTTGCCTCCTCCTGCTGGCCAGGAGTGAATAACCCACTAGTAATTGGAATGATGTTGTGGACTCTCCATGTCCGGAAAGAAATGTATCAGGAGCTGCCTACTGTCCCACTTCTTGCCCAGCTCTGCCCTCTACCCTTGCTCAACCACCCTACTACATGACATTGGTTTGCTGCTACACCAACCCCTGGATCTACCTTACTAAAGGCTGGATAATCAAAAACTCCTGGCATGAAGAGAAGTCATGCACATGCTTTGGGCTTTGTTTTTTTAGCATTCTCTTGCAATGCATGTGGCCCCCCTTCACATCTAAATAAGTGGGAACCTTGCATTCAATCTCCAGTGTGCTGTGGTGACAGCATAAAGATAGCCAGTGGAAGATCAGAAGAGAAACGCCCAAGAGGACCCAGAACTGCCACCACAGGACCACCTTCACCATGAATGAAGAGGACCACTGCTGCAATGGACCCCCTCTGGACCGCCACTATCCCCCAAAGGAGCCAGATTCAAGATGTTGATCATAAACTTGGGCTTTTAGAATTAGGGATTTTTTTTTTGGGGGGGGGGGATATTTTTAGGATAGCTTTATTTTTATAATAGGTTACAAAAGGAAATAAATAAGAGGGCGCTAGAAAGCTAGAATTAACAAACACATTTATTCTTAAGACATCTAGGGGCCTATTTATCGAGCCGTCAACCGCAATTCCGCAGTGTAATTGTGGCGAGCTTGATTCGACCTATTTATCAAAGCCTACAGACCGGCAAAATTTTAAATCTGTGACGTAACGTACAATCCGCCAGTCTCAATCCGACACAGATCGATGCTTACGTCATTACAGATGTTCCGAATACACATTCGGCTCTATTTGACAACTTTTCCAAGTTATCAAATTTCTAACAGGTATGCTAGCGGCTATTCCAGCCCAGCGTACCTGGTTTTCAATCTGCCACCCTGGAGGTCACGGATGCCATAGGAATCAAAGGGAGTCTGAAAGCAACGAAAGCTTATGCTCGATGCTGCCCGATATCCCATTGATTTCTATGGTAGACAACCAGTTACGTTTACACCTAACACCTTAACATATATCCCGAGTCTAATCACCCCTATTCTGCCGCCCCGACATCGCCGCCACCTACATAATATTATTAACCCCTATTCCGCCGCTCCCGGACCCCCCGCCGCCACCTAAATATATGTTTTAACCCCTATTCCGCCACTCCCGGACCCTGCCGCCACCCAAATAAACGTATTAACCCCAAAATCTCTGTCCTCCCACATCACTACCATTAACTAAACCTATTAACCCCTAAACCGCCAGCCCCCACATCGCCATAAACTAAATTAAGCTATTATCCCCTAATTAATTTTTAATAAGGGTTAAATAGTATATTTAAATAATTTGAGTAGGGTTAGGGTTTTTTAATATGTAATATAGTTAATTTAATTGGTAGTTTAATGTAATTGTAGTAAAATAGTTAGGGTAGGTTAATTAATAGTTTAATATAGTTTAATTTAATTCTACAGGTACATTTTAATTTATTTTAAGATAGGGATGTTGTAATTTTAATGTAAAGTTAGCGGGTTGTTAGGTTTAGGGGTTAATACTTAATTTAGTTTATGGCGATGGTAGTGAAGTGGGAGGCCAGAGGTTTAGGGTTTAATACGTTTATTTAGGTGGCGGCGGGGTTCTGGAGCGGCGGAATAGGGGTTAATACATTTATTTAGGTGAGGCGGGGTCCGTGAGCATCGGGATAGGGGTTAATAACTTTAATAAAGTTGCAGCGGTGTCGGGGAGCAGCGGGATAGGGGTTAAACATTTTAGTATAGTGGCGACGTTTAGTGACAGGGTATAAATAAAGTTGGGAAAAAGCCGAATAGCAGCGAGACCGATGACTGCTAGTTAACAGTCCGCTGCTCTTCGCCCCGTACTTGCTGCGCGGCTTTTTTCCGGCTTTTTTATAAATATGGAGAGCGTATTCAGGTCCGCGGCCGCAATGTTAGGCGATGTTAGGCGAGCTTATTGGTCCCGGCTAATACAGCATAGTTGAGGCTTTGATAAATATCCCTCTTTGTCATAATCAATTGACACAATGAATATAGTAAGTCAACAAATTAAAACTCATGTACTCCAGGATCTCGTGATGGAAATAAAATTATCAACTAATAATACACTTATTAATTAAAGGGACGTCTCCCTTGTATTCTAAAAAAGCATAATACACAAAATACATCAGATACACAAAATATAAAAAAGCCCTATATGCATTGGTTGCAAAAAAATGTATATATAAAATTATAGAAAAAAATATGTAATATACCACCTTAAGATATAAATATGTCAAAAATTAACTTCCCAAAATTGTTTGTGTAATAAAGCGTGTCCCAAATACTTTTCCAAAGAAATGGTAGAGAAATTATCGCTGTGATAATGTCACAACAGTTGATGTCTCCAAATGGACAACGCACCAAATTCCAAGTGCTCTTGTGAGTTAACACCTGACAAAAAATGAAAAAACACTGCTCGCCTTCTGGAGACAGTTGGGGCAATCTCACTCACCCCTCTTTCTCCAAAGTAACGGCTTCTGTTTCTGGGTTGAAACCCAAAGTTCCCGTGTGTAGGATTGCTGAATAGGAACGGCCAAATTGTTGTTGTAGTCTGATGGTTGGTAAAACGAAATGGCTCGCTCTTAGCGTGTATCACGCACGGGCTACTAAGTACCTAGTAAAAAGAAATAATTGCAGGGCAACAGCTTTGCTTCTACGCTTTTCACCTGTAATAGTGAGCTTTCTCAAGATAGCAGCTGTGCCTGGAAACCAAGTTTAAAAACCTGCTACTTGTATTCCATTGGTTGAAAGTTTTGTATCCTGATTGCTTTTTAAGGTGGAATATTCCTTAAGGTAGTAATATCAAACATATTGAGTCTTTATAATAGGTTTGGTTTTTAAGATAGAGCTTTTTTTATAGGGTACTTTAGTTTTAGGATAGGGATTTTTTGTGTATTTTTTTTATACTGGTAGTGTTTTTTTTGTAATTTTTGTTTTATTGATGGTAGTGTGTTTTTTTTTAGTAATTTAGGGGGTCTTGGGTTTGGGGTCTTGCTGCGGGTTCCATGTTAGGAAGTTAAAAGTGTAGCAAATTTGCGATTGGGTAGTGGTTGGTTAGGGGTTTAAAGGGGCAGTCTAGTCAAAATTAAACTTCCATGATTCAGATAGGGCATGTAATTTTAAACAACTTTACAATTTACTTCTATTATCTAATTTGCTCAATTCTTTAGATATCCTTTGTTGAAGAAATAGCAGTGCACATGTGTGAGCCAATCACACAAGGCCTCTGTGCAGCAACCAATCAGCAGCTACTGAGCATATCTAGATATGCTTTTCAGCAAGTGATATCAAGAGAATGAAGCAAATGAGATAATAGAAGTAAATTAGAAAGTTGTTTAAAATGACATGCTCTTTCTAAATCACGAAAGAAAAAATTTGGGTTTCATGTCCCTTTAAGTATTGCGGGTTATTGCGATGGGGGAAATAGCAGTTTAGGGGCTAATTAAGATGGGTTTATGGCAGTTTAGTGATTAATAGTGTAGGAAGTGGATAGTGTAGGTTGTAAAACTTCATTTTTTATATTTTTTTTGTTTTGTTTAAAGCTTTTTTGGAATTACAAAACCTTTAAGCGAGCTTTAAGGTTTGCGTAATGAGTTTGAGCTTAAAATATAATTGAGCTTGAGCAATTGCATTTACTTTCAACTTGTACTATGCATTTACTTTTAACTTGTAATATGTAATATTACGCTTGTGTTAACATTACCGCTCCACTAGTAATCTAGGCCTTTATGGGGGATTTAGTTTTGAGTTCAATGAACCTTTAAATATGGTCTGTAATAATTAATGGATTCTAAACAAAATGCTTATGTGCATGTATGTAGGTTGGTTTTGAAACAACTAAGTAGTTAAATGAATAGTTTGCATTATTTTCTTTATAAACCTTAGTCTTATTTTAGAGAAAGCAAATCTATGGTTCAACTTTTCCTTAAAGGGACATGAAAACTAAATATTTCTCCAACATTGGTGTGTCCGGTCCACGGCGTCATCCATTACTTGTGGGATATTCTCCTCCCCTACAGGGAATGGCAAGGAGAGCACACAGCAAGAGCTGTCCATATAGTCCCCCCTCTGGCTCCGCCCCCCCAGTCATTCTCCTTGCCGCTCTGAACAAGTAGCATCTCCACGGGGATGGTGAGGAGTTTGTGGTGTTAGTTGTAGTTTTTTATTCTTCTATCAAGAGTTTGTTATTTTAAAATAGTGCTGGTATGTACTATTTACTCTGAAACAGAAAGAGATGAAGAGTTCTGTTTGTGAGAGGAGTATGATTTTAGCAGCAGTAACTAAAATCAATTGCTGTTCCCACACAGGACTGTTGAGCTGAGAGAACTTCAGTTGGGGGGAACAGTTTGCAGACTTTTCTGCTCAAGGTATGACTAGCCATTTTTCTAACAAGACTGTGTAATGTTGGAAGGCTGTCATTTTTCCCTCATGGGGGGGATCGGTAAGCCATTTTCTTAGACTCAAACAGAATAAAGGGCTTAGTATGGGCTATAAACTGGTAGACACCTTTAGGGGCTAAATTGATTGCTTTATTTAAGTATTATATGCAGTTTGAAGTGACTTTCACACTTTTTTAATATTGGGGAACGTTTTTAGCACCAGGCACTTGTTAAGACACCTTCCCAGTCAGGAAGGGCCTTTCTCTGTAGTATGCAGAGCCTCATTTTCGCGCCATTATTGCGCAGTTACTTTTGAGTTCAGTACATGCAGCTGCATGTGTGAGGGTCTGTTATCCACTGAAAACGTTCCTAGAAGGCTTCAATTGGTATCGTATACCCCCCTGGGATTGGTGAAGTCGCAACAAAGGCTGTGGCTGGGACTGTAGGGGGGTTAAAATTGCAAACGGCTCCGGTTTCCACATTTTAAGGGTTAACAGCTTGAAAATTGGGGTGCAATACTTTGAATGCATTAAGACACTGTGGTGAAAATTTGGTAAAGATTGGATAATTCCTTCATAGTTTTTCACATATTCAGTAATAAAGTGTGCCCTGTTTAACATTTAAAGAGACAGTAACGGTTTTGTATTAAAACGGTTTTTGTGCTTTATTAACCAGTTTAAGCCTGTTTAACATGTCTGTACCTTCAGATAGATCATGTTCTGTATGTATGGAAGCCAATGTGGTTCCCCCTTCAAATATGTGTGATAATTGTGCCATAGCGTCCAAACAAAGTAAGGACAGTACTGTCACAAATAGTAAGGTTGCCCAAGATGATTCCTCAGATGAAGGAAGTAGACATAGTTCTACATCATCTCCTTCTGTGTCTATACCAGTTATGCCCACGCAGGCGACCCCTAGTACTTCTAGCGCACCAATGCTTGTTACTATGCAACAATTGACGGCAGTAATGGATAACTCCATAGCTAATATTTTATCCAAAATGCCAGCATTTCAGAGAAAGCGCGATTGCTCTGTTTTAAACACTGTAGAGCAGGAGGGCGCTGATGATAATTTTTCTGTCATACCCTCACACCAATCTGAAGTGGCAGTGAGGGAGGGTTGGTCAGATTGGGAAATTTCTGATACAGGAAGAATTTCTCAGCAGGCAGAACCTGATGTTGTGACATTTAAATTTAAATTAGAGCATCTCCACGCATTACTTAAGGAGGTGCTATCTACTCTGGATAATTGTGACAATCTGGTCATCCCAGAAAAATTGTGCAAGATGGACAAGTTCCTTGAGGTCCCGGTGCACCCTGATGCTTTTCCGATACCTAAACGGGTGGCGGACATAGTGAATAAGGAGTGGGAGAAGCCAGGCATTCCTTTTGTCCCTCCTCCTATATTTAAGAAATTGTTCCCTATGGTCGACCCCAGGAAGGACTTATGGCAAACAGTCCCTAAGGTCGAGGGGGCGGTTTCTACACTAGCCAAGCGCACGACCATTCCTATTGAGGACAATTGTGCTTTCAAAGATCCTATGGATAAAAAATTGGAGGGTTTGCTTAAAAAGATTTTTGTACAGCAAGGTTACCTCCTTCAACCTATTTCGTGCATTATTCCTGTCACTACAGCGGCGTGGTTCTGGTTCGAGGAACTGGAAAAGTCGCTCAGTAGGGAGACTCCGTATGAGGAAGTCATGGACAGAATTCACGCACTTAAGTTAGCTAATTCCTTTATTTTAGACGCCACTTTGCAGTTAGCGAGGTTAGCGGCGAAGAATTCAGGGTTTGCAATTGTGGCGCACAGAGCGCTCTGGCTAAAGTCTTGGTCGGCGGATGTATCTTCCAAGACAATATTGCTTAATATCCCTTTCAAAGGTAAGACCCTTTTTGGGCCAGAATTGAAAGAGATTATTTCAGACATCACTGGGGGAAAGGGCCATGCCCTCCCACAAGATAGACCTTTCAAGGCTAAGAATAAGTCCAATTTTCGTTCCTTTCGCAATTTCAGGAAAGGACTGGCTTCCAACTCTGCAGCCTCTAGACAAGAGGGTAACGCTTCCCAGACTAAACCAGCTTGGAAACCAATGCAAGGCTGGATCAAGGGTAAACAGGCCAAGAAGCCTGCTGCTGCTACCAAAACAGCATGAAGGTGTAGCCCCCGATCCGGGACCGGATCTAGTAGGGGGCAGACTCTCTCTCTTTGCTCAGGCTTGGGCAAGAGATGTTCAGGATCCCTGGACACTAGAAATAGTTTCTCAGGGTTATCTTCTAGAATTCAAGGAACTACCCCCAAGGGGAAGGTTCCACATGTCTCACTTATCTTCAAACCAAATAAGGAGACAGGCATTCTTACATTGCATAGAAGACCTGTTAAAGATGGGAGTGATACACCCAGTTCCAACTGTGGAACAAGGTCAGGGATTTTACTCAAATCTGTTTGTAGTTCCCAAAAAAAGAGGGAACTTTCAGACCAATCATCGTTCAAAATGGAAACCATTCGAACATTTTTACCTACAATCCAGGAGGGTCAATTTATGACTACCGTGGATTTAAAGGATGCGTATCTACATATTCCTATCCACAAAGATCATCATCAGTTCCTAAGGTTCGCCTTTCTGGACAAGCATTACCAGTTCGTGGCTCTCCCATTCGGGCTAGCCACTGCTCCAAGGATTTTCACAAAGGTGCTCGGGTCCCTTCTAGCGGTTCTAAGACCAAGGGGTATTGCAGTGGCACCTTATCTGGACGACATTCTAATCCAAGCGTCATCTCTTTCCAAAGCAAAGGCTCATACAGACATTGTTCTAGCCTTTCTCAGATCTCACGGGTGGAAGGTGAACGTAGAAAAGAGTTCCCTGTCTCCGTCGACAAGAGTTCCCTTTTTGGGAACAATAATAGATTCTTTAGAAATGAAGATCTTCCTGACAGAAGTCAGAAAGTCAAAGCTTCTAAACGCTTGTCAAGTTCTTCACTCTATTCTGCAGTCTTCCATAGCTCAGTGCATGGAAGTAGTAGGGTTGATGGTTGCAGCAATGGACATAGTTCCTTTTGCTCGAATTCATCTAAGACCATTACAACTGTGCATGCTCAAGCAGTGGAATGGGGACTATACAGACTTGTCTCCAATGATTCAAGTAAACCAGATGACCAGAGATTTACTCCGTTGGTGGTTGACCCAGGATCACCTGTCCCAGGGAATGAGTTTCCGCAGACTAGAGTGGGTCATTGTCACGACCGACGCCAGTCTATTAGGCAGAGGCGCGGTCTGGGATTCCCTGAAAGCTCAGGGTCTATGATCTTGGGAAGAGTCTTCTCCCGATAAACATCCTGGAACTGAGAGCGATATTCAATGCTCTCCGGGCTTGGCCTCAACTAGCGAAGGCCGGATTCATATAGACAACATGACGACTGTAGCTTACATCAACCATCAGAGGGGAACAAGGAGTTCCTTGGCGATGAGAGAGGTGTCCAAAATCATCAAATGGGCGGAGGATCACTCCTGCCACCTATCTGCAATCCATATCCCAGGAGTAGACAACTGGGAGGCGGATTATCTGAGTCGTCAGACTTTCCATCCGGAGGAGTGGGAACTTCACCCGGAGGTGTTTGCCGAGTTGACTCAATTATGGGGCATTCCAGACATGGATCTGATGGCGTCTCGTCAGAACTTCAAGGTTCCTTGCTACGGGTCCAGATCCAGGGTTCCCAAGGCGACTCTAGTGGATGCATTAGTGGCGCCTTGGTCGTTCAACCTAGCTTATGCGTTTCCACCGTTCCCTCTCCTTCCCAGGCTTGTAGCCAGGATCAAACAGGAGAAGGCCTAGGTGATTCTGATAGCTCCTGCGTGGCCGCGCAGGACTTGGTATGCAGACCTGGTGAATATGTCATCGGCTTCACCATGGAAGCTACCTTTGAGACAGGATCTTCTAGTACAAGGTCCATTCGAACATCCAAATCTAGTTTCTCTGCAGCTGACTGCTTGGAAATTGAACGCTTGATTTTATCCAAGCGTGGGTTTTCAAATTCAGTGATACATACTCTGGTACAAGCCAGAAAACCTGTGACTAGAAAGATTTACCATAAAATATGGAAAAAATATATCTGTTGGTGTGAATCCAAGGGATTCTCCTGGAGTAAGATTAAAATTCCTAAGATTTCTGCTCTACACAAACGACTGGCAGCTGTGCCAGAGATACAAGCTTTTGTACAGGCTTTGGTCAGAATCAAGCCTGTTTAAAGACCCATGACTCCTCCTTGGAGTCTAAATTTAGTTCCTTCAGTTCTTCAAGGGGTTCCATTTGAACCTTTACATTCCATAGATACCAAATTACTTTTCTTGGAAAGTTCTGTTTTGGTTGTTATTTCTTCTGCTAGAAGAGTTTCTGAATTATCTGCTTTGCAGTGTGATCCACCCTATCTGGTGTTCCATTCAGATAAGGTTGTTTTGCGTACTAAGCCTGGTTTTCCTCCGAAAGTTGTTCCAACAAGAATGTTAACCAGGAAATTCTTGTTCCTTCTCTGTGTCCGAATCCAGTTTCAAAGAAGGAACGTTTGTTACACAATTTAGATGTAGTTCGTGCTTTAAAGTCCTATTTAGAAGCCACAAAGGATTTTAGACAAACCTCATCTTTGTTTGTCGTTTACTCTAGTAAGAGAAGAGGGCAAAAAGCTACTGCTACCTCTCTTCTTTCGAGAAAAGTATTATCAGATTGACTTATGAGACTGCCGGACGGCAGCCTCCTGAACGAATCACAGCTCACTCTACTAGGGCTGTGGCTTCCCATGAGCCTTCAAGAACGAGGCTTCTGTTGATCAGATATGTAAGGCAGAGACTTGGTCTTCTCTGCACACTTTTGCCAGATTCTACAAATTTGATACTTATGCTTCTTCGGAGGCTATTTTTGGGAGAAAGGCTTTGCAAGCCGTGGTGCCTTCTGTTTAGGTAACCTGATTTGCTCCCTCCCTTCATCCGTGTCCTAAAGCTTTGGTATTGGTTCCCACAAGTAGTGGATGACGCCGTGGACCGGACACACCAATGTTGGAGAAAACAGAATTTATGCTTACCTGATAAATTACTTTCTCCAACGGTGTGTCCGGTCCACGGCCCGCCCTGGTTTTTTAATCAGGTTTGAAAAATGTCTTTCTCTATACACTACAGTCACCACGGCACCCTGTGGTTTCTCCTTTTTCTCCTAACCGTCGGTTGAATGACTGGGGGGGCGGAGCCAGAGGGGGGACTATATGGACAGCTCTTGCTGTGTGCTCTCCTTGCCATTCCCTGTAGGGGAGGAGAATATCCCACAAGTAATGGATGACACCGTGGACCGGACACACCGTTGGAGAAAGTAATTTATCAGGTAAGCATAAATTCTGTTTTTTTTCATGATTCAGATAGATCATGCAATATTAAACAACTTTCCAATTTACTGCTATTATCTATTTTGATTAATTCTATTGTTATCCATTGTTGAAAAGTATACCAAGGTAGGCTCAGGAGCAGAAATGCACTACTGGGAGCTAGCTGCTAATTGGTGACTGCACTTATATTCCCCTTGTCATTGGTTCACATGATGTATTAAGCTAGCTACCACTGTTGCTATTTCAACAAAGGATAGCAACATAATGAAGCAAATGTGATCATATAAGTAAATTAGAAAGTTGTTTAAAATTGTATGTTCTATCTGAATCATGAAAAAAATAATTTGAGTTTCATGTCCCTTTAATTCTACCAAACAACAAAGCTAGATAGATGGTCCTAGCTTATTATCCTTCTTCTAAGTGTTGGCCAATAGATCATTTTCCTATGTTTGTGAAATCCATTTTTTGTTTTAAATCACTAAACCACACCCATAAACAGTATTAACTCTTAACAACTCTGAAAATATTCCCATCCTGAATTACCCACCACTCAAACTGCACACCCTTTATTGCTGCTACCACTCAATGAACCCTTCACAAGAGCCCCCCCACCAAAATGTCATTTCAGCTCTGTTTGTGTTTGCAACACGATCACTTGGCGTAAATTCAAAAAACTCATTACTGCAACTATAATCTCACATAAAAATGTTCTGCAACTTGAAAATTGCATTATTTAAAGAGATTTGTAACCACTCCTCATGACAGCTATGATTTGCTTGATCAGCTCCATTATAATTAATAGAACCTATGTCTTGTAATCATTAAAGGGACATTTCAGTCAAAATTTAAATGCACATAGATAAATTACATATTTGCAATATACATGTATTGGCAAAAAATGCTTCTAGTAAAAGTGATCACTGTTTTAGTGTTAAACATTTCTCTGCACGTGAAACATAGCTAGAAATCCTCAATGCACCATTTTAAATACTACAGCTGCTCAGAGCACCAGTGTGGCTTGTATTATGTCAGCAATTAACAAATTGAGTCATTACCAGATGGTAAAAGCACCTTAGGCTCTCTGAGCAAGTGCTGTATTTAAAATGCTGGTGCACGGTGTATACTTAAATACACTTTTGAAACAACTATAGCTTTTATAAGAAATGTTTTGCTTATACATGTATGTTAAAAAATGCTTCTATTCAAAACTGAAATGCACCCATGTGGATTCCAATGTTGGCTGAAATGTCCCTTTAACTTCCTGATAGACAAAACAAGCTCTACAGTCAAGGATACTGGCATTACAGAGAGATTCGACCATAAGATAAAACCCTTCACAAGTGTAATTTTATGAATTTGCTCGCTTATACAAGGTTTTGGTGAAGAACCCAGACTATAGCTCTAAAACACCATGGAACAGCCATAGGAAACTCATTGATCAGGTCTGCTATGGTTCTTGTTCTATCAAGTGAGACTACTTTACCCTAAGATAACAGGCTTACAATATTTACAAAACCCATGTAGCATGTTTCCTCAGCATTGGTAATTATTGGTTTTCCTCCATTCTAAAGGTTCTTGTTTGCTGTGCAAGATATCATATGTTGGGGGACTTAAAACATCTACTGTATATAATAATATATAATGTCCATTAATCTAGCCAATTATTTCTTCAGTTTAAGCCATCACCCCTCATCTTGTCTTCCCCCAACAAAACAGAAGCCTTCTATTTTTAGGGACACCCTGATTCCTTCTCCAAAGCTTCTTTTGCTGCTGATATCTGATACTGGTTTTTAAAAGATCATTGATTGGTTTAGTTTCTAAACAATACAGAATATGGGGAAAGTTACGTCAGCATCAATGAGAAAATTAGGTTAAGATTATACATTTACGTGATGCTTTAAAAATCGGTTATCCTGCACAGAGTATATCTTGGTTGTGTACACCGCTCATATGAGAAATATCACACAACAATATCACACAACATTTCAAGGACATTCAAGTGGGTAGCTGCTAGATAATAATGATTAAGTATTGCAATACAAGATAAATAAGAAAAACTATGCACAATCCCAGCCCTTGCATATGCTACAAATGCATTATTTAGACAAAATGTTACAAAGGAAAGTGTCATACAGTGCTTGGTATTTTACTGCCGCTTGCACAGTTTTCTGTGGCTTCATGTTTTATTTTGCTTTGTGCTATTGCAGCAGCGGGTGAATGACATTTGATGTGAGTTTAATAGATGCTCTTGCAATGTCAGTGTATCTGGGTATCTCTTCAGCTGCTGTCTTCTGTGTGTGACCCTCTTCTGCCCTCATATTGTGCCTTGGATCCTGTCTTTGCCTCTTTTTCTTGCTGTTATCTATGTACAACTCTTTCTCCTAGACTGTCTTTCGTAACTGCTGTCTTCTGTGAATAACCCTAGTCTGTGTTCAATTTAACCATTCATTTGGGGTTCTCGATCAGTCCTCTTATTTTATGCCTTGGCCCTTGGGATTTATTGTAGACTGAAAAGTATTTAATACAAAAAGCTTAAAGGGCCACTAAACACAGTAGAATTGTATAATCAATAAATACATAATAAAAAAGACAACGCAAAAGGACTTGGTTTGAATTCCAAGTGAGTAGTAGATTTTTTTTCCTGACAAATGTCAGTCAGTTACATTTTCCTTCCTAATGAATCATGTGACAGCCATCAGCCAATCACAAAATGCATATATCCTGCACATGCTCAGTAGGATCTGGCACCACTGAAAGTGTGCATATAAAACGTTTGTGCACATTTAGGCCTAGATTTGGAGTTCGGCGGTAGCCGTCAAAACCAGCGTTAGAGGCTCCTAACGCTGGTTTTGGCCGCCCGCTGGTATTTGGAGTCAGTGATTAAAGGGTCTAACGCTCACTTTTCAGCCGCGACTTTTCCATACCGCAGATCCCCCTACGCCATTTGCGTATCCTATCTTTTCAATGGGATCTTTCTAACGCCGGTATTTAGAGTCGTTTCTGAAGTGAGCGTTAGAGCTCTAACGACAAAATTCCAGCCGCCTGAAAATAGCAGGAGTTAAGAGCTTTCTGGCTAACGCCGGTTCATAAAGCTCTTAACTACTGTACCCTAAAGTACACTAACACCCATAAACTACCTATGTACCCCTAAACCGAGCTCCCCCCACATCGCCGCCACTCGATTTAAATTTTTAACCCCTAATCTGCCGACCGCCACCTACGTTATACTTATGTACCCCTAATCTGCTGCCCCTAACCCCGCCGACCCCTGTATTACATTTATTAACTCCTAACCTGCCCCCCACAACGTCGCCGCCAGCTACTTAAAATAATTAACCCCTAATCTTCCGACCGCAAAGCGCCGCCACCTACGTTATCCCTATGTACCCCTAATCTGCTACCCCTAACACCGCCGACCCCTATATTATATTTATTAACCCCTAATCTGCCCCCCTCAACGTCGCCGACACCTGCCTACACTTATTAACCCCTAATCTGCCGAGCGGACCTGAGCGCTACTATAATAAAGTTATTAACCCCTAACCCGCCTCACTAACCCTATCATAAATAGTATTAACCCCTAATCTGCCCTCCCTAACATCGCCGACACCTACCTTCAATTATTAACCCCTAATCTGCCGAGCGGAGCTCACCGCTATTCTAATAAATGTATTAACCCCTAAAGCTAAGTCTAACCCTAATACTAACACCCCCCTAAATTAAATATAATTTACATCTAACGAAATAAATTAACTCTTATTAAATAACTTATTCCTATTTAAAGCTAAATACTTACCTGTAAAATAAATCCTAATATAGCTACAATATAAATTATAATTATATTATAGCTATTTTAGGATTAATATTTATTTTACAGGCAACTTTGTAATTATTTTAACCAGGTACAATAGCTATTAAATAGTTAAGAACTATTTAATAGCTACCTAGTTAAAATAATAACAAATTTACCTGTAAAATAAATCCTAACCTAAGATATAATTAAACCTAACACTACCCTATCAATAAATTAATTAAATAAACTACCTACAATTACCTACAATTAACCTAACACTACACTATCAATAAATTAATTAAACACAATTGCTACAAATAAATACAATTAAATAAACTAACTAAAGTACAAAAAATAAAAAAGAACTAAGTTACAAAAAATAATAAAATATTTACAAACATAAGAAAAATATTACAACAATTTTAAACTAATTACACCTACTCTAAGCCCCCTAATAAAATAACAAAGCCCCCCAAAATAAAAAATTCCCTACCCTATTCTAAATTAAAAAAGTTACAAGCTCTTTTACCTTACCAGCCCTGAACAGGGCCCTTTGCGGGGCATGCCCCAAGAATTTCAGCTCTTTTGCCTGTAAAAGAATAAATACAATACCCCCCCCCCAACATTACAACCCACCACCCACATACCCCTAATCTAACCCAAACCCCCCTTAAAGAAACCTAACACTAAGCCCCTGAAGATCTTCCTACCTTGTCTTCACCATACCAGGTTCACCGATCCGTCCTGGCTCCAACATCTTCATCCAACCCAAGCGGGGGTTGGCGATCCATCATCCGGTGCTGAAGAGGTCCAGAAGAGGCTCCAAAGTCTTCCTCCTATCCGGCAAGAAGAGGACATCCGGACCGGCAAACATCTTCTCCAAGCGGCATCTTCAATCTTCTTCCATCCGGTGCGGAGCGGGTCCATCTTGAAGCAGGCGACGCGGATCCATCCTCTTCTTCCGTTGTCTCCCGACGAATGACGGTTCCTTTAAGGGACGTCATCCAAGATGGCGTCCCTCGAATTCCGATTGGCTGATAGGATTCTATCAGCCAATCGGAATTAAGGTAGGAATTTTCTGATTGGCTGATGGAATCAGCCAATCAGAATCAAGTTCAATCCGATTGGCTGATCCAATCAGCCAATCAGATTGAGCTCGCATTCTATTGGCTGTTCCGATCAGCCAATAGAATGCGAGCTCAATCTGATTGGCTGATTGGATCAGCCAATCGGATTGAACTTGATTCTGATTGGCTGATTCCATGGGAGAATCGTGCACGAGCACGTTTTTGAGGCCGGCCGCGTCCGTAAGCAACTCTGGTATCGAGAGTTGCATTTGCGGTAAAAATGCTCTACGCTCCTTTTTTGGAGCCTAACGCAGCATTTGTTTAAACTCTCGATACCAGAGTTAAATTTATGGTGCGGCCAGAAAAAAGCCCGCGGAGCGTTAACAGCCCTTTTACCGCCGAACTCCAAATCTAGGCCTTAGATAATAAAAGGGATTTGGAAAGTTGTTTAAAATTGTGTGATCGATCTGAATCATGAAGTTTAATTTTGACTTGACTGTCCCTTTAACGGCTATGTTATGTGCACTATCCAATTTTACCTAGCAGCTATACCACCTGTATGTTTCTGAAATGGCTCATTGGGTGATAATTATAATTATCAGCCACACCATTCTATTTGGTTTCGATTGAGGATTTCCCTATTTATTACTTTGCTGACCAAATTACTTTGATTGTCTGATACATTAAATGGAGCTTATTATATGGAAAAAAGGGTTTTCAAAAGGTTGGATGTGTCTGAGGGTTTAAGAGTTCCCAAAACTACTGTTTATTGGACACCTACATCAAAACGAAATATTAATGATTCAGACAGAGCCTGCAGTTTTAAAAAAATCAATTTACTTTTGTTATCAAATTTACTTTGTCCTCTTGGTGTCCTACGTTAAAGAGTAAACCTAAAAACGCTATGAGTTAAGGAGTGTGCATGTGCATTAGAACTCTATGGCAGCAATGTTTCCAATATAACAGCAATGTTTCCAAGAAAATGTTTGTTTAGTTTTTGAAGTCTGACTGAATCCTTTGTTTGTAGAAGAACAATTGGAATAAGGCTTATGTTTATGATTGGCTAACAGCTAACACATGACATAGGTAGTTAAATGAAAGGAAATTTGAAATGAATGTGGGAAAAAAATATATATATTTTTTTTTAAATCCAAACTACGTTATTGCATTTTTTTTATTTATTATGTATTTTTTTACTATGAAATTCTGCTATTCTGCTGCATTTAAAGGGACATTCCAGCCAAAACTGAAATGCGCACAGGTGCCTTTCCTTTTTGAATATAAGCATTTCTGCAATATACATGTATTAGCAAAAATGCTTCTAATAAAAGCTACAGCTGTTTGAAAAGTGTATTTTATTTATGTATAGCACTTGCTCGGAGAGCCTAAGGTGCTTGTATCATCTGGTAATGACTCGATTTGTTAATTGCTGACATCATACACGCCCCACTGGCTCTCTGAGCAGCTGCAGTATGTAAAATGCTGCTGCACTGAGAATATCTAGCTGTACTTCACATGCATGTGCGGAGAAATGTATTAACACTAAAATAGTGATCATTTTACTAGAAGCATTTTTGACAAACATATGTATATTGTAAATATGTTTCTATTTAAAGATGTAATTCATCTATGTATATTTCATTTTTGACCGGAATGTCCCTTTAATTACCCTTTAAGGGTTTTGGGTGGATTGGAAAGGAATGGTAATGTAGCCAGTGTATCAGATGTATTTTAATGATCGCATCCAAATGCTGCTGATTACTGAGCTTCACATACTATGTGCTTCACAGACTTCAAAAGGTCAAAATGTAAAGAGTGGCTTACTAGCCACAGAAAAATGTGCAGTGGGATTGGAGGACTGCAATCTAACCAGTTGTTCAGTGTGATTAGAGGACTAGAATCTAACCAGTTGTTCAGTGTGATTTGAGGACTGGAATCTAACCATTTGTTCAGTGTGATTGGAGGACTAGAATCTAACCAGTTGTTCAGTGTGATTGTGAGGACTGGAATCTAACCAGTTGTTCAGTGTGATTGGGTGTGATTGGAGGACTAGAATCTAACCAGTTGTTCAGTGTGATTGTGAGGACTGGAATCTAACCAGTTGTTCAGTGTGATTGGAGGACTGGAATCTAACCAGTTCTTGAGTGTGATTGGGAGGACTGGAATCTAACCAGTTGTTCAGTGTGATTGGAGGACTGGAATCTAACCAGTTTTTCAGTGTGATTGGGAGGACTGGAATCTAACCAGTTGTTCAGTGTGATTGGAGGACTGGAATCTAACCAGTTCTTCAGTGTGATTGGGAAGACTGGAATCTAACCAGTTCTTCAGTGTGATTGGGAGGACTGGAATCTAATCAGTTGTTCAGTGTGATTAGAGGACTGGAATCTAACCAGTTCTTCAGTGTGATAGGGAGGACTGGAATCTAACCAGTTGTTCAGTGTGATTGGGAGGACTGGAATCTAACCAGTTGTTCAGTGTGATTGGAGGACTGGAATCTAACCAGTTCTTCAGTGTGATTGGGAGGACTGGAATCCTTCTTCAGTGTGATTGGAAGGACTGGAATCTAACCAGTTGTACAGTGTGATTGGAGGACTGGAATCTAACCAGTTGTTTAGTGTGATTGGAGGACTGGAATCTAAACAGTTGTTCAGTGTGATTGGAGGACGGGTGCTTTGAGAATAGAGAAAAAAAACAGTAATCTTAGAATGTAGAAGGTGAAGCAGTTACGGAAAATTAATGTTTGTGTGTAACCAATACAAGTTGAATAATTTAAATCAGAATTTCTTCATACAATATATATGTTTAACATCTTTTTAAAATACGTGAAAGAAAATTATAAACCTTATAGTACCCTAAAGTATTAGCAACAACTAAACATTTTTTGGTAATTTTTATTCACCTAATTCTTTTATTTTTTACAAAGGACATAACAAAAATGTTAATTTTTAGCAACTTTACTTTCTTATATAATCTTTATAGTATTTTGCGAGCACATAACATACATTATCCTATTGGTGCACTATATTGTACTGTTATGATGTGGTTGATTCTTATTGGCTTTGACAACAGGCATTTTCAGTTATCTAAATACAGGCTGCAGCACCTTAACATGTGTACTAGACAGGAAATGTAATAATTCTGTTTGAATCTATATAGCTACAACATCTGATGCTTTCTGTGTTGTAATAAGAATATCATTAACAGAACATAAAGTGTCCTTTCAGAAGTAAGGTAGGAATAGAGTGGGTGATCTATTTGACATATTTTCTTTCTTCCTTAGGGAGCAGGATGCACTGCCTTAGTTGTTGCTGTGGTTGCTAGAAAGCTGGAACTCACCAAGGCGGAGAAACACGTTCACAACTTTATGATGGACACGCAGTTAACCAAAAGGGTAAGAAAAGAGTATGGCACTCTTTATGGTCACTCATTTTAATGGCGTATGGTACTTATGTGGTTTAGTAATATGTGATAGAAACAGATGAGACTGCTTGTCCCGACTCTAATTAAGACCCTAGATTAGACCATCTTGCAATAAATGCAGCATATATATTGCACACCCAATTTAAATTCAATTGCTCCCCTAGGTCTCGTCTTATCTTTCTTAATTTAGCCCATATTGTTTGATCTTCCTATTTTGTCAGTTTTTCTTTAAACCACAAAATCCATTAATTTTAATTCTCAACCATTCTGATTATACATTATTTTGAATGATGTCGATTCCAGACCACTTACTGTATGGAACATGCCCCTACTGCTGAGAGGCAGCCACGGATTCCCCTTTTCAAAAAGTATCACATGAATACCTTCCAGTGCTGCAACATGACCTCTTGTTCCAGTTCTTCACTGCATTATTGTGCATCTTATTCTTCTCATGTCTCACTCCCCCTTCATTCCTGCAAGCTAGTTAAACACTCTCTTCCATAGTGAATTTAGTCTGCAGAACCCATAACCTCTTCGCTGACTACCTTGTAAAACCCTCAAACACATCCTAACCTGTCATTATTGACCATGTGAGAGCAGCAAAAAGCCTGCTGAGCAATGCTTGCACATTCTGCTGTAAGTCAGTTGCTAAGCAATCTCTGAGAAAAAAAAAATATTATACCTGTGAAACCAGCATTCATATTATTTTATACTTTTCCTCTGACTGTTGGGTGGTATGTGGCAAACCATTGTGGTGTTAATATAAAAGAAGACAGATTGAACGTTCCTAATAATGTCCTTAAAATATCCCTTGAAATTTAACAAAGACTCTGTCTTCTGAGAATTCACTGGAACAGTTTCTCAACCAATTGTAGTGATATCTGTTATTTTACTGCCCTTGACTAGTGGAAGATTATCAAGATTATGGCTCAAAGTGAGGATCTAAATTGTTCATGGTATTTTTCTTTGAGTGTATACTATTAAAGGGATATTTTTATATACATGGAGTATGTATCACATTCATCTCTTTAAAGGGACAGTAAACACCTTGAGGTTTTTATATAAAATGGTCAGTTATACATAGTAAAGCAACTTTGCATTATACTTTAATTATTTATTTTGCCACCTATTTATGTTATTTTGTGCCTAAATTGTGGCTTTTCTAATTCTCTAAGCTGGAAATGCACTCTGCTGAATTATCAAGGCTAACCCCTCTACATAGATGTCCCTATTTGGCATTAGCAGATAAAACCTGCAAAGCAATGGACTTTATACTAACATAATTGCCATGGCTAGCCTTGTATACCAATTCAAGCCTGGATTGGCTCTTCCAAATAAGTAAAGTATTGGATGGAACTTGGCTATTGAAAAACAAAAGATGTTAATTTCTTTAAAAAAATGTTTTGCCTTGGCTGATATCATTATATAGCAAGAGTGTGTCCATTTAAGCACTGAATTGGAAAGGCATTCATACATAAATGTTTTAAAAGCATTTAAAACTTGCAATGCCCGGCATATTGTAATAAAGTGATGTGTATGTTTCCCTTGAATGTGGGCAGGTATGAGCAAATGAGTTGCACTATGTAGTATAAAGCCAGCAAGCAAAATTTTACGGCAAGAGCAAGCAAGGTCAAAAAGGAAAGTGTATAGTATTGTTTTATTTTAATTAATTATTCAATTAAATTATTAATTCATTCTTTAACCCTTTGAGTGCTAAGCACTTTCCCACCTGGGTGCTAAGATTTTTTTAATTTTTTTTTTTTTAACACATTTTTTTTAACTAACTTTTTTTTTTTCAGACCCCCAAGACTTACACTGTTGGAAAGGTTAGGCGATTACCTTTCCAATGGTGGGTCTTGGGGGTCTGTAGCTGAGATACAGGCACATGCCCCCTGATCCTATACTTAACATTGTTAAGTATAAATAAAGTTGCGCGGTGACGTCATCACGTTATTGCATGTGACGTCACCACGCAAAACGGGAAGGCCCGGCAATGCCTGTCACTCTACAGGCACGATCGCCGGGGTAGGAGCGGGTGGGAGCCCCCAGATCTCCCTCAAGATGGGAGAGTGCTAGTGACGGCTCTGAGCCGTCATTAGCACCAGAGTGGGAAACGGATATTAAACCCACACATGTTTCTTTTGTGATTCAGACAGAGCGTACTATTTTTAAAAAGTTTCTAATTTACTTCTATCATTAAATTTACTTTGTTCCCATGATATTCTGTGTTGAAGAGATACCTAGGTAGGCATCTGGAGCACTACATGGCAGGAAATAGAAAGAACTGTCATCTAGTGCTCTTGCAAATGGATAACATTCTTGCAAAACTGCTGCCATATATTGCTCCAGAAATGGGTCGGCTCCTAAGCATACTTCCCTGCTTTAAACAAAATATACTAAGAGAACGTAGAAAAATGTATAATAGAAGTAAATTAGAAATTGTTTAAAATTGCATGCTCTGTCTGAATCATGAAATAAATATGTTCGGTTGATATCTAATGGTACTGCTGCCTTTGGCATTACCACAGGCCTAAATTTCCTAATAAGAAATCCTTCCTTGTTTGTTTGTATTGCATTAACTGAGCCCTTCGGCTGTCACAGGCATAAAATAAAGTACGGCCTGTTCCAAAGCATAAACTTTACTCTAATTGCTCTAAACGTTCTACACAGTATAGGTGGTAGAAGAAAAAGACACATGTTTTCACACTTTTTGGAACAATACAAATCTTCTAGTACAGTGACTGTACATGTGTATGTTTTAGAGGAAGAGATATCCTAAAGAGCAGCCACACCTTTATTCCTCTGATACTTGTGGTGCTATATATACTGTTATTAGCGGGGTAGAATATGGTTTGACAAATCTCAGAAGTCCAAGTGGCCATGACTCTTGAAATTCTAGTTCTAGCTTCTGCTTGTCTATTCTTCTACAAACATCACTATATAAAACAATCTATTGGCTCCGCTATTTGATACTCCCCTGAGTATTCTGGAGTATACTACTTTCTGATTTCTATAAGTAGGTTAAAACCCATTAGAAGCTTTAAAAGCACATCCTATTCGTTCTAGTTTCAGTTCTTATTTCTCCTCTTGTGTTTTTGTTTTTTTATGCAAAACTGCTGAGCACAATTTCTCTCTCTTGGGGTCCGATTCTCATACACTTGCCGGCATGGAGAGAAAATATCAGCTTATTTTACAGAGCATTATATTGTACGGTAAGGGGTAGATTTATCATAGTGCGAGCGGACATGATACGATGTAGCGTATCATGTCCGCTGCACATCGATAAATACCGACAGCATAGGCTGTTGGCATTTATCATTGCACCAGCAGTTCTTGTGAACTGCTTGTGCAATGCTGCCACCTGCAGGGGGTGTCAATCAACCCGATCGTATTCGATCGGGTTGATTTCTGTCCCCGGCCTCAGAGCAGATGGGCAAGTTATGGAGCAGCAGCCTTTAGACCGCTGCTTCATAACTTCTGTTTCCAACGAGCCTAAGGGCTCACGCGGAAACAGGGGCATCAAGCTCCATACGGAGCTTGTTAAATCGGCCCCTAATTGTCTCTCCTTCACATAAAGCATATTAGTGAACTCCCCTTAATGAGATACACAGTCCCCAAGGTAGAAATTGTCTTTAAAACAAGACCTGAGGGCCCTTGTGATACTGATGAGAACCTTAAAGAATCTTGAATCTGGCACAGAAGAGGTTAAGCAGACATCAATATGCTATAACTTTACATTTTGCTTTGCTGCCTCTGGGAAGTACAAAGTGTTCTAAGCATTCCCTGTACACTTTGCAAGCTTCTGTGTGATGCTTCTCCTTGTAGCTCAGATAAATGCGTTTCAGCGTTTTTGCTCCGAGGCATATTTTGTTCTTTCCTCAGGATTACATTTTCAGCACAGTGAAAATTCCATTCATGTCCTTCTGCTATTGGTTCAGAAAATGTCATTTTCTTCTTAAACGGGAAGAGTCCACAGCTGCATTCATTACTTTTGGGAATTCAGAACCTGGCCACCAGGAGGAGGCAAAGACACCCCAGCAGCAGAGAAGTGTCAGAAGATTGAAGATAGTCTCTCATGGAGGGTAGTACTCTTCGAATGGACCTGGAGTTTTAAGTAATCCTAGAAAAAGCAAAGGAAGATCTCCAATCATGCAAAAAATTCTTTATTCCATTGAAATGTCCAGAGCAGGATCAAAAGATACACAACGTTTCGGGGACAAAGCCCCTTAATCATGTGATTAAAATGCATACAGCACACACCTGTTTAAATAAGCATCTACCTAGGATTAACCCCTTAATTAGATACAAACACATCACATCAATAAAGGTAGCGCCACCTACTGGACAAAGGTGAATATACATAAAAACAGCTAAGAAGCCTCCAGATTAAATAAACCAGTCTCAAGTATATACGGCACAAGCTCACCTTATAATACATAGGATAATTTAGAACAGAGGAATGATAACATACCAAATATCTACATATCTGATTTCTTTTTATATACATGTCTTCAAAAAAATTATTAATTGACAGCACCTATACATAAACAGAAAAGATATTACGTTTTTTTGAATTTATGATACATGTTAATCATAATAATAAGATAAAAAATAATAAATAGTAAATTGTCAAATGTCAGACGGTACCTCAAATTAATAGAAAACAGACCAATTAATTTCTCTATTCATACACTTTGGTTCCAGAGTACCCAACTTTAAGATCCAATAGGTTTCACGTTGCTTGAGTAGCAAATCCCTATTGCCACCCCTCCTGGGGGTCCTCACTTGTTCAATAATCTGGAACCGAAGTTGGCTGATTTGATGACCAGCTACCAAAAAATGATAAGCAACAGGTACTGAAAGAACTTTGCATCTTATGTTCCGTGATACGATCACATATGCGTCTAGAAGTCTCACCCACATAGACACGCCCACAAGGACACTTAATCATATATACAACGTAATTGGTATTACAAGTGAAATGATCTCTATACAGGTATTTATGACCTGTGTGGGGGTGTAAAAAATATGGACTTTTAATGATGGAACTACAATTAAAGCAACCCAAACATGGAAAGCAACCCACATTTTTCTTAGTAATAAATTGTTGCTGTTGATTTTTGCCAGAACCAATGTCTGCTTTGATCAATACATTGCGCAAACTTTTGCTGCGTTTATATGCAGGCATAAGAAAATGGCAAAACTCCTCAATCTCTGGGTTACAACCTTTAAGTATCTATCAGTGCTTGCGAATAATCCTAGAGATAGCTGGACTTTGTCTAGAGAATTCTGACACTAAAATTATTCTTTTGTTGTCTTTCTTCTTAGTTTTGCATTTTAACAATGTATCTCTCTGAATAGGTAATACATTCTCTATCACCTCCTCAATTAAAGTTCTAGGGTATCCCCTTTCTAGGAATTTTTTTACCCATCTCAGTTAATCTAAAGGGAACCTGTGAATCCTCAGCCACAATATGTTTAACCCGCAACAGCTGACTGCGGGGTAATGATTTTACAAGTGCAGGATGATGAGCACTCTAATAATGAAGTAAGCTGTTTCTGTCTGTATCTTTAAAGAAGATGTCAGTCTTAAAGCCAAAGCCATCTTTAATAACAGAAACATCAAGAAAATCTATTTTTACTTCACTATGGAGTAACTTAAATTTAATATTAAAAGTAGAATGATTTAACTTTAGGGGCTCTACCCTCAGGGCAGGGGCGTCCATTGACACGGCGGGGGATCATTTTGCCTTCCGTTATAGACTGACGCGTCTGCGTGTTCTACTAAGGCATGCTTTGGCGGTGCTGGAGGATTTCAGCCCTACTGGGCCGAGGGATCCTCGGTCTTCTGTGCCGTATGGCAAACTGGGTTAGACGTGTAGGAATGAAGACAATCTCTTTAATGTCTCCGTTTTTTTTGTTTTTTTTAAAGTATCTGTTCCAGTTCTGAGCTTGGGAGGATGGGGCCTCTAGTCGGCTGGTCCGGTTGGCGGGCCATTTTCCTTAAGCGTTCACCCTCGGGTACTGCCTTTCTTTTATTTGAATCCGGTTAGGATATATTTGATTTGTTTTCTGAAGCTCATGTCTGTTATAATTGTCCGTTGTGGGAACATTTCTTGTTGGGTGTTGAGTCGTTCACTTCGATGAAGTGTTCATGTTATGTTTATTTTATCCAATTTCTTGAGGGGGTGTTTTCGTTTTCTTATACGTCAACCTGCTCCTCGTCTTCGGTGAAAAATTGGACTTAAACCCCACTAACAAATTTCTAAATAAATTAAATAGAATGTTATCAGAAGGAAGGAAGATGGGAATTCTGAATGAACACAAGTTCTTGACACCTATTTTACCAATAATTTTCATCTTCTATTTCCTAATCAAAATACATAAAGATCTTAATAACCCACCGTGGAGACCAATAATATCTGGTATTGACTCAATGTCCTCCACCCTTTCCCAATATGTGGATACATTTCTCCAGAAACATGTAAAGAGTTTAGACTCTACCCAGGATCTAAATATAATAGAAAATTTGTTATGGGAAAGAGATATGATTATAGCTACTTATGACGTCACGTCACTTTATATCATAATAGATAATAAGATGGGACTAAAATCAGTTGAGAAATATCTAAAAAGGGACCCAGCAATGTCTAAGGAACAAAGGGACTTTATTTTTAAAAGCATAAGTTTTATTTTAGAGAATAACTATTTTGCATTTGAAGGGAAATATTTCCTACAAATAGAGGGAACAGCTATGGGTACGAGGTTTGCACCTAGCTATGCCAATCTCTTTATGGGAGATTGGGAGGATAATTTTTTCTCAACAAATAGCTATGTTGCAAACCTCGTACTCTATAAGAGGTATATTGATGACCTCTTGTTAATTTGGAGAGGTCCTGAGGATGAATTGGGGAAAATGTTTGATGATATAAATAAAAATAATAAAGGTCTTTCAGCGATAAGTTTAGCAAAGAAGCTGTATCATTTTTAGATCTGGAGATTATGGTAGTGGGAGATAAAATAGAGATGAAGACACATTTTAAGGAGGTAGATTCCAACAATTATATTCACGCAGATAGTTGCCACCTCAATAGGTGGAAAGAGAAAATAACAATGGGGCAGGTTATACGAATAAGAAAACATTGCTCAAGAGAAGAAGACTTTGAGAATCAAGCGATTATTCTCATAGAGAAATTCAATGCAAGGGGATACAAGGAAGAGAATATTAATAGAGCAGTCTCTAAAGCTAAACTAACTGAAAGACACTTATAGAATATAAAAATAAAAAACAACCAATTAAAAACACAGATACAACTATGGAAGAAATAAAAATTCCCTTTATCACAGACTTTAATGCAGATCATGGGATCATTAAGAAGATAGTCAAAAAACACTGGCATCTACTTAAAGCAGACCCACTTTTAGGTGACTTATTAACCCCAAAACCATATTTTGTATTTAGAAGGGCAAAAAACCTAAAATCAATTCTAGCTCCAAGCAACCTCAGACAAAATAAGATTAGCAAAAGCTGGAAAGATAATGACCTAAAAGGTAATAAAATTACGGGTTTCTACCCATGTTACACATGTAAAGCGTGCCAACACAGTATAAAGAAAAAAAGTATCACAATTCCCAACACAAATGAGGAATATATAATTAGGGACCTTATTAGATGTACACACAAAAACATAATCTATGCACTACAATGCACATGTAATTTATTATATATTGGCAAAACAAAAAGGTGTTTACGAGACAGAATTAGGGAGCACTTATATTTTATTGACAATAAAATAGATAAATATATTTATATAAAAATTTCAGGATGCACACAAGGGGCGAATTAATGACCTAAAATTCTGGGGCATACATAAGGTTAAGGAGAATTGGAGAGGTGGATATATTGAGAAAAGGTTGCTCATTAAATAAACCGAGCTAATATATCAATTTGGTACACTATATCCTAGAGGCTTAAATTCAGAGCTTGATCTGTCACCATTTTTATTTGAATAAATTAATGAGATGTGGAATTATACTTTATATTGCAATATAATATGCACAAAAACTTATGAGGAACATTACTCTAGAATGTGTAATAGAACACCCCTTTCGATAAGGAATATGTGATTGTTGCAATTTATATATTTGATACATTTGGTATATGAGTTTGTATGATACTTGTGTATACCTGTGAAAAAACACCTAGTAGAAAATACCACCTTTAAAGCATTACTATGTGGAGTTGGCTGTAGTATAATTTCAGCATACCACCATTATAACTGCCATTAAAAACTGGATCAATAAAAAACGATTAAGACCTTTAAAATGATGTTCATCTATGCCTGTAACTTATCTTGATAAAGCCCACTATAGGGTGAAACACGTTGATGGTGAAAGGCTACAGCATATACAAACTTTTATAGCCCGGGTTATTTTTCCATTATTTTCATTACTGATAAATACTTGCATGCTAGTAGCACTAAGTGCAAGTAAGTCCTCTTTTAAACACCTCATATTTGGAGTCTGCTACGCTTACAAGGCATATACATTGAATCTACTGCACCTACCGGTAAAAAATTCAAGCCCTTGCACGGAGGATTCCGTAACCGTGACGTAAACAAGGCAGTCACGTGAGTACATGCAGACAATCAGAGTAAGACGCTAGCAAAAGCGTGGATAGAGCCGTGGAAAAAGCCGAAGCACAGAGCAAAGCTCACACAGGTAAAACAATTCATTGGACCTGTGGGACAGTTTCCATTACTCTAAGGTAAAATATTTAAACCAACACCTTACTTGTCTCTGTGACTGACTGTCATTATGAAATATCTCTACTAAGAGGCTTCTCACAGGTGGTCCAAATTAATACTTACATTGGTATTACGTTTTATGACACGAAAGACTTGTAAAATCTGCTCGCCTATATGCAATAACATTAATTTGGATGAGGAATCCGTACATCTACATATACAATATTGTAGAACCCAAAAGTGGCTTAAAGGTGGTATGCCCTAGTAACACTCTCTAACATCAATTATTCAGTGTTTAACATTTTATATGTATGTAACAAACTATTTTAACCATTAAGGTCTTTTATTGTAATTTTTCATCGTTTTATAAGTTATAATTGTATATCTTTGTATGAGGATCTCTATTAGATTCCTATGGGAGACGTCCCAATTTTTTTTTATGTATATTTGGTAAATAAATGTATTTTAAAATATAATTTTTAGTGTTTAGTGTTGCTTCTATATTGTCTTCTACAATTGCCAATTCACACTTCTGGCAATTTTTAAATATTGGTATTTGTGATATCTTAAGCTTTTCTGTTGGCGCCCTCCTAAATATTTGCCTGTCTTGATCTAACCATTTTTTAACACAACTTAGAGGAAGCTGTGTTTTTTAGAGGGGTGTGATATCTTTCTGGCTAGCGCAATACTAGTAATCCATTATCAATTCCCTTTTAGGGTGGTCCGGTCATCTGAGTTCGGAAGTGCGTAAATGTCCGTCTTCCCTTGTTTCTGCGTATCACACGCTCTCATAATAGAGGGCGCAGGGGTTGAGTTTCTCCCCCTTTTTTTCCCCGGCAACCACCCCTGATTCGCTCTGCAGAGAAGTTGTGGGGTCTTCTATGGTCTTCTTTGTGTGGTATAGGGATTTCAGGGAGGGTGATCCTATGAGGATTTTGGCTCTCCATCTAAGGGGCTTGTTCAGCCTGCCGGGTAGCTTAGTGGGTTGGCAGTTTCCCACATGGCTAAGGTTGCGAGTTTAAATACAGCTTTTGTTGGGTGTTATCCATTATATGGAGCCCTGTCCCTGGTGAACTTCCGGGTCCCTGGAGAGTTTGAATCCAGCTGCAGCTGATTGTCTCTTCACTTTGTATTACAAATTGCAATAAAAAGATCATTTTACTTGGAGTATTGCACTTGAATCTCTAGGCTCTTGTTCTCTGGGGTGCAGGGTTCAGCTCCACCTATGGGTGTGGGTTGCCATCTCTTAGACCTGTCTAGATATTTGTCTATGCTCTTGGTCTGAGTTTCTTGCACATCCACTACCTAGAGTGCTCTCTCCATATGAGGTAACCTGGGGTTTCCTCAGGTCATATGGCCTGCCCCTGTTTTCGGGGGGTCTGGCTTAGGGCCATGTCTCTTGACTGAGTTTTGGGTCCGGATCGTTAGATTCAGTCCTGGGTGGTTCAGTTTAGAACTTTATGGTTAAGAACGTCCTCTTGTCCCTTCAGGGGAGCTTTGGTTCTTCCCTGGAGGTTAGTTTGATGCTTTTATGATGCATCTTTCAGTTGTCGCCAGTGGCAATTTTTGCATTTTGAGTCGAGGTTGTTTGTCTCAACTGAGCTGGTGGTAATGGTTGTTGAGTTATTGCTCAATGGTATTGCTTACCGTTTCTCTTTAAGCCTCTTTGCCCTGTCTACGGCTGGGGAAGTGGTCCCCTTGGCCTCTTGGGGAGGATTTTGGAAGTCTTACCGTTTCCATGGAGACCCTGTGGGTTCTATCTTCTCTTTCAATGAATTTTCTTCCTCCCTTGCGTGCTAGAGACTATGGAAGCTGGTTCTGGTATTAGGGTATCGTTATGGCTCAATGCCCTATCTCCCTTTTTTGGAAGTGCTCCTTCTTTAGAGAAGGGAAATGTGCAAGGGTTACGGACCCATGCACAACGTATCTCTATGGGCCATAGTAACAAGATAGTAGGTAAAGTAGTACTAATTGTAAGTACCTATAGGTGCCAAATATTTTTGTAATCAACAAGCACCTGTTAGGGGGGGCAATATAGCACTAAGGAGACTCATAGATAAATGAGTTACAAAGTCTGTAACAAAAAAACAAAATTTATGCTTACCTGATAAATTCCTTTCTCCTGTAGTGTGGTCAGTCCACGGGTCATCATTACTTCTGGGATATTAACTCCTCCCCAACAGGAAGTGCAAGAGGATTCACCCAGCAGAGCTGCTATATAGCTCCTCCCCTCTACGTCACACCCAGTCATTCGACCAAGAACCAACGAGAAAGGAGAAGCCAAAGGGTGCAGTGGTGACTGGAGTATAATTTAAAAAAAAATTTTTTTAGACCTGCCATAAAAAACAGGGCGGGCCGTGGACTGACCACACTACAGGAGAAAGGAATTTATCAGGTAAGCATAAATTTTGTTTTCTCCTGTTAAGTGTGGTCAGTCCACGGGTCATCATTACTTCTGGAATACCAATACCAAAGCTAAAGTACACGGATGACGGGAGGGACAGGCAGGCTCTTTATACGGAAGGAACCACTGCCTGAAGAACCTTTCTCCCAAAAACAGCCTCCGAAGAAGCAAAAGTGTCAAATTTGTAAAATTTGGAAAAAGTATGAAGAGAAGACCAAGTTGCAGCCTTGCAAATCTGTTCAACAGAAGCCTTATTCTTAAAGGCCCAAGTGGAAGCCACAGCTCTAGTAGAATGTGCTGTAATTCTTTCAGGAGGCTGCTGTCCAGCAGTCTCATAGGCTAACCGTATTATGCTACGAAGCCAAAAAGAGAGAGAGGTAGCCGAAGCTTTTTGACCTCTCCTCTGACCAGAATAAACGACAAACAGGGAAGACGTTTGTCGAAAATCCTTAGTTGCCTGTAGATAAAATTTATGGGCACGGACTACATCTAGATTGTGTAGCAGACGTTCCTTCTTCGAAGAAGGATTAGGACACAAAGATGGAACAACAATCTCTTGATTGATATTCCTGTTAGTGACCACCTTAGGTAGGAACCCAGGTTTAGTACGCAGAACTACCTTGTCTGAATGAAAAATCAGATAAGGAGAATCACAATGTAAGGCAGATAACTCAGAGACTCTTCGAGCCGAGGAAATCGCCATTAAAAACAGAACTTTCCAAGATAACAGCTTGATATCAATGGAATGAAGGGGTTCAAACGGAACACCCTGTAAAACATTAAGAACTAAGTTCAAACTCCATGGTGGAGCAACAGTTTTAAACACAGGCTTGATTCTAGCTAAAGCCTGACAAAAAGCTTGAACGTCCGGAACTTCTGACAGACGTTTGTGTAAAAGAATGGACAGAGCTGAAATCTGTCCCTTTAAGGAACTAGCGGATAAACCCTTTTCTAAACCTTCTTGTAGAAAAGACAATATCCTAGGAATCCTAACCTTACTCCATGAGTAACTCTTGGATTCGCACCAATATAAGTATTTGCGCCATATCTTATGGTAAATCTTTCTGGTAACAGGCTTCCTAGCCTGTATTAAGGTATCAATAACTGACTCAGAAAAACCACGTTTTGATAAGATCAAGCGTTCAATTTCCAAGCAGTCAGCTTCAGAGAAATTAGATTTTGATGTTTGAAGGGACCCTGGATCAGAAGGTCCTGTTTCAGAGGTAGAGACCAAGGTGGACAGGATGACATGTCCACTAGATCTGCATACCAAGTCCTGCGTGGCCATGCAGGCGCTATTAGAATCACTGATGCTCTCTCCTGTTTGATTCTGGCAATCAATCGAGGAAGCATCGGGAAGGGTGGAAACACATAAGCCATCCCGAAGGTCCAAGGTGCTGTCAAAGCATCTATCAGAACCGCTCCCGGATCCCTGGATCTGGACCCGTAACGAGGAAGCTTGGCGTTCTGTCGAGACGCCATGAGATCGATCTCTGGTTTGCCCCAACGTCGAAGTATTTGGGCAAAGACCTCCGGATGAAGTTCCCACTCCCCCGGATGAAAAGTCTGACGACTTAGGAAATCCGCCTCCCAGTTCTCCACTCCCGGGATGTGGATTGCTGACAGGTGGCAAGAGTGAGACTCTGCCCAGCGAATTATCTTTGATACTTCCATCATTGCTAGGGAGCTTCTTGTCCCTCCCTGATGGTTGATGTAAGCTACAGTCGTGATGTTGTCCGACTGAAACCTGATGAACCCCCGAGTTGTTAACTGGGGCCAAGCCAGAAGGGCATTGAGAACTGCTCTCAATTCCAGAATGTTTATTGGCAGGAGGCTCTCCTCCTGATTCCATTGTCCCTGAGCCTTCAGAGAATTCCAGACAGCGCCCCAACCTAGTAGGCTGGCGTCTGTTGTTACAATTGTCCAGTCTGGCCTGCTGAATGGCATCCCCCTGGACAGATGTGGTCGAGAAAGCCACCATAGAAGAGAATTTCTGGTCTCTTGATCCAGATTCAGAGTAGGGGACAAGTCTGAGTAATCCCCATTCCACTGACTTAGCATGCACAATTGCAGCGGTCTGAGATGTAGGCGTGCAAAGGGTACTATGTCCATTGCCGCTACCATTAAGCCGATCACCTCCATGCATTGAGCTACTGACGGGTGTTGAATGGAATGAAGGACACGGCATGCATTTTGAAGCTTTGTTAACCTGTCTTCTGTCAGGTAAATCTTCATTTCTACAGAATCTATAAGAGTCCCCAAGAAGGGAACTCTTGTGAGTGGAAAGAGAGAACTCTTCTTTTCGTTCACCTTCCATCCATGCGACCTTAGAAATGCCAATACTAACTCTGTATGAGACTTGGCAGTTTGAAAGCTTGAAGCTTGTATCAGAATGTCGTCTAGGTACGGAGCTACCGAAATTCCTTGCGGTCTTAGTACCGCCAGAAGAGCACCCAGAACCTTCGTGAAGATTCTTGGAGCCGTAGCCAATCCGAATGGAAGAGCTACAAACTGGTAATGCCTGTCTAGGAAGGCAAACCTTAGATACCGGTAATGATCTCTGTGAATCGGTATGTGAAGGTAAGCATCCTTTAAATCCACTGTGGTCATGTACTGACCCTTTTGGATCATGGGTAAGATTGTCCGAATAGTTTCCATCTTGAACGATGGAACTCTTAGGAATTTGTTTAGGATTTTTAAATCCAGAATTGGCCTGAAAGTTCCCTCTTTTTTGGGAACCACAAACAGATTTGAGTAAAACCCTTGTCCTTGTTCCGACCGCGGAACCGGATGGATCACTCCCATTAGTAAAAGATCTTGTACACAGCGTAGAAACGCCTCTTTCTTTATTTGGTTTGTTGACAACCTTGACAGATGAAATCTCCCTTTTGGGGGAGAGGATTTGAAGTCCAGAAGGTATCCCTGAGATATGATCTCTAACGCCCAGGGATCCTGGACATCTCTTGCCCAAGCCTGGGCGAAGAGAGAAAGTCTGCCCCCCACTAGATCCGTTCCCGGATCGGGGGCCCTCAATTCATGCTGTCTTAGGGGCAGCAGCAGGTTTCCTGGCCTGCTTGCCCTTGTTCCAGGACTGGTTAGGTCTCCAGCCTTGTCTGTAGCGAGCAACCGCTCCTTCCTGTTTTTGAACCGGATCATGCAGGGAAGATAATAAACTTCTGACTGAATTTTTTGATGCGTAGCAAAAGCGCCAAAAAAGGCCCCTCCCCCTCACACACAACAGTGAGAGAGATCAGTAAACTGTCTTAAATTAAATAAAACGACTGCCAAGTGGAAAAAAATAGTGCCCAAAACATTTTTTCACCCAGTACCTCAGAAAATTAAACGATTTTACATGCCAGCAAAAAACGTTTAACATTAAATAAATTAAGTGTTATTAAAAAGCCTGTTGCTAGTCCCTGCAAATTAGGCTAAAGTCTTATGCATACAGTATAATTCCAGTGAAGTGCCATCCCCCAGAATACTGAAGTGTAAAATATACATACATGACAGCCTGATACCAGTTGCTGCTACTGCATTTAAGGCTGAGTTTACATTATATCGGTATGGCAGAATTTTCTCATCAATTCCATTGTCAGAAAATAATAAGCTGCTACATACCTCTTTGCAGATTAATCTGCCCGCTGTCCCCTGATCTGAAGTTTACCTCTCCTCAGATGGCCGAGAAACAGCAATATGATCTTAACTACGCCGGCTAAAATCATAGAAAAAACTCAGGTAGATTCTTCTTCAAATTCTACCAGAGAAGGAATAACACACTCCGGTGCTATTATAAAATAACAAACTTTTGATTGAAGGTATGAAACTAAGTATAATCACCACAGTCCTCTCACACATCCTATCTATTCGTTGGGTGCAAGAGAATGACTGGGTGTGACGTAGAGGGGAGGAGCTATATAGCAGCTCTGCTGGGTGAATCCTCTTGCACTTCCTGTTGGGGAGGAGTTAATATCCCAGAAGTAATGATGACCCGTGGACTGACCACACTTAACAGGAGAAAGAGTGCTTTACCCCTGTAATTATTTAGGAAACATTCTCACTGAATAATACATAATATAAGGGGCTTAAGCAGACAGAATCTATTACACTGAATAGCTGTGCTAAAGTTAACTGTGCAATCAAGGACTTTATAATTACATATTGAGTATTAGCTAGATAGCTTTAATCTCATAACCTGACATTCCACATATTAACAGGTCCTCTTGTTACAGCATTATTTCTGAATTTATTAATAGCCGGCTGCAAAAAATATTGTTTGTATCTAACTGCTTGATATTATACAAACCAAGTATAATGTTTCACATATAGATACATGATTCTCAGAGGTATTATTCACACACCTATACTATATATTGATATCGAGAGAGTTCAAGCAGACAGAATCTATTACATTGAGCAGCTATGCTAAAGTTGACTATGCAAGCAAGGACTTTATAATTACAGATAGAGTATTAGCTAGATAGCTTTAATCTCATAATCTGACATCCCACCTATTAACAGGTCCTCTTGTTACAGCATTATTTCTGAATTTATTAATAGTGGCTACAAAAGATAATGTTTGTATCTGACTGCTTGATATTATACAAACCAAGTATAATGTTTCACATATAGATACATGATTCTCAGAGGTATTATTATCACACATCTATGCTATATATTGATATCTAGAGAGTTTAAGTGTTTTTAAATGTGTATGATTGAATAGTTAAACCAATAAAGATAAAGTATGAATGGTTAAAAATCGTTCCTGTATTATTCAGTGAGAATTTTTCCTAAATAATTGCAAGGGTAAAGCACTCTTTTTTTGTTACAGACTTCGTAACTCATTTATTTATGTATCTCTATGGGCCACCTGTAATGGCCGGATAGTTGCCTAGCAAGCGGAAGGTTTGCAGTTTGCAGTTTGCAACCAGCTGCAGCTATTGCATCTGGAATGTGTGCTTGTAAGCTGTTTGACAGTCGTGGTAGCATGCCTGATGCTAGTAATTGGTCAGGGGTTTGCTCCTCTTAGGCCCTCCATTCTCTCTTGAGGCAGATGTTGCCAGACCTTTTTGGGCTGGGTCCGTTTCTTGGAGTGGGGTCTGACCGTGTACTTTTGTTGGCCCTGTTATTCTCCCTGGTGGGGGGTTCTCGGGTGTTCCTTCCTCCACTGGTTACATTTCACTGCTGGTGTTGGATGTCTTTTGGGGTCCGGATTCGTCCTGGACGGGAGTTGTCGTCGATATCTGGCACTCCCTGTGGGATGGGGTCCCATGATAGCTTAGGGTCAGTTTTGCTGCCCTGGAGCTTGCGAGTCTGTCCGTTGTGTGTCTGTGTTTCACAGAGAGCCCTTTTTTTCTGCTGGGACAGTTAGTTCCTCCATCCTGTCGGTGGGCTCTGGGTTACCTTCGGTCCTGATATGGGTTTCCTACCTGTATGTGACTAGTTTTAGCAGTTGTATATGCTGGACTAGGGTTCTGGGGAACTTGTGGCTCCTTAGCACACCATCAGTCATATGGTGCTGTGTCAGAGGATCTGAAGGTAGATTTGGTTCTTCCTCGCAATCTCTGTCTCATTGGTTGAGAGTGTCACTCTGGAGGATAGGATCTTGTCTTCCAGAGAGTTCTTCTCCTGGGTGTTGTCTTGTAACAACGTTCATTTTGCTTTTCTTGGGGGTTTTCTTCCCTACTCTTATGGTCCTTTGGCTCTCCTTCGGGTACTCCGTTCTCTCCTTCGGGGGTAGGGGGAGGTACTTCCTTCGGGTAGTTAGTGCGATGGAAGCCTGCGAGACTTGGCTCCTCTGAAGCATTGTGCTCAGTGGAATCTAAGGATTTTGAGTGGTCTCCAGCATGGCTTTGCTGGTTGTTTAACTGATGGGCAGTAAACTTGTTTTCTTTTTTAAACTGTTTTTATGGGTCACACCAGGCTGTGGTGCCTTTCGAAGGGACCGCCTTCTGTACCCGCCCTTTGTTTGCATTCAGTGTCCTTTATAGCTTGGGTATTGTTTTCCCAAAATAATGAATGCAGCTATGGACTCTTCCCGTTTAAGAAGAAAAACTTAAATTATGCTTACCTGATAATTTTCTTTTCTTCTAACGGGAAGAGTCCATAGCTCCCAGCCCATGTTTTATCGATGAGGCGGCCGTAGTTTAGTTTCTTCTTCTGGCACATTTTTCACCCTGATATTTCTCCTACTGTTCCTTGTTCCCTTGGCAGAATGACTGGGGGATAAGGGAAGTGGGGGAGGTATTTAAGCCTTTGGCTGCGGTGTCTTTGCCTCCTCCTGGTGGCCAGGTTCTGAATTCCCAAAAGTAATGAATGCAGCTGTGGACTCTTCCCGTCAGAATAAAAGAAAATTATCAGGTAAGCATAATTTAAGTTTCTTTTTAGGAGATTGTGGACAAGCCGTGAGTTTTTCAGGTGTCCTCTGACCATAGTTTAAGGGACAGTCCGGTCAAAATTTAGATGTACATAGATGATTTACATCTTTTAATAGAAACATATTTGCAATATACATGTATTGGCAACAATGGTTCTAGCAAAAGTTATCACTGTTTAGTGTTAAACATGTTTCTCTACACATCAAGGGCTAGATTACAAGTGACAAGCTAACTTTTGTGCATGAGCGATATCTTTGTTTGTTTTTTAGCTTTTTGCACGCGTCGGAAATATCGTTCATAGTACAAGTTGAGAGTAAACCACTATGTTAGTGGTGCTTTAGCTTTTCTATGATTACGAGTGGCACCAACAGGTACTCTGAGAATACACAACGTTTGCGTATTGCGCCTACGGCCCGTAATTGTGAGCACAGGTGAGAGGAGCAACGCTCAGGGCCTGAGAGAAGGCAAATTCAGTGAGAAGTGGGCCTGTTAGTCTAGGTGGACCGCTATATATTGTGCCTTACACTTGCCTTACACTTGCATCACACATACATCTAGATTACAAGTTTTGCGCTATAGAGGGTGCGAAATGAATGCAACAAAAGTTGCGTTATTTCACCCTCCATAGCGCTGCCATTACGAGTTTCTAAAAAGCCTCCTTGTGCATGCAATATGGTGGCGATGAGCTCCATACCGCTCAAAATCCAAGGGCTGCTTTGACATGCTTGTGCACGCTTTCCCCATAGACATCAATGGGGAGAAGGTGTTAGAAAAAAAAATAACACCTGAAGCACGGAATGGCGATCACCGTTACGCAACCCCATTGATGTCTATGGGGGAAAAAAAAGTTACGTTTAAACCACCCTAACATAAACCCCAAGTCTAAACACCTTTTAAATCCTTCGCCCCTGACATAGCCGACAACTAAATAAAGTTATTAACCCCTAATCTGCCGCTCCTGACATCGCTGCCACTAATAAAAGTTATCAACCCCTATTCTGCCGCTCCCCGACACCGCCGCCACTAAATAAAGTTATTACCACCTAAACCTCTGGCCTCCCACATCACCACCACAAAATAAACCTATTAACCTCTAAACCGCCAGCCCCCCACATCGCAAAAAACTAAATTAAACTATTAACCCCTAAACCTAACAACCCCCTAACTTTAAATTAAAATTACAATATCCCTATCTTAAAATAAATGAAAACATACCTATTAAATTAAAAAAACTTAAGTTTAACTAGCAACTATTATACTAAAATTAAAAAAACTACCAATTAAATAAACTAAATTACACATTAAAAAAAACTAACACTACTAAAAAAAATGTAATTTAAAATTACAAAAAATTAAAAATACTAAATTACAAAAAATAACAAACGAAAGGATAAGAGCTACTGAAATTCTATTGGCTGATTTTAATAGCCAATAGGATTTCAGTAGCTCTCATCCTATTGGCTAATTTGAACAGCCAATAGGATTTCAGTAGCTCTCATCCTATTGGCTGATTTGAATTTCAAAAATCAAATCAGCCAATAGGAATGCAAGGGACGCCATTTTGAAAAGGCTCCCTTGCATTGAAGATTCAGTGTATGGCGGCGACCATATGAAGAGGACCTTCTGCGCCCGATGTATTGAAGGATGGACCCGCTCTGTGCCGCCGCGATGAATATAGAAGACGCTGCCGGGATGAAGATAGAAGATGCCGCCTGGATGAAGATAGAAGACGCCGCCTCGATGGATGAAGATAGAAGACGCCGCCTGGATGTAAGTGGATCGTCGGGGGTTAGTGTTAGGGTTTTTTTACTTTTCTTGGGTGTTTTTTTTTTTAGATTAGGGTTTGGGCTTTCTTAAAAGAGCTAAATCACCTTTTAAGGGCAATGCCCATACAAATGCCCTTTTCGGGGTTATGGGTAGCTTAGGTTTTTGTTAGTTAGTTTTTTTATTTTAGGGAGGTGGATTGGGTGGTGGGTTTTATTGTTGGGGATCTTTGTATTTTTTTTTCAGGTAAAAGAGCTGATTTCTTTAGGGCAATGCCCTACAAAAGGCCCTTTTAAGGGCTATTGGTAGTTTATTGTAGGCTAGAGTTTTTATTTTTATAGGGCTATTAGATTAGGTGAAGTTGATTTTATTTTGGATAATTTTGTTTGTTGTTTTTTGTAATTTAGTATTTTTTATTTTTTGAAATTTTTAGATTTAATTTTTTTAGTAGTGTTAGTTTTTTTTTATGTGTATGTTAGTTTATTTAATTAGTAGTTTTTTTAATGTTAGTATAATAGGTGTTAAGTTAATTGTTAGTTTAAACTTAGGTTTTTTTATTTCACAGGTAAGTTTTTATAGATATTGTCATTTTAATTTAAAGTTAGGGGGTTGTTAGGTTTAGGGGTTAATAGTTTAATTTAATTTCATTTTTTGCGATGTGGGGGCTATCGGTTTAGGGGTTAATAGGTTTATTTAGTGGCGGTGATGTGGGAGGCCAGAGGTTTAGGGTTTAATAGCTAGTTTATGGGTGTTAGTGTACTTTGTAACATTTTAGTTATGAGTTTTGTGTAACAGTTTTGTTGCGCAAAACTCATAACTACTGGTCTCAGATAGCGGAACGGATCATGACGGTATAGGATGGAACTCAAGCATTTTAGCCTCACTGCACAACCTGTAATACCGGATATGATCCCACCAAAAACACAATTTTTTTTGAGTGTGGGATTGACGTTGCGTTACAGGCTAAAATGCTTGCAGTATAGCTATACTGACAAGACTCGTAATGGCTGCGTTGTGGTTTTTAAGCTGAAATGGCAATTTTTTCTGCGTTAAAACCGTAACGCAAAACTCGTAATCTAGCTGATAGGGAAGTGGGGTGAAATTTGCGGATTCCCTGCTAACTTTGGTGAATTATTGCTAACATTTGCAGCTAGCTTGAGAGACTTTATTTTTTCTCTATATGAGATCCGGATTATCACTTTGGATATAATAATATCAATGTATGCTCTTTAAGGCATGAGCTCTAGTATACTGGATACTACGTTTCCTTGTTTGACATTGATGAACAGTTTGGTTTATTCACACATAATGGACATTGAGTGAAGTTTATTTTGGGTCATGACCACAATAGTGTTTTTTTGCTGGCTGTAGCTTTTACATCCCTGTTGTATTTATTTACTTATCATCAATTGGATGGTGTTTTGTTTGCTCTAATTAAACTTATTTTCTTTATTTATCTGCATCTGTTAGCTTTAGTGTGTTTTTGGGAGCTATGGAGACTCTTGTTATTTTGATTGGGCTTAATATAGGGTTGCTGGGTAAGGTGTACTAATAGTTCTTTTTTTTGTTTGTTTATTTATATATATATATATATATATATGTTGTATTGTCTAAAAAGCAAAGTTTTTATACTGCTAATACATTGTTTGTTTTTATTTGTGCATGGAATCATGAAACGTTTTCAATCCCTTACAGTACTCTCTACACCTATCTGACCATTGAATAGGGATATTTCTCTCCTTTCCCTTATGATTGATTCTTCTCTAAACATATCCTTGGAGAAGATTTTACATTACTTTATTGATAAGATTCTAGATCTGGGGGTCCTCTGAAGGGGATATAAGCAATTCTGTTGTTGTTAACAGACATAGACACCGTTCTTCATCCTTCTCTTCTGTTTCCCATAATCCATCAGACTCTGGGCTACCTGGCAGATAGGACTCAGAGGGAAAGGAAATAGTTAATGTGAGGAAATGAGTGGTCATTTAAGGAAGAGATGGTTAAGACAAAGAGAGAATGGTGTTAGAAAGTGAATGGCTGGGTTAAGAATTAATCTGATGATTAAAGAGAATGGTCCAAGTGTGATAGGATGGTCCAAAGTAGGGGGCAGAGATGTGGTTCAAATGGAGAGAGATAGAGGGGTCATTAGCAAGAAAACTTAGAGAGGCAAGGGCTAGAGGTGTAAAAGGGACACGGGGAAGGACTGTATGAAAGGAGTTGGATTTAAAGAAGAAAAAGCAAACAAACAAAGAATTATGTGGTATTGTTAAAACTCCATTGAGAGTCCTGATAGGTTAATAAAGCACCTTGCAAATGTTTCACTGAACAAGACAACATTAAAACTCCTTGCATGGACAATACTTTTCAGTAGTATTGAAATATATCAACATACAAGCCAAGTGTGAAAATATTCTAAATATAAAATATAAACTATTCTGACTAAATTAGCACCTTGTTTGCTGCAATAGTTTTTAAATAGCCAAACTCCCCCAACACATTCCTAATTTGGAGGAGCTAATACAGACATGTTACTGGAGGAAACAAAGCTTTCTGTCATTATTCTGTTAGAAACACTTACATTGTTTGCAGTATATTAGCACTTATTTAATTCAGAGCACTTCTACAAAGCCTTCAAGAACCCTCTGTGTACTTTCCTATCTGAGTACATCGTGGTGAACAAAAGTCAGACTGGCTACAGACAAAATCACTGCACAACCAATCACATTTATACCCTGCAAAAGGCTGATTAGTCACTATGTGCTCTACCAAAATGACAAGGTCTTGGCATGCTTTGTAGTTTTCATAAAGGATTTTGTCTCCGTTTGCCATACAGGCATATAACTTAAATTACTAGAGGGTTACACAGGAAGAAATAATGTGAATATTTGTTAGGGGGAAGTAGACACAGCACTGAAATTCTCTACAGCCCCAGGAATAGCTTTACTAAATACAAACGCAAACTACAATTATACACTAAGCCTGTCAGTAGAAGAAAAACATAATTACAAATGGACGTTGGATAAAACCAATGCAACAGTGTTCCAGAAAGGACTTAAGAAACAAATCTCAGATGTGAATCTTAAACAAAGTTGTGCTTTGCTGGAAGACGTGGACAGAATAAATACATTGGCCCAATTATCAGAAGATGGAGACATAAATAAGCTAAAACAGAAAGCTTGCAGACTATGGCTTGTTTGCCATAGTCTAAGCTATGCCAATTACCGCTACATCCTTCAATACACAAAAAATCACTGTAAGACTTGATACACCCAAACAACAGCAACCCACTATCTGAAACTATAGAGTGATTGTGGCCAATGGTCTTCTAAACATCCTTGTGCCATTAAACAAATTATGTTTATAGTTCTGGAACCATCTTTAAAATTATATCAATTAACTAGAAACTGCTCAGTGTCATGCTTTTAAAGCAAAAGTACACAGTATTTCTGCCATTATCAGACCTCTGATGCTTCAGCCACATGTCCACATCAAATCTAAGACCAGACCCTGGCTCTGCAGCCCCTCTGTATGTACACATCAAACCTAAGACCAGACAGTGGCTCTGCAGCCTCTCTAAATGTCCAAATCGAACCTAAGACCAGACATTGGCTCTGCAGCCCCTCTGTATGTACACATCAAACCTAAGACCAGACAGTGGCTCTGCAGCCTCTCTAAATGTCCAAATCGAACCTAAGACCAGACATTGGCTCTGCAGCCCCTCTACATATCCACATCAAACTTAAAACCAGACCCTGGCTCTGCAGCTTCTCTCAGCCACGTTGCATGCTCACATTAGACCTAACAGCAGATCCTTGGCTCTTCAGCCCCTCTCAACCACATTACATGGCCACATCAGAGCTAATATAAGATCCATGTCCCTGCAGCCCCATGTTAACAGTAAATGTTTAATCCAATATACAATGGCTTAGCTTACAAGTGGAGCACTATCGATCCATATCACAAAACCTGCCCTAAGAATAGCTCACAATCTGGTATTTTAATTCAGTGGTAAAAAATAGATTTACCAGAAAATGATAACTCGGATGGCATTTTTTAGTACACCCTATACTTTCAATGGATAGGGCAGGGTGCGCTATCATCACTTATATTACAAGTGGTGAGTTATTGTGTTGTGAGAACAGATGTACACATACATACACACATACAAATCCACACACATATGTATACACTTTTAAACCCTTACCAGTCCAACACTTTTTATATACTTTATCCCTTTAAATTACTGTTTAAACATATTTTAATAATAATAATAATAATAATAAACACATAGATAGATATATTAAAGCATTATTTAAAACTGTGAAGAACTCCCGTATTTCACCTTTGTGTTAGTGCATTTTAATTTATTAGCGCACCATAGATCTAACATTTTTATGCTCCACTTGTAATCTAGGCTTATATATCGGATACATACTGTAACTATTTTATATTTTAAAACTGGTGCTCTTATACATTGCTCTTTCTCAATAAATACCACAGATACACTGATCTTAGGAAACAATAGAAAAAATAGTGTAATAAAGTCTGAAGATCAAAAGATTCTATTTGCATGGTAAAATGCTCACTTATGTGCAGTATAATTCAATCTCATCTGTCAATATCTCTAATTAGCCAGTTCGATATGTAAAGTAAAAGAACAAATAAAATGAAGACTAATACTGTAAAAACAACCACTTCTCTGTTGGCACCAGAATATTACTGACAGAATAACAGATTGAATATTGCATTTAGCAATCACTTTATTTAAAAAAAAAAAAAAAGCTTCATTTACAGTGAAAAAAAGACTCAGAATTTATACAGCTCATCTCAATATATTTAAGTGTTCCATTTGCCTTCCTCATGAGTTTTAAAAACCACAATAATAAATTGATACAGTAATTTACTTACTAGACTAGCGCCTTTAGATACACAAGTGCATTTCAATGGTATTGCTGTTGGAGCCACCAAGTGTTAACCATATCATTATTGAATATGCAGTAACTGGTGATTAGGGGTATCTTAAATGTGTTCATATATAGATTTTTTTTCTTATTATTAACCCTTTGATGACAGGGTTAATTTGTCTACATCACGAGATTTCAATGATGGGATCAGGTCTGGGGGTGTCCCTGTAACACTAGGTACGCCCTCCAGACCGCAATCACATCATGGAAGTGCCGTTGGCTTTAGTACAGCCAACGGTTATGACGTTCTATTTCGTCCTAACGGCACTAAAGCCCAGTGTAATTATGACGGAATAGAACAGCATAATGGTGTTAAAAGGTTAAAGGGACATTAAACACTAAATAAATGCTAGATAGAATGATGCAGTCAAAGAAAAGATTAGTCTGAGAATAACATGTAGATGTATTTTTTGAAGTTTCATTAGCTGTTTAAATATTGACAAAATAATAAGTTTTAGGGCTCCATGTACGAAGCAGCGAAAGCTGCTCTGGAGCCTTTGCGGGGCAGGTTTGCATATGCGAGCCTGCTTTCCGCAATGTAAGAAGCAGCGGTCATTAGACCGCTGCTTCTTACACCCTATGCCACCTCTAAGGTGGCGAGGGAAAATCACTAAGAGCTTGCTCGCTCTCGGTGATTGACAGCCCCTTCAGTCGCGCATTACACACTGCCATGAGTGTGTAATGATACATACGGGCCAGCAGATGAACAGATCCACTGCTCGTATGTAGCGAAGGCGGGCGGACAGCTTTGCAAGTCGAGAAGCTGTCCATCCGCTTGTTAGTACATGGAGCCCTAAGTGTCTAAAAAATAATGGGAGCTGTCATGTTGTAACTTAGGTTACCTTCTCTGCTGTGGCCAATTAGGGACAGTTAAAAATAAGTCACTAGAGTGTGCAGCCAATGGCTGTGTGGAATATAACAATGATCTGCACTTCCATTTCTAACCATTTCAGAATGGAATTACAGGAAGGGGACAAACTAAATATTGAAAGTATACTGCAGAGTTTTTTTTATATATACGTTTTATCATTTTATATTACTATCTCAAAGTGTTTAATGTCTCTTTAAAGACACACAATTGAGCAATAAACAGTACAGACAATGGCCCATATTTATCAAGCTCCGTACGGAGCTTGAAGGGCCGTGTTTCTGGTGAGTCTTCAGACTCGCCAGAAACACAAGTTATGAAGCAGCGGTCTAAAGAATCGAATACGATCGTGTTGATTGACACCCCCTGCTGGCAGCCGATTGGCCACGAGTCAGCAGGGGTGGCGTTGCACCAGCAGCTCTTGTGAGCTGCTGGTGAAATGTTAAATGCGGAGAGCATATTGCTATCTGCATTTAGCGAGGTCTTGCGGACCTGATCCACAATGTCGGATCAGGTCCGCAAGACCTTTGATAAATAGGGGCCAATGTCATGTATAAAACAATACAAGAGTAATACAAAAGAAAAAGGTAATCAATACAATAACACAAATCTTTTGTTTATATAAACCATAGTGCCATCTACAGCTCCATTGTCTCTGTAATATAAAGTTCTTCAGAAATGGACTGAAAAGGATTGTACGAAATCCCATGTTGTATAGCAATAAAGTGAGAGTTTTTGAAACATCAAATTGTGTGTCCTTTTTTATTATTTAAAACTTAACATAATAACAAAACAACAAATATGGAAACATAGAATGATATATAGATTTTTATATGATTACAGCTACAGGGAGTGCAGAATTATTAGGCAAATGAGTATTTTGACCACATCATCCTCTTTATGCATGTTGTCTTACTCCAAGCTGTATAGGCTCAAAAGCCTGCTACCAATTAAGCATATTAGGTGATGTGCATCTCTGTAATGAGAAGGGGTGTGGTCTAATGACATCAACACCCTATATCAGGTGTGCATAATTATTAGGCAACTTCCTTTCCTTTGGCAAAATGGGTCAAAAGAAGGACTTGACAGGCTCAGAAAAGTCAAAAATAGTGAGATATCTTGCAGAGGGATGCAGCACTCTTAAAATTGCAAAGCTTCTGAAGCGTGATCATTGAACAATCAAGCGTTTCATTCAAAATAGTCAACAGGGTCGCAAGAAGCGTGTGGAAAAACCAAGGCGCAAAATAACTGCCCATGAACTGAGAAAAGTCAAGCGTGCAGCTGCCAAGATGCCACTTGCCACCAGTTTGGCCATATTTCAGAGCTGCAACATCACTGGAGTGCCAAAAAGCACAAGGTGTGCAATACTCAGAGACATGGCCAAGGTAAGAAAGGCTGAAAGACGACCACCACTGAACAAGACACACAAGCTGAAACGTCAAGACTGGGCCAAGAAATATCTCAAGACTGATTTTTCTAAGGTTTTATGGACTGATGAAATGAGAGTGAGTCTTGATGGGCCAGATGGATGGGCCCGTGGCTGGATTGGTAAAGGGCAGAGAGCTCCAGTCCGACTCAGACGCCAGCAAGGTGGAGGTGGAGTACTGGTTTGGGCTGGTATCATCAAAGATGAGCTTGTGGGGCCTTTTCGGGTTGAGGATGGAGTCAAGCTCAACTCCCAGTCCTACTGCCAGTTTCTGGAAGACACCTTCTTCAAGCAGTGGTACAGGAATAAGTCTGCATCCTTCAAGAAAAACATGATTTTCATGCAGGACAATGCTCCATCACACGCATCCAAGTACTCCACAGCGTGGCTGGCAAGAAAGGGTATAAAAGAAGAAAATCTAATGACATGGCCTCCGTGTTCACCTGATCTGAACCCCATTGAGAACCTGTGGTCCATCATCAAATGTGAGATTTACAAGGAGGGAAAACAGTACACCTCTCTGAACAGTGTCTGGGAGGCTGTGGTTGCTGCTGCACGCAATGTTGATGGTGAACAGATCAAAACACTGACAGAATCCATGGATGGCAGGCTTTTGAGTGTCCTTGCAAAGAAAGGTGGCTATATTGGTCACTGATTTGTTTTTGTTTTGTTTTTGAATGTCAGAAATGTATATTTGTGAATGTTGAGATGTTATATTGGTTTCACTGGTAAAAATAAATAATTGAAATGGGTATATATATGTTTTTTGTTAAGTTGCCTAATAATTATGCACAGTAATAGTCACCTGCACACACAGATATCCCCCTAAAATAGCTATAACTAAAAACAAACTAAAAACTACTTCCAAAACTATTCAGCTTTGATATTAATGAGTTTTTTGGGTTCATTGAGAACATGGTTGTTGTTCAATAATAAAATTAATCCTCAAAAATACAACTTGCCTAATAATTCTGCACTCCCTGTATTGTAAAAGGAGGGAATCTACCAGTGTATAACAATGTGATACAAGAAATGTATGTTATTCTAAATGTTTGTTTATTATTCTGTATTTCTTTAAATAAAATAGGAGGTTAATGGGAGAGTGTTGTTTTTAGACCATTTTCCCTACACATTATTTGCAGAAGGGAAAACAGATTTATCATCTCTATGAATAATTCTGTCATGCAAGTAAATAATAGAATATGTTTTAAAATATTTCTTTAATTTTGAAACAATAAAAATAATGCAATGAATTTTAGAATAAAAATGATAGGGTCATGTTGATTATTATAAGTCCTTATTCAAACATGTAGAGATCTTTTTTTTTTTTAATCTTTATTACAATTTCAAAGTCTATATAAACAAACTAATAACAATAAAATTATAGGCACGGTCACATAAAGCTGAATAGATCAAAGAAAAGCTTTGGTAACATCCAACAAATGTGCAAACAGATTTTTTTTAAGCCAGTTTATACTGGATACTGAATTCAGAGAGTTGAAAAGCAAGATATTTTTTAGCACATAAAAAAGATATAATTTATGTTTGGGCAATAATTTTATTAATATATTTAATTCTGTAGATACATTTTGAACATTAAAAGATAAATGTATAAAAGTGATCGCACCTTGTTTGTGTTACAGATAAAGAATGCAGCAGCCAATGTCCTGAGAGAAACGTGGCTCATTTATAAGCACACAAAACTTCTGAAGAAGATCGATCATGCCAAAGTCAGGAAGCACCAGAGGAAGTTTCTCCAAGCCATTCACCAGTAAGTAGAAATGTTACTCACTGCCAAATAGTTGCTTGTCTAATCTATAAAATGACATAATTACCTGCTAAGCAAATTTCTAACAACACACAGGAACCAATCAATCTTTATCCAGAATATTAATTCAGGAAATTACACTCTTAACATGCACGCTCTGACCCAAAAAGGTCTGGCCTCTTATTAGTCAAACATGTAATTACATTACTGCAGATCTGCCTCACTGTTAAATAAATCATTTAGCCAATTGGGAAGAAAATTAATATTTGACTTTGATGCTGTAAATAAGACTCACTTTGTGTCTTTGGCACACAGAAGTCTACAAAATACTTGTCTTTAAATGAGCCAAGAAACACAGAAACATATTTTTTACTGGACATAAGAACCAGAAGACAGTGTGCAATTATTTTTAACTGAAATGTAAGCTTAATTATTCTGCAGTATAGTCCTAGACATATCCCAGGAATTCTCGAATCCCTTTACTATATGTGTATATACCACCAACTTTTTACTATATATGTATATACCACCAACTTTTTACTATATGTGTATCTACCACCAACTTTTTACTATATGTGTATCTACCACCAACTTTTTACTATATGTGTATATACCACCAACTTTTTACTATATGTGTATCTACCACCAACTTTTTACTATATGTGTATATACCACCAACTTTTTACTATATGTGTATCTACCACCAACTTTTTACTATATGTGTATCTACCACCAACTTTGATAGTATATTCTATGGGGCCTATTTATTAATGTGCGAGCGGACATGATCCGATATTGCGGATCATGTCCGCTGCACATCGATAAATGCCGACAGCATACGCTCTCTGCATTTATCATTGCACCAGCAGTTTTGGTGAACTGCTGGTGCAATGCCGCCCCCTGCAGATTCTCGGCCAAGGCGATCGGGTTGATTTCTGTCCGCCACCTCAGAGCAGGCAGACAGGTTATGGAGCAGCGGTCTTTAGACCGCTGCTTCATAACTTCTGTTTCCGGAGAGCCGAAACAAGGAGCTTGATAAATATGCCCCTATGACTCAACCACCCATTCTGTAATGAAGTGCTTACACAAATTCCTCCTAAATCTTAAATGTGAAATCATGATCTCTAGTTCTGATGCGGCTGTCTTTCATCTGGTTAATATCATACCACTACCTCTCATCTAAGCTATACATGTTAACGTAATTAACGTCTTTCCTTGTTAGAATTAATTTTAGATCTTTTACTATTTTAGCAGTTTGAAGTTCTCCAATACAAGGCCTGATTAGTGATATATAAAGAGCCATTATAGCCATTGTTGTGCTGCTAATACATATTACTATTACTATACAATCAAGTATTCTACTGGCTCATACTTACAGATCATCTGAAATAAGACATTACCAATTCCTTGTTTGTTGCTGTGTCAGTAAAGTCTTTATTTTTCCTTTGAGGTTTCTATTTACAAAATGTAAAATTATGCTTTAGACATCACTCACTACTTGTCCTATAACATTTTTTAATATCACTACTTGATGTCCCTTTAACTCTGTTACAATTTTGTTTGCAATATCTTGCAAAAGACACACCTTATCTAAAAGCTTTATTTAATGGTCTTTATTTCAGTCTTTTAGAGTTTGGTGTGGAAAACCATTGTTCTCGTGTAGGCTGTTTTGTCTTTAGAATCTATGGAATTCCAATGCATGCACTTGAGTTTGAATTTATTGGAATGCCCAGATAACATCAGCAGTAATTCCATAACATATTAGTTTTGGTAAACAAACAAAAACCTATATGTATTGGGTGTATTTACATGATGTTTACTGCCTAACACAGAATCAAAAATTACCATCTAATCCCCAAGTGTCCACTATTGCTAACAACTCTCTTGTGTGTTTGGTTGCAGTATGTTAGTAGCTCTATTTGTGATCTGCATAGTTAATCCTCATTTTGAGTTTTTTTTATTTTGTATTTAACATTTTTATAAAGTACAGTTAATTGAAATAATGAATGAACCTTCAAATCATATTTATTTGTGAACATGTTTTTAATTGAAACGTGTTATGTTTTTAATTGTCATTTTTTTAACAAGAAGGAAATTATACTGTGCAGTAATGGTGTAAAAAATTGTAAAGTTCTTGAAATATAGTTTAAGAAAAATCATGCAATAAGTGTTTACAGATGCATTTGAACCCCTCTGGTGACTGGTCACGCTACAAAATATATGATAAACTACTATGGTGTAAAGCCATATGAAAAAAAGGACTGGAATGAATTTATAAACACACTATGGGCCTGTTAATCGAAAATTTGCTGCCATGGAGAGAAACCACACAAATATTTGGGATTTTTTAAGACCTTATATTGTAATATAGGAGTATCTCCTTTAAATACAGAAACCTCTATAGTGAGATAAACATCTCTCAAGGTAAAATTTGTGTTTCTAAAATTCTTTGAGGGACCTCTCCATATTGACGAGACTTAGTTGAACTCACCTGAGAGCTTTAGATCATTGGGTCCTCTGTTAGTATAAGTTCCTTCCTTTGTATGTTGCAGTTTTAGCCTATAGGAGGAAAAAGTATTGCTTTAAAGAGAGTTGCCTGGTAACAATAGTTAGTCACTATACAATGCTGACATAAAAGCTTAGTAGTGGGTGGTAATTTGGATAACAATGATTTCTAGTGGTTTTTGGGCACTTTTTTCATAAACAATTTTACATATTGGCTTTCAAATAAGATAGAAAGAAAGACACACACACCAAGATGTATAGATAGAATAAAAATGTAGTTGTGTCAAACACAATAAGTGCACATATACCCGAACATACCTTTCCTCATAAACTTCTAAACACATTTAGCTCTTTTTCCTTTAATGCGTTTTAGCCCCACCCACAACCGAAGAGCTGCCATTCATAGTTTTTGTTTAATTAGTTAATAACAAATGCAAAAAAGGGACAGTACCATGTCACACAGTGTATTCGAATTAAAGAAGAAATCCTTTTATAAGAAAATAACAAAACGTGATGTACAAGGATTTTTAATACATAATTAATATTTATGAATTTATTAATAATAATACTAATAAGAGTTGTAGTATTCCAAGAAAGGTACATCAAGGCAAGGAATAGGGTAGGTATGGGTCTTGAGAGGGAGGTGGAAGGTTTAGTAGGGCTCAGACAAGGACAGAGAATGGAGAAAGGGCTGTCCCAGCTCACAGGTAGGTAGGGTCTGTTCTTCTTTTGAGAAGGGTAAAAGTAAGAATAAGTATTTAGGGGAGGAGTTACAGGCATAGATTGTGGCCTATATGTAGAGGGTACCTCTCCCTACAACTTACAACTTGGAACCAACAGTGGGAGGAATAAGGCTGGTAGTTTGTTCTTTTTCGCACAACAAATCCCTGGCCAGTATCATGACTGCATGCTAGTGCTGAAGGAGGCCTATTACATTTGTGCTAATAGGGTTGGACCAAGCCGTCCTGTAACATAATGCTGGTGGCATAACCTCCTGCGAGAGTGAACTTCAATACTAGCAGTGATCAGAATTGAAGAAGGGATGAATACAACTACAGAGTAAAGACAGATGCAGCAAGTAAGTATTTTCTACATTTCCACCTCTAAAATAATGTTTACACTTTCATGGAAAAAATAATACAATTGATAATACTTGTCATAAACAACTACATCCATATTATTTATAATATCAATAAATATTCACCATTAAAAATATCTGTTGGTTATGATTTTTATTATATTTTAAGGTTCTGTTCCCCTTTAAAGGGATAAAAAACAAAAAAAATTATTTTGTGATCCAGACAGAGCATGCCATTTTAAAAAGGTTTCCAATTTACTTCTATTTTCCAATTTGCTTTGTTCCCATGACAGTCTGTGTTGAAGAGATATCATGGTAGCATCTGGAGCACTACATGGTAGGAAACAGTGCTGCCATCTAGTGCACGTGCAAATGGACAACATTCTTGCAAAACTGCTGCCATATAGTGCTCCAGAAATGGGCCGGTTCCTAAGCATTCATCCCTTCTTTTCAACTAAAGATACCAAGAGAACAAAGAAAATTGATCATAGAAGTAAAGTTGTTTAAAACCTCATGCTCTACCTGAATCATGAAAGAGACATTTGAGGTTTCATATCCCTTTAAGAGTATTTTAGAAAATATTATAATATCACCCAGATTAATATAAAATCGTTGTAACATAACATATCTAATTTTCTCAACCATAAATATCATAATATCAATTTTTTTGTATTTAATTTTAATTTATTTTTTCCCCAGGAACTTCAAGGCAGTAGTGTTAGGAGCAGGAAGGAGGAAAAAGTCTCAGGTAAAGAACTACCCAGTGGATAAAGAGCTAGAAGCCTGATTCCTTCCTGGTCCTCTTGGAGGATGATAGTCAAACCACAGGACTGGAATGTAAACCAGCCACATCCATCTCTATCAGAATCCAGTTACACCCTGCACCCTAAAGGCCAAGCAACATCCTTTAGTCCTAACCTTCCACCTCTTGCAGAATCTTCACCAGCATCTGCAGAACCACTATGAGCATCAGAGCTTCCACCCTGCCCACGGGTACCGGCGCTACCACCACCATGACTGTCTTGTTTATCTTATACAATTCTGCCTGCAGCCAGATCTGAACAAAAAGACTCAGAAGTTCAAGCCTATTTCTTCAAATTCTTTGGCCTAATGAATGCATCAATGACCTAGGGACCAAATTCATAATGTATGTTTAGGTAATTTATTGTGTAACCAGTAATCATTTCAATACATATTGTATGAATATATCTGTTTGCATTCCTACATAATTCTGATTGGTCTTTGCATCTACTACATATAGGGCCAGATTATAAGTGGAGCGCAAAAGTTTGGGCTCAGGTTTTCGCGATCATTTGCGTGCATGTTAAATTGTGCTCGTATTACGAGTTGAAAGTAAACGGGATCGTGATTTACGCTAGAATGATTACCGCGTTTTCAGAGCTGTGGTTAACTGTTTCAAGAAACAAAAAAAGTGTCACAAAACACATCAAAAATACATTATAAAGTAATGTTACAATCATAATAAAAAGTATATAACAAAAAAACTGCACAAAAAAAGTTATAAGGGCTCAAAGAGATAAGGTTTCAAGTTAAAAAATAAGCAGGCAAAGGGCTTTAACATAGAGATACATACATATACATGTCTGAAGATGGATATGTATGTGTATATACAGTGTGTATATATATATATAAATATATATATATATACACACACACATATGTATTTATATGTGTATATATGTATTTACAGACATATATACACCTATAAACACATAATTACATATGTACACATATAAATAAATATATATATATGTGTGTGCATTGGAGCCCTTTGTCAGTTAGGTAGATGAAAACATGTAGAATCATACTTATGCAATATATTAATATTTTCATGTCGGCTTGCGTATATTAGAATATGCGATCAGGTTAGCGCAAATGAGAATATGCGATTGTGTTTGCACGAGAGTGGGATGTTAGGTTTTTTTCCACTTTTTTTTTTTCTTCATTAACTTCTATGGGTGAAGAGGTTATTGTTTGCGCAATAGTCTAATTGCGCTAGAAGTAAACTTCCAACGTAACCTGACAAGCACAAAAAGTTTACTTCTAGCGCAATTAGCGATCTAGCGTAAGTGCTAAATAGCGCTCTACTTGTAATCTGGCCCATAATATTCAATATGTTTCTGTTCTAGAGATGCTTCTTATTGCTAAATAGATCAGATATACAAGTTTGTCTATTATATTTGACATGTTGTTAGGGACTTTCTCTTTATCCAATCTAAATTACTGCTAATAAATAATTTAAACTCCTCTGTTCCCTTATCATTCATTGCAAGCCATCCATTTTTTTTTTTTTAAATATCCAGTCTTGCCATATAGAGTTATAAAAAAAAATCACCTCTCTGTATTTTGCAAACTTTTTTAAATGAAATGTTTCACTTTGGCATCATTAAAACTGTAAGGTTAAAAGTATAACATTAAAAGTGTGAAACACCTGTTTGAATACAATAAGCTGCTTTACACACGTCATCAATAATTCCAGAACATATAGAATTCCTATATTTGGATTTTAGTAAGCATTATGCCCTGTTGATGACATAGAAAAAAAGCCATTATTTTAGCTGCTTAGGTTGAGGTCCAGTAAAAAGGACAGGACGAAAGAGCAGGAATCTATCTGAAATGTAATTACTTGCTCAGAATTTGAAATCATTGGCATTTGTTTGACCTATATGAGGACTGTAAAGAGTTATTAAAATTCTGAATCTGAGATACATTATTGGCTTTGTCAATGTCTTCCTAGGGGATGGTTCTCTGAGATTATCTTTTACATTTTTGTGTGAGATCTTTATTGTTTTTCAGGATAAGGGATATTTTTCTGAAAACACATGCAGCATTATATTTGCACAATTCTATAACAAGTGTTTCATTTATTGTGCCTCTGCAATGATACCAAATGCAGGAAAATGTAATGTATAATTATTTCTGTATTAGAGATCTTAACCCCTTAGCGCCGTTAGGACGTTCCATGCCGTTCTAACAGTGCTAGGCTTTAATACCATTAGGACGGCATGAAACGTCCTAACTGATCTGGTGTCCTGCAGCCTCCTGCGCTTTCAGAATGGAAACTCGGACTTGGGGGGCGTGTCTAGCATTGTAGGCAGTTCTACATGATCTGATCCCACCCTTGAAATCACTTGATTGCATCAGTTTTAAAGCAAGTTTTAAGGGTCATTAAACAATATATAAATGCTAAATAGAATGATGCATTCAAATAATGATTAGTCTGAGAATAAAATGCAGATGTATTTTTTAAAGTTTCATTAGTTAATTAAAAAGTTACAAAGTTAGTGTAAAGTTTTAATGTCTGTAAAACAATGGGAGCTGCCATGTTGTAACTTAGGTTACTTTCGGCTAGATTACAAGTTGTGCGTTAGGGTTAAAAAGCAGCGTTGAGAGATCCCAATGTTGCTTTTTAACGCCCACTGGTATTACGAGTCTTGAAATGACAGGCTCACTGCTCACTTTTTTGGCCAGACTCGGAAATACCGCAAATCCACTTACGTAAATTGCATATCCTATAGTTGCACTGGGACTTGCATAGCACCAGTATTACGAGTCTAACCAAAAGTGAGCGGTAGACCCTCTCCTATCAAGACTGATACCGCATTTAAAAGTCAGTAGTTAAGAGTTTTACACTGCAACGCCGTAGCATAAAACTCTTAACTAAAGTGCTAAAAACTACACTAACACCCATAAACTACCTATTAACCCCTAAACCGAGGCCCCCCCCACATCGCAAACACTAAAATAAATATTTGAACCCCTAATCTGCCAAACCGGACATCGCCGCCACTATAATAAACACATTAACCCCTAAACCGCCGCACTCCCGCATCGCAAAGTTAAATATTAACCCATAATCTGCCTGCCCTAACATCGCCGACACCTACCTACATTTATTAACCCCTAATCTGCCGCCCCCAACATTGCCACCACTATAATAAAGTTATTAACCCCTAAACCTAAGTCTAACCCTAACACCCCCTAACTTAAATATAATTTAAATAAATCTAAATAAAATTACTATCATTAACTAAATTATTCCTATTTAAAATTAAATACTTACCTGTAAAATAAACCCTAAGATAGCTACAATATAACTAATAGTTACATTGTATTTATCTTAGGGTTCATTTTTATTTTACAGGCAACTTTGTATTTATTTTAACTAGGTACAATAGTTATTAAATAGTTATTAACTATTTAATAACTACCTAGTTAAAATAAAGACAAATTTACCTGTAAAATAAAACCTAACCTATGTTACAATTACACCTAACACTACACTATAATTAAATTAATTACCTAAACTAAATACAATTAATTACAATTTAAATAAATTATCTAAAGTATGACAAAACCCCTCTAAATTACAGAAAATAATAAAATAATTACAAGATTTTAAACTAATTACACCTACTCTAATCCCCCTAACAAAATAAAAAAATAAAAAAAAAGCCCTACCCTACACTAAATTACAAATAGCCCTTAAAAGGGCCTTTTGCGGGCATTGCCCCAAAGTAATCAGCTCTTTTACCTGTAAAAAAACCCAAAAAGTACAAATACCCCCCCAACATTAAAACCCACCACCCACACAACCAACCCCACTCTAAAACCCACCCAATCCCCCCTTAAAAAAACCTAACACTAACCCCTTGAAGATCACCCTACCTTGAGAAGTCTTCACCCAACCAGGCTGAAGTCCTCCACGAAGCCGGCAGAAGTGGTCCTCCAGACGGGCAGAAGTGATCCTCCAGACGGGCAGAAGTCTTCATCCAGGCGGCATCTTCTATCTTCATCCATCCGGCGCGGAGCGGCTCCATCTTCAAGACATTCGACGCAGAGTATCCTCTTCAAACGACGGCCGACTGAAGAATGAAGCTTCCTTTAAATGACGACATCCAAGATGGCGTCCCTTCAATTCCGATTGGCTGATAGAATTCTATCAGCCAATCGGAATTAAGGTAGAAAGAATCCTATTGGCTGATGCAATTAGCCAATAGGATTGAGCTGGCATTCTATTGGCTGATTGGATCAGGTAACATTTAATATAGGTAACATTTAATATAGTGGCGGCGACGTTGTATGCGGCAGATTAGGGGTTAATAAATGTAGTTAGGTTGCGGCGACATTGGGGGCGGCAGAGTAGGGGTTAATAAATATAATGTAGGTGTCGGCGATGTTAGGGGCATCAGATTAGGGGTTCATAAGTATAATGTAGGTGGCGGCGGAGTCCGGAGCGGCAGATTAGGGGTTAATAATATAATGTAGGTGGCGGCGATGTCAGGGGCGTCAGATTAGGGGTTAATAAGTTTAAGATTAGGGGTGTTTAGACTCGGGGTTCATATTAGGGTGTTAGGTGTAGACTTAAAATGTATTTCCCCATAGGAATCAATGGGGCTGCGTTAGAAGCTGAACGCTGCTTTTTTGCAGGTGTTAGGTTTTTTTTTTCAGCCGGCTCTCCCCCATTGATTCCTAAGGGGAAATTGTGCACAAGCACGTTTTACCTGCTCACCGCTACCGTAAGCAGCGCTGGTATTGAGGTGAGATGTGGAGCAAAATTTTGCTCTTCGCTCACTTTTTTGCGGTTAATGCCGGTTTGTAAAAACCCGTAATACCAGCGCTGTCTGCAAGTGAGCGGTGAGGGAAAACTTCTCGTTAGCACTGCACCCCTGTTAATGCAAAACTCGTAATCTAGGTGTTTCTTTGCTGTGGCCAATTAGGGACAATTATAAATAGGTCACTAGAGTGTGCAGCCAATAGCTGTGTGGAATATAACAGTGTTCTCTACTTCCACTTCTAATAGGAACTGAATTGCTCAGAATGTCAGAATTGAATTGCAGGAAAAGGGGACAAAATAATTAATGAGTATATTATTTATCTATATATAAGTATATTGTAGAGTTTTTTTATTTATATATATATATATATATATATATATATATATACATACACACACACAATTTATCATTTTATATTACTATCTCAAAGTGTTTAATGTCCCTTTAAACACTTGGCCCCGACAAGAAGGGGTTAAACAAGAGGCAGTAGTGGGCTAAATCTATTGCAATACTCACACAAGTTGGTTGGGTAGTTACTGCATCCTCATATATTTTCCTTGTGCAAGTCTGTTGGATATCTAAGAAACAATTTTTTCAATCCTCAATAGACATGTTTTGATGTTAAAGGGACATAAAACCCAACATTTTATTTTGTAATTCAGGAAGAACAAACCATTTTTAAAAAGTTTCCACTTTACATCTCTTATCAAATTAGCTTTGTTCTCATGGTATTCGTTATTGGAAAAATTACCTAGGTAGGTAGCATGCACATGTCTGGAACACTACATAGAAGGAAATAGTACTGCCACCTGGTACTTTTGCAAATCTATAACATTCTTGCAAAATGGGAGGGGGGGTACAAAAGGGAGAGAAAGAGAGAGAGGGGGGTAGTACAAAAGGGAGAGAGGGAGGAGGAGTACAAAATGGAGAAAGGGAGGGGGAGTACAAAAGGGAGAGAGAGAAGGGGGGGGAGTACAAAAGGGAGAGAGGGAGGGGGAGTACAAAAGGGAGAGAAAGAGAGAGAGGGGGTAGTACAAAAGGGAGAGAGAGAGGGGGAAGTACAAAAGGGAGAGAAGGAGGGGGAGTACAAAAGGGAGAGAAAGATAGAGAGGGGGGTAGTACAAAAGGGAGAGAGGGAGGAGGAGTACAAAATGGAGAAAGGGAGGGGGAGTACAAAAGGGAGAGAGAGGGGGGTAGTACAAAAGGGAGAGAGGGAGGGGGAGTACAAAATGGTGAAAGGGAGGGGGAGTACAAAAGGGAGAGAGGGAGGAGGAGTACAAAAAAGAGAGAGGGAGGGGGAGTACAAAATGGAGAGAGAGAGGGGGGGTAGTACAAAAGGGAGAGAGAGAGAGTACAACAGAATATATCAATAGTAAAAAAGCAATTCTACTAACACAGCAGCAATTACATTTTGCTTTCTGAGAAATGTACCGTGTTTTTTGATGAGCTGTTACTATGTGCATACTTATAACCAAGTTAGGTAGTAGTGGGTGAAAGGCAGGTGAGGTCATTTATACCCCTAATCATCCCAACCAGGTCGCAATGAAAAGTGCAGGGTTACACAGCTAGGGGATGTCTCCAGCTAGCCCCTCTGTTCCCGGGTACTCTACACACAGACAGTAAGCCGACCTTCTTTACTCCTGCATAGCTAAATGTTTAGGGGCTCTTACCTGCTGGGTGAAGGAGTGGTGCAGTTCCATGACTAACTTTCAGACGGGCAGAGGACACGGAGGGCGGGAACTAGGATGGCGGTGCAGTCTACTCCAGGAGCAGTGGACAGGGGCCTACCGTAATGCTGTTAAGACAGTTATTTCCATTCTTCTCCAGGGCACTGTTACACAACAGGAGGAAAAATAATGCCAGAGTGAGCCAGACATGCAGTCACATTATCTAAGATAGGAGCGGTCTAAATCTCAGTGATTCACTGAAGTGCCGTGGTGCCGCCCTCTGTCAAGTGCCCTGCATCTTCCGCCTGACATCATACATGCCTGTACTGGACTACTGCCGCCACGCAACACACCTTGCGCCGCCTGCAGCCCTGCACTTTTAAAAAGCTTGTGTGCACTTCTTCTAACAAAGGCACTTTTAGAGGACACTCACACCTGCTGGGCCCCCCAGAGTGACCTACCTTCAGGGCCCGGTCGCAGTCACGACGGTTGCGACCATAGTAGTTCCACCCCTGTGCACACTCCTGAGCTTACTTTCCTTTAAAACAAGAGATACCAAGAGAATGAAGAAAAGATGATAAAATAAGTAAATTGGAAAATTGTTTAAAATTGCATTTTATCTGAATGATGTCTGTCCCTTTAACTCTTTAGATATAATTGATATTTTCTGCCCAGATAGTATGTTCAATTTTCTGAACTGTAATGAAGAAAAGGACTCTACAGTTCTAATGTTTAGGACCAACTAACAAAAAAAACATGGACCTCTATGCTTAAAGGGATACTAAACCCAAATTTTGTTCTTTCAGGATTCAGATAGAGCATGCAATTTTAAGCAACTTTCTAGTTTACTCCTATTATCAGTTTTTCTTCGTTCTCTTGCTATCTTTATTTAAAAAGCAGGAATGTAAAGCTTAAGAGCCAACACATTTTAGGTTCAGCACCCTGGATAGTGCTTACTTATTGACGACTACATTCAGCCAACCAATAAGTAAGCGTAATCCAGGTTCTGAACCAAAATATGGTCCGGCTCCTAAGCTTTACATTCTCTTGCTATCTTTATTTAAAATGCAGGAATGTAAAGCTTAAGAGCCAACACATTTTAGGTTCAGCACCCTGGATAGTGCTTACTTATTGACGACTACATTCAGCCAACCAATAAGTAAGCGTAATCCAGGTTCTGAACCAAAATATGGTCCGGCTCCTAAGCTTTACATTCCTGCTTTTTAAATAAAGATAGCAAGAGAACAAAGGAAACTTGATAGGAGTAAATTTGAAAGTTGCTTAAAATGGCATGTTCTATCTCAATCATGAAAGAACAGATTTGGGTTTAGTATCCCTTTAAGAAAAATCTTGTGGGGTGTACTAGAATCCTGACTGAGCTTCAGTTTTTCTGCATCTTCATTCACACCTGGTTCCTGATTTATTTATTTTTGTGCTGCAGGAACCTGGTCTATGTTTTGGTATTATAGAAAATCAGAAGCCTTATGTGATCTTAATGTTTGAGAGGGCACACTGCACACCCCATTTCTGCTAGGAAACCTAGTATGTGTTTGGTAAATGCTTGTACTATGCATTTCCTCTCCCTTGCGGGACACTTATTTTGGATTCAGTCTCTCTACCCTCACTCCCCCCGCTGAGTCAATCCACCACTCATGCATATTTTTTGTCAGTATATGCTTAAAATCCATTTTCCAAACACTAAAACACTAAATGGAAATCATAAATGAGCATTCTGTTTTTCATATATTATGCATGAACCTCTTTTCATAATGTATTACTGTGATTTGTTCACCATTTTAACATTTAAATGAATTTAGTAAGTGATATTTTGGTGAAATTTAAACTGAGCATGCCTGATAAATGTGCAAAAATAGCCTAGCTATGCCTTGTGGGCAAATAATTAAAATGGATTTTCAACAGGTTATTGGCCAGATTACAAGTGGAGCGCTAAATATCGCTTTCATGAAAGCGATATTTAAACTCCACAGTGTAATACTAGTGTACGCTAATGTGCGCTGGTATTACAAGTTAACAGCAATGTGAACCCGAGCTCGCGTTCGCTTTGCTGAGAAGCATTGTGCTCACGAGAGCCCGTTTCTATAGGCTCCAATGGGAGCCTCATTCTGATGCCGTCAGGGACCGCATCAGAACCTCAAGCAGCAATGGGGTAAGTAGCGCAGTAATGGCAGCATGTTTTTAAATATATATGAATATGCTGATAGATATATATATATATATATATATATATTTATGTGTTAATATGTGTATATACACATATTAACACATAAATACATATGGTTTTATATATATATATATATATATATATATATATATTTACTGGGAACAGACAGATCCCATAGACCGCAATGTAAAGGCACTTTTAAGTTGTCTTTTTCAAACACCCGGCTGTCGGCATTCAACGGCGTCTAGCAGACATGATCCGCTACAGTGGATCATGTCCGCCAGACATTGATGAATCGGCCCCACAGTCTCTGGTTATTTTTCTGAACGCTAATTTCTACCGTGAGCTCACGGTAGCAATAATCAGCCACTTGTAATGGCTGGTTAATTATCTTGAGCAAATTTGCCCGTTTGCGGGCGCACAATAAGTAAGAGCTCCACTTGTAATCTGGCCCTAAATGTCTTAAAAATGTTTTTAGAAATGTTATGCAAAAGTTGATGCAAAAAGTATAATTGATCAAGTGATTGGAATAGGGTGTGCACTTTCTAACAATGCAAAGTATCTGATTAACAAAGTCTAAAATTATTCTTGAAACCTTTTTTCATTCAATGGATCAGAATTTAAAAACAAAGGTGCTTGAAATTTCTAGTGGTCCACTAGTCCTGGACGACTTAGAAATGATGGCGAACAACTTAGAAATTTGACTTTTTCCTATCTTTAACTTTGAGTGGACTAGTAATTTTTCCCTCTGGGAAAGTAGCTTTTAACCCCAAACTAGTAATATATATATATATATATATATATATATATATATATATTGTGACAAAGATACCCCTCTCCTTGATTATTTTGTCCCGGTAACAGCTTTAATACACAGTTGCTGATTTACTATTGCCCAAATGGTGCCTAATGCACCTGTTTCCGCACAAGCCTTCAGGAAACAGGAGTTAAGGCCGCTGCGTGTACGATCGGGTTGACTGACACCCCCTGCTCTGCAGGGGCAGCATTGCACAAGCAGTTTACCAGAACTGCTTGTGCAATGTTAAATGCAGACAGCGTATGCTGTCGGCATTCAACGGTGTCTAGCAGACATGATCCGCTACAGTGGATCATGTCCTCCAGACATTGATGAATCAGCCCCACAGTCTTCACAGCAGAGAAACACTGCAAACATACTTTTATTAGATTTAAAAGTTTTGGCCTGTGTATTCACAGGCACTTCTCAGGAATACAGTTTTAACAGAAACAAAAGAACAAAATAAAGCCTTTCACAATGGCGCTTACTAAACAGAATAAAGTATCTCTGACTAAAGTTGTGTCGCTTTTCCACACAACTGCAAAATTACAAACTGATTTCAAACCTCACAGGCCTAGAACCTCTAGACAGCAGCACAACTCCATATTTATATCTAGCAGCCTCAGCACACACTATTTAACAGGAGTTAATTGACCTTAATTTGAAAACCTTAGTTTGTAGGGAAAACCTGAACTGGATTCCTAACCTGCAATTTTCTGCCACATCCAAACTATGGGGTGGATTACCGACCCAAAATATACAACTACATAATATATTTCAATACCACCAACAACATTGCATATATTGTGGGGAAACATATTCCATCGAACACAATTCCCTTAGCTCTGTCACATATCCTCCCCCCACAGCTGAGACTGGGATGAGCGACCTTAGCAACAAACGAGTGCATTCTGGAAAAACTATCGGCATTCCCATGTTTACTTCTTGCTCTGTGTTCAATAGAAAAATGAAATGATTGGAAATTTAGGAACCAATGGATAACTACTATTTTTCTCTTTGTTTTCCTTCATCCATGTAAGTGGAGCATGATCAGTCACTCATCTAAATGTATTTTCAGCTTCTAGAGACCATTTAACAATTACAGGGTATTTAGCTTTAGCCAAATCAGTTAAATGGCTAGCAATCATTGCAAAGTTAGAAATAAATCTCCTGCAATATCCAATTAAACCAAGAAACGCCCCTACTTGCTTCTTAGTTAATGACAATGGCCACTTTTGTATGGCTTTAATTTTGACAACCCGTGGTTTCACCAAACCTCTACCAATGGAATAGCCCAGGTTTTTAGCCACTTATAGGCCAATTGTACATTTACTAGGGTTATCTGTTAGACCAGCATTTCAAATTGAATTCAGGACTGTTTGCCCTTTTGGAAAATGGGATTACCAATCCTCACTGTGTATCACAATGTCATCTATGTATGCCACTGCAAAGCGTGCATGTGGCTTTAATATTCTGTCCATCATTCTTTGGAATGTGGCAGGTGCACCATGTAAAACAAAAGGTAAGACTGTATTGAAATAGGTCATCCTGTACAGAAAATGCAATCTTCTCTTTTGCCTGCTCTGTGAGTGGCACCTGCCAATAGCCCTTGTTCAGGTCAATTGTAGTAAGGTATAAGGCCTTTCCTAGTCTCTCTACCAACTCATCGATAAAGTTTATTAATCTTCTTTACTGGTTCTGTTACAATGTCATGTTGATAACATTAGTTTTACCTGGGACGGTAGAAAACACCTCTCTCTCTATTTACCTCTCACTTCTGATGAACAGAAAAAGTTTCTGAAATAGTAACATCAGGATCACTTTTATCCTCAACAGTATAAGCCTTTACCTCTGTAGTAACCAGGACCTCCCTTTCTTTCCATGGCTACAATAAATTAACATGGTAAATCTGCTCCTCCTTCCTTATATCGGGCTGCTTCACTTTGTAATTCACTTCACCTATTCTTTCAAATACCTCATAGGGTTCCTGCCAGATTGCCAAGAAAATGTTTTCTACAGTGGGAGCCAAAACTAGAACTCTGTCTCCTGGTTGAAACACACGAGCCTTAGGATTCTTATTTTAGCTTTTCTTATGATCTTGTTGGGCCTTTTCCATGTGTTCCTTAACTACAGGCACTATAGCTGCCATACACTCCTGCATCTGAGAAATATGTTCAATTACACTATGAAGTGGAGTAGCCTCCTGTTCCCATGTCTCGTTAGCTATGTCCAATATACGCCATGTCTACCATACAATAACTCAAAGGGTGAAAAACCAGTAAATGCTTGGGGCACTTCTCTAATTGCAAACATCAAATATGGCAAAAGAAAATCCCAGTTTTTACCATCTTTGTCAATTACTTTCCGTAACATAGCCTTTAAGGGTTTATTAAATCTTTCAACTAAACCATCAGTCTGTGGGTGGTACAAAGAGGTTTTTAACTGCTTAATGTTAAGGAATTTACATAATTCTTTTGTAACCGTGACATGAATGGAGCACCCTGATCAGTCAGGATCTCCTTGGAGTATCCCCACCCGACTAAACATAAGCATTTATTTTTTAGCAATGGATTTTGCAGAGGTCATTTGCATGGGGATTGCCTCTGGCTAACGGGTAGGCTAGCATAGTCTAGTATTACCAAAATCTACTGATGCCACCTAACAGACTTTACAAATGGCCCCACAAAAAAACATTGCAATACGTTCAAATGGAACTTCTATAATGAAGGCACTAATGGAATGCGATAAGCAGTAAATGGAGCAGTAAGCTGACGTTCAGGGCAGGAAGAACAGTAATTGGGTATTGCTGCAAAAATACCAGGCCAGTAAAACCTTCTGAAGATTCTCTCTTTTGTCTTTTCCACCCAAGAATATGGCTATGGGCAAGTTTTAACACAGTGTCCTGATAAGATTGTGGAACCCACAATTGTTTTGTAACCTCTACTCCTTTCTTTTCAACACAATACAGTAAATCATTGTCCACCTCCAAATAAGGATAAGTAAGTGGCTTGTCTAGATTAAGCTGTAAACCATTTCTTAGCAAAATATTATCTCTGGCTAGTGCCAATGTTGGACAAACACACCAAAATGTGCATATAAAATGAATTATAAGTAATAAAACATTTGCAAATTAAATACAAATAAAATACTGTTCAAATTCCCCATGTATATAATGCTTATGAAATAGGGACACTATCGCCTAGATTTAGAGTTTTGCGGCCAAAGGGGTGCGTTAGCTACGCGTGCTTTTTTTCTCCCGCACCTTTTAAATACCGCTGGTATTTAGAGTTCACAGAATGGCTGGGTTTTCAGTGCGTTAGGCTCCAAAAAGGGAGCGTAGAGCATAATTTAACGCCACTGCAACTCTCGATACCAGCGGTGCTTACGGACGCGGCCAGCTTCAAAAACGTGCTTGTGCACGATTCCCCTATAGAAAACAATGGGGCTGTTTGAGCTGAAAAAAAACCCCTGCAAAAAAGCCGCGTTCAGCTCCTAACGCAGCCCCATTGTTTTCTATGGGGAAACACTTCCTACGTCTGCACCTAACACCCTAACATGTACCCCGAGTCTACACACCCCTAACCTTACACTTATTAACCTCTAATCTGCCGCCCCCGCTATCGCTGACACCTGCATATTTTTTTAACCCCTAATCTGCCGCTCCGTAAACCACCGCCACTTACGTTATCCCTATGTACCCCTAATCTGCTGCCCCTAACACCGCCGACCCCTATATTATATTTATTAACCCCAAATCTGCCCCCCACAACGTCGCCGCTACCTAACCTACACTTATTAACCCCTAATCTGCCGACCGGACTGCGCCGCTATTATAATAAAGTTATTAACCCCTAATCCGCCTCACTCCCGCCTCAATAACCCTATAATAAATAGTATTAACCCCTAATCTGCCCTCCCTAACATCGCCGACACCTAGCTTCAAGTATTAACCCCTAATCTGCCCTCCCTAACATCGCCGACACCTAACTTCAAACATTAACCCCTAATCTGCCGACTGGAGCTCACCGCTATTCTAATAAATGTATTAACCCCTAAAGCTAATTCTAACCCTAACCCTAACACCCCCCTAAGTTAAATATAATTTTTATCTAACAAAATAAATGAACTATTATTAAATAACTTTTCCTATTTAAAACTAAATACTTACCTGTAAAATAAACCCTAATATAGCTACAATATAAATTATAATTATATTGTAGCTATTTTAGGATTAATATTTATTTTACAGGCAACTTTGTAATTATATTAACCAGGTACAATAGCTATTAAATAGTTAATAACTATTTAATAGTTACCTAGTTAAAATAATTACAAAATTACCTGTAAAATAAATCCTAACCTAAGTTACAATTAAACCTAACACTACACTATCAATAAATTATTTAAATACAATACCTACAAATAACTACAATTAAATAAACTAACTAAAGTACAAAAAATAAAAAAGAACTAAGTTACAAAAAATAACAAAATATTTACAAACATTAGAAAAATATTACAACAATTTTAAACTAATTACACCTACTCTAAGCCCCCTAATAAAATAACAAAGCCCCCCAAAATAAAAAAAATGCCCTACCCTATTCTAAATTAAAAAAGTTCAAAGCTCTTTTACCTTACCAGCCCTGAACAGGGCCCTTTGCGGTAGGAAAATTCTGATTGGATGATGGAATCAGCCAATCAGAATCAAGTTCAATCCGATTGGCTGATCCAATCAGCCAATCAGATTGAGCTCGCATTCTATTGGCTGATCGGAACAGCCAATAGAATGCGAGCTCAATCTGATTCAATTCAATCAGAATATTCCTACCTTAATTCCGATTGGCTGATAGAATCCTATCAGCCAATCGGAATTCGAGGGACGCCATCTTGGATGACGTCATTTAAAGGAACCGTCATTCGGCAAGTAGGCGTCGGTTGAAGAGGTTGGATCCGCGTCAGTTGGAAAGAAGATGGCTCCGCTCCACTCAAGAAGAAATAAGATTGAAGATGCGGCTTGATAGAAGACTTCATCCCGATGATGGACTTCCGACTTCAGCCCAATGATGGAGTTCTTCAGCCGCCGCTTGGATCCAGACTTCAGCCCGAGGATGGACGTCACTCTTCAGCCCCCCGCTTGGGCTTGGATCAACACTTCCGAGGCTTGGATCAAGACTTCCGAGGACGGATCGGTGAACCTGGTATGGTGAAGATAAGGTAGGATGATCTTCAGGGGCTTAGTGTTAGGTTTATTTAAGGGGGGTTTGGGTTAGATTAGGGGTATGTGGGTGGTGGGTTGTAATGTTGGGGGGGGGTATTGTATGTGTTTTTTTTACAGGCAAAAGAGCTGAATTATTTGGGGCATGCCCCGCAAAGGGCCCTGTTCAGGGCTGGTAAGGTAAAAGAGCTTTGAACTTTTTTAATTTAGAATAGGGTAGGGCATTTTTTTATTTTGGGGGGCTTTGTTATTTTATTAGGGGGCTTAGAGTAAGTGTAATTAGTTTAAAATTGTTGTAATATTTTTCTAATGTTTGTAAAAAAAAATTATTTTTTGTAACTTAGTTCTTTTTTATTTTTTGTACTTTAGTTAGTTTATTTCATTGTATTTATTTGTAGATATTGTATTTAATTAATTTATTGATAGTGTAGTGTTAGGTTTAATTGTAGATAATTGTAGGTATTTTATTTAATTAATTTATTGATCGTGTAGTGTTAGGTTTAATTGTAACTTAGGTTAGGATTTATTTTACAGGTAATTTTGTAATTATTTTAACTATTTTAGCTATTAAATAGTTCTTAACTATTTAATAGCTATTGTACCTGGTTAAAATAAATACAAAGTTACCTGTAAAATAAATATAAATCCTAAAATAGCTATAATATAATTATAATTTATATTGTAGCTATATTAGGGTTTATTTTACAGGTAAGTATTTAGCTTTAAATAGGAATAATTTATTTAATAAGAGTTAATTTATTTCGTTAGATTTAAATTATATTTAATTTAGGGGGGTGTTAGTGTTAGACTTAGCTTTAGGGGTTAATCCATTTATTACAGTAGCGGCGAGATTCGGTCGGCAGATTAGGGGTTAATAATTGAAGTTAGGTGTCGGCGATGTTAGGGAGGGCAGATTAGGGGTTAATACTATTTATTTTAGGGTTATTGAGGCGGGAGTGAGGCGGATTAGGGGTTAATAACTTTATTATAGTAGCGGTGTGGTCCGCTCGGCAGATTAGGGGTTAATAAGTGTAGGCAGGTGGAGGCGACGTTGAGGGGGGCAGATTAGGGGTTAATAAATATAATATAGGGGTCGGCGGTGTTAGGGGCAGCAGATTAGGGGTACATAAGGATAACGTAGGTGGCGGCGCTTTGCGGTCGGCAGATTAGGGGTTAATTATTGTAGGTAGCTGGCGGCGACGTTGTGGGGGCAGGTTAGGGGTTAATAAATATAATATAGGGGTCGGCGGTGTTAGGGGCAGCAGATTAGGGGAACATAAGTATAACGTAGGTGGCGGTCGGCAGATTAGGGGTTAAAAAAATGTAATTGAGTGGCGGCGATGTGGGGGGACCTCGGTTTAGGGGTACATAGGTAGTTTATGGGTGTTAGTGTACTTTAGAGCACAGTAGTTAAGAGCTTTATAAACCGGCGTTAGCCCAGAAAGCTCTTAACTACTGACTTTTTTCTGCGGCTGGAGTTTTGTCGTCAGATTTCTAACGCTCACTTCAGCCACGACTCTAAATACCGGCGTTAGAAAGATCCCATTGAAAAGATAGTATATGCAAATGACGTAAAGGGATCTGCGGTATGGAAAAGTCGCGGCTGGAAAGTGAGCGTTAGACCCTTTAATGACTGACTCTAAATACCGGCGGTAGCCCAAAACCAGCGTTAGGAGCCTCTAACGCTGGTTTTGACGGCTACCGCCCAACTCTAAATCTAGGCCTAAGTATTCCTGTTTAGCATCAGTGTCTGTAATGATGATCCTTATAGCGTTTAATGACTAAATATTGACACCTTCAGTAAAGAAGTTGCAAGCACAAATAAATGTCACATTAGATAGGAAGCCTTAAACACAGTTCAAGAACTGTTTTTAGCACAATTTCCTCTAGATGCTTTCCACAGCAGAACAATGCTTTAAATCTTGTGAATAAATTTTTTACCTTGTAGGTTCAAGTTGCCACACTCTAAGTCGATCCACTAGTAGTAGAGTTTGACCTCAGTGTTCAAGAATCCCGTTTGAAGTCACGTAATCCACTCTTCCTCGTCACGATTTTTTAATAGGAAATTTCCTTATTTGTAAGATATCCAAACCTCAGATAATTGTAGTTATAAACAAAGTTGGATCAGATCACTGTGCACTTTTAAAGTTACCTGGGTTAGATTCTAAAGCAATTAGTCTTATATTTTGTTCTGCACTACTTGTTGGCCCTTCCTCAGTTTATTATTATTATTATTATAAGTTTATTATTACCAAGTAGTGTTTTCATAGGCGTTAACTGCTTATTTACGATCATGTCATTATCTGGTTCATCACTCAAAATATCAGAAAATGGAAATTCATTAATTAGCTGTTCTCCTGCCTCAGCAGTAGATTTTTCCAGCAATGGCCCAGAGCCCCAAGAAATGAGGAAAATCCGTCCCAATTATCATATTGTGTGCTAATTCTTGTACAAAACCAATTCGCCACTTTACAGAGTCATAGAGTTTCCATAACTATCTCTGCTATAGGGTAATTATGTGTGACACCGTGAATAAAGTCCCTACTAGATTCAGGGAGTATGGTTATCCTCTTAGACCAAGCATTGACCCAGATAACAAGTTTCTCCAACATAGGTGTGTCCGGTCCACGGCGTCATCCTTACTTGTGGGATATTCTCTTCCCCAACAGGAAATGGCAAAGAGTCCCAGCAAAGCTGGTCACATGATCCCTCCTAGGCTCCGCCCACCCCAGTCATTCTCTTTGCCGTTGCACAGGCAACATCTCCACGGAGATGGTTAAGAGTTTTTTGGTGTTTAAATGTAGTTTTTATTCTTCAATCAAGTGTTTGTTATTTTAAAATAGTGCTGGTATGTACTATTTACTCTGAAACAGAAAAAAGATGAAGATTTCTGTTTGTAAGAGGAAGATGATTTTAGCAGAAGTTACTAAAATCGATTGCTGTTTCCACACAGGACTGTTGAGATGAAGTAACTTCAGTTGGGGGAAACAGTTGGCAGACTTTTCTGCTTAAGGTATGACTGGCCATATTTCTAACAAGACTATGTAATGCTGGAAGGCTGTCATTTCCCCTTATGGGGACCGGTAAGCCATTTCTTAGTTAAATAAAAGAATAAAGGGCTTCATAAGGGCTTAAAAAACTGGTAGACATTTTTCTGGGCTAAAACGATTGCTTTGCTAGGCATATTTTGCAGATTCTAACTATTAATGGTTATTATAATCTTGGGGATTGTTTAGAAAAACGGCAGGCACTGTGTTGGACACCTTTTTCAGATGGGGGCCTTTTCTAGTTATAGACAGAGCCTCATTTTCGCGCCACTAATGCGCAGTTGTTTTTGGAGAGCAAGGCATGCAGATGCATGTGTGAGGAGCTAAGAATCACTGAAAAAGCTTATAGAAGGCATCATTTGGTATCGTATTCCCCTCTGGGCTTGGTTGGGTCTCAGCAAAGCATATAGCTGGGACTGTATAGGGGTTAAATGTAAAAATGGCTCCGCTTCCGTTAATTTAAGGGTTAAAGCTCTGAAATTTGGTGTGCAATACTTTTAATGCTTTAAGACACTGTGGTGAAATTTCGGTGAATTTTGAACAATTCCTTCATACTTTTTCACATATTCAGTAATAAAGTGTTTTCAGTTTGAAATTTAAAGTGACAGTAACGGTTTTATTTTAAAACGTTTTTTGTGCTTTGTTGACAAGTTTAAGCCTGTTTAACATGTCTGTACCATCAGATAAGCTATGTTCTATATGTATGAAAGCCAAGGTGTCTCCCCATTTAAATTTATGTGATAATTGTGCCATAGTGTCCAAACAAAGTAGGGACAGCAATGCCACAGATAATGATATTGCCCAAGATGATTCCTCAAATGAGGGGAGTAAACATGATACTACATCATCCCCTTCTGTGTCTACACCAGTTTTGCCCACACAAGAGGCCCCTAGTACATCTAGTGCGCCAATTCTTATTACCATGCAACAATTAACGGCTGTAATGGATAACTCTATAGCAAACATTTTATCCAAAATGCCTACTTATCAGAGAAAGCGCGATTGCTCTGTTTTAAACACTGAAGAGCAAGAGGACGCTGATGATAACTGTTCTGACATACCCTCACACCAATCTGAAGGGGCCATGAGGGAGGTTTTGTCTGAGGGAGAAATTTCAGATTCAGGAAAAATTTCTCAACAAGCTGAACCTGATGTTGTGACATTTAAATTTAAATTAGAACATCTCCGCGCACTGCTTAAGGAGGTATTATCTACTCTGGATGATTGTGACAATTTGGTCATTCCAGAGAAATTATGTAAGATGGACAAGTTCCTATAGGTTCCGGTGCCCCCCGACGCTTTTCCTATACCCAAGCGGGAGGCGGCCATAGTAAATAAGGAGTGGGAAAGGCCCGGCATACCTTTTGTTCCCCCCCCCTATATTTAAGAAATTATTTCCTATAGTCGACCCCAGAAAGGACTTATGGCAGTCAGTCCCCAAGGTTGAGGGGGCGGTTTCTACTCTAAATAAACGCACTACTATTCCTATCGAAGATAGTTGTGCTTTCAAAGATCCTATGGATAAAAAATTAGAAGGTTTGCTTAAAAAGATTTTTGTTCACCAGGGTTACCTTCTACAACCAATTTCATGCATTGTTCCTGTCACTACGGCAGCGTGTTTCTGGTTCGAGGAACTAGAAAAGTCGCTCAATAAAGAATCTTCGTATGAGGAGGTTATGGACAGAGTTCAAGCACTTAAATTGGCTAACTCTTTTATTTTAGATGCCGCTTTGCAGTTAGCTAGATTAGCAGCGAAAAATTCAGGGTTTGCTATCGTGGCGCGCAGAGCGCTTTGGCTAAAGTCTTGGTCAGCGGATGTGTCTTCCAAGACAAAATTGCTTAACATCCCTTTCAAGGGTAAAACATTATTTGGACCTGATTTGAAAGAGATTATTTCAGACATCACTGGGGGAAAGGGCCACGCCCTCCCACAGGATAGGTCTTTTAAGGCTAAAAATAGGCCTAATTTTCGTCCCTTTCGCAGAAACGGACCAGCCTCTAATTCTACATCCTCTAAGCAAGAGGGTAATACTTCACAACCCAAACCAGCCTGGAGACCAATGCAAGGCTGGAACAAGGGTAAGCAGGCCAAGAAGCCTACCACTGCTACCAAAACTGCATGAAGGGATGGCCCCCGATCCGGGACCGGATCTGGTGGGGGGCAGACTTTCTCTCTTTGCTCAGGCTTGGGCAAGAGATGTTCAGGATCCTTGGGCGCTAGAGATAGTTTCTCAAGGTTATCTCCTGGAATTCAAGGAACTACCCCCAAGGGGAAGGTTCCACAGGTCTCAATTATCTTCAAACCAAATAAAAAGACAGGCATTCTTACTTTGTGTAGAAGACCTGTTAAAAATGGGAGTGATTCATCCAGTTCCAATAAGAGAACAAGGGATGGGTTTTTATTCCAACCTGTTCATAGTTCCCAAAAAAGAGGGAACATTCAGACCAATTTTGGATCTCAAGATCCTAAACAAATTTCTCAAGGTTCCATCGTTCAAAATGGAAACTATTCGAACGATCCTACCTACTATCCAGGAAAATCAATTTATGACTACCGTGGATTTAAAGGATGCGTACCTACATATTCCTATCCACAAGGAACATCATCAGTTCCTAAGGTTCGCTTTTCTGGACAAGCATTACCAGTTTGTGGCACTTCCATTCGGATTAGCCACTGCTCCAAGGATTTTCACAAAGGTACTAGGGTCCCTTCTAGCGGTTCTAAGACCAAGGGGCATTGCAGTAGTACCTTACTTGGACGACATCCTGATTCAAGCGTCGTCTCTGTCAAAAGCAAAGGCTCATACGGACATCGTCCTAGCCTTTCTCAGATCTCACGGATGGAAGGTGAACAAAGAAAAAAGTTCTCTGTCCCCGTCAACAAGAGTTCCCTTCTTGGGAACGATAATAGATTCCTTAGAAATGAGGATTTTTCTGACAGAGGTCAGAAAATCAAAAATTCTAAGCTCTTGTCAAGTACTTCATTCTGTTCTTCGTCCTTCCATAGCGCAGTGCATGGAAGTAATAGGATTGATGGTTGCAGCAATGGACATAGTTCTTTTTGCACGAATTCATCTAAGACCATTACAACTGTGCATGCTCAGACAGTGGAATGGGGATTATACAGACTTGTCTCCGACGATTCAAGTAGATCAAAAGACCAGAGATTCACTCCGTTGGTGGCTGACCCTGGACAATCTGTCACAGGGAATGAGCTTCCGCAGACCAGAGTGGGTCATTGTCACGACCGACGCCAGCCTGGTGGGCTGGGGCGCGGTCTGGGAACCCCTGAAAGCTCAGGGTCTATGGTCTCGGGAAGAATCTCTTCTCCCGATAAACATTCTGGAACTGAGAGCGATATTCAATGCTCTCAAAGCTTGGCCTCAACTAGCAAAGGCCAAATTCATAAGGTTTCAATCAGACAACATGACGACTGTTGCATATATCAATCATCAGGGGGGAACAAGGAGTTCCCTAGCGATGGAAGAAGTGACCAAAATAATCCAATGGGCGGAGGATCACTCCTGCCACTTGTCTGCAATCCACATCCCAGGAGTGGAAAATTGGGAAGCGGATTTTCTGAGTCGTCAGACATTCCATCCGGGGGAGTGGGAACTCCATCCGGAAATCTTTGCCCAAATAATTCAATTATGGGGCATTCCAGACATGGATCAGATGGCGTCCCGTCAGAACTTCAAGTTTCCTTGCTACGGGTCCAGATCCAGGGATCCAAGGGCGACTCTAGTAGATGCACTAGTAGCACCTTGGACCTTCAACCTAGCTTATGTATTCCCACCGTTTCCTCTCATTCCCAGGCTGGTAGCCAGGATCAATCAAGAGAGGGCCTCGGTGATCTTGATAGCTCCTGCGTGGCCACGCAGGACTTGGTATGCAGACCTGGTGAATATGTCATCGGCTCCACCATGGAAGCTACCTTTGAGACAGGACCTTCTTGTTCAGGGTCCATTCGAACATCCGAATCTGGTTTCCCTCCAACTGACGGCTTGGAGATTGAACGCTTGATTTTATCAAAGCGTGGGTTTTCAGATTCTGTAATAGATACTCTGATTCAGGCTAGAAAGCCTGTAACTAGAAAAATTTACCATAAAATATGGAAAAAATATATCTGTTGGTGTGAATCTAAAGGATTCCCATGGAACAAGATAAAAATTCCTAAGATTCTATCCTTTCTACAAGAAGGTTTGGAGAAAGGATTATCTGCAAGTTCTCTGAAGGGACAGATCTCTGCTTTATCTGTTTTACTTCACAAAAGACTGGCAGCTGTGCCAGATGTTCAAGCATTTGTTCAGGCTCTGGTTAGAATCAAGCCTGTTTACAGACCTTTGACTCCTCCCTGGAGTCTAAATCTAGTTCTTTCAGTTCTTCAAGGGGTTCCGTTTGAACCCTTACATTCCGTAGATATTAAGTTATTATCTTGGAAAGTTTTGTTTTTGGTTGCAATTTCTTCTGCTAGAAGAGTTTCAGAGTTATCTGCTCTGCAGTGTTCTCCTCCTTATCTGGTGTTCCATGCAGATAAGGTGGTTTTGCGTACTAAGCCTGGTTTTCTTCCGAAAGTTGTTTCCAACAAAAATATTAACCAGGAGATAGTTGTACCTTCTTTGTGTCCGAATCAAAGAAGGAACGTTTGTTACACAATTTGGACGTAGTCCGTGCTCTAAAATTCTATTTAGAGGCTACTAAAGATTTCAGACAAACATCTTCCTTGTTTGTTGTTTATTCTGGTAAAAGGAGAGGTCAAGGACTTCCGGTGGGCGGGCTAAGGAGAGAGCAGCTTGGAGTGAGAGCTCCGGAGCAAAAAGCTTCTAATAAGTACTTTTTTCCTAATATAAATACAGCTGCTGCAGGAAAATCTCTCCCTCCTGAAGCCCAGATGCACCCAAGCCTTGGTACACAGGGTACCCGGCAACTTTTGCATCGGCAGATTACATCCACCCCCACCGCAAGCTTGCCAGCACATAAGGTGCACTTGTATATAGCGGACCTATCGTTTGGCCTGGGCGGCTGTCCCCAACCACAGTTTTGAAACCGGACAGAGGGCTGAAACAAAGACGCAAGGACTCCTGTTCTGGATAAGCACCCGCCAGGGTAACGGCGACAAAGACCGGAATCCCCTCACACCCACGTGTATCTGATCATCGGGAGCGGGCCAAGTGTGAGCTAGAGGCATAGCTCCTGTGACTCAACGGAGCGACTCACTTCACCGGCGGAGACCCTACAGACGAGAGTAGGAGAGAAGGAAGCAACATAGACCGCCATCGGGGATACACAGACTCACCCGTCTGCAGCTGTCTTTCACAGGCGCGAAAGTTTCGGGCGCCATCTTGCCCTGCACGCACTTGGATGTAGTGAACTCCTGCTGCCCTTCTGGCCGCGACCGGGTGTGAGCGGCTAAGGATCGAGGGGGACTGTGCCTCTCTGAGACCGCGCTGAAGGGACCCTCACATAAGACCGCCGAGACAGGCCCGGGTAACGTACTACACTCACCCCCCCACACAGACGCTATCTTGGTTGCTGAGGGACTTTTTCACACGCACTTGGTATTGAGGGCTTAGGATATAGAACGTTTGTCCATCCCTTGCATACTCCTTGCCACCCATGTTATACTCCCTAGATTAGAGGGTGATTGGAGGGTGCCTTGCCCCAGTGTCTCTATCTATACCCAAGTTGCTAAGGGTCATTTACATCACCACAGGGAGCAAATGAGAAATACCAACCCTGCATAAACTGGGTGCTGAGCTGGGCTGGGACGTTTTAACTGCCCCTAGAGAACAGTATCAAGGATAGTGAAAGCCTGGGGCCCTTCAGCTCTAAGTGAGACTTTTGAGGATAACCTACAGCATAAGCCCTCTCATTTCACCCTTGATTGTCACTTATTTGACCCCAGAAATACCGCACAGTTCACGGAACATCTGCAATACTGATGGTTCCTTGAGAGTTTGATTCCTGGCTAAATGTTTTGTTGTGGGGGATCTGAAGACTGAACTCATTCAGCTGAGAGACAAAAATCTGTGTTAATCAACCCACTGTACATATTGTGCTTTACTGTTTTCACTGCCTGTTTGTATAGTTACAAAAATCACATTGTGCTGGTACATGGATAGATTTCTGACAGGAGGTAGGATGTCGGGTAAGAACAAAAATATGAGCAGGGGTAAGGGAGCTGCTGACCACCTACAAGATGTGCCCCCTGTTGGGCAGGAGTCCTCTGCAAATTCTATGGACACGCATGCTGTGGTTCAGCAGCTCTCTTCCATCTTCCTCCCAAAGATAGAAAATCTTCAAAAGGGCCTTGATCACTTAACTGGGGAAATGAAGCAATTCTCAGTTAGGTTCATTGAGATGGAGGACAGGGTGTCTGGGATGGAGGACACTATAGTAACACACGACACACAATTAGATGTCTTACTGAAGCAAAATATAAATCTGCACCAGAGACTTGAAGACCTAGAAAATAGGTCGCGTCGCAATAACTTGCGCATTCTGGGAATACCTGAAAATATAAAACCTAAAGAGCTTATCCGCTTTGTAGAGGACACCTTACCAAGGCTTCTTAAATTAACCCCCACTGTGTTCAAGGGCAGTGTAGAAAGGGCCCACAGGGTAGGCCCAGAGAGGCAGGCAGATAGAGGTAACACCCAACCTAGACAAGTCATGACCAAGCTATTACATTTCCAGCTTAAGGTGGAGATACTGCGGGCGTACAGAAAAGCCTCCCCTGTATTGTTTGAAGGCTCCAAGCTCTTAATATTCCAGGATTACTCCTCTGAGTTAATGAGAAAACGTAAAGAGTTCTCACCAATTTGCTCTGAATTGAACAGGAAGGGGGAAAAAGTGTACCTTCTGTACCCAGCTAGACTAAAGCTGCTAACCCCCTCTGGCCCAAAATTCTTTGATTCTCCACGGGAAGCAAATGAGTACCTGGGTAACATGAGAAACAGAGACAGAGCAGATTCGCCTAGATCACCCCGTTCAGACCCAGGCTGAGGGATTAGGGGTGAAAGAGTTAGAATGATTTTCTAAAAAATACCCTGATTGGGGTCCTCCAAATTCTGGAAAGTTAAAATGTTGAGTTATTTACACATGTTAGGGGGGAAAGTTTGTTATGATATTGTTTTTTTTTGCAAATATATCTGTGCAACACTTACTGTATTGATTACATTGGTCCTCGTGCCAGACTGCTCCCGCGGGGACGGACCGGGGGTGTCACAAAGGGTGGCGTTACACTCATCAGTTTTTAGACTCCATAGTCTCGACCAGCTGATTGGGGCACCTCCTCTCCGTCTGGGGGAGCAGTTAAGCTCATTGACATCTCATCCAGGCTTCAATAGGTATTACAAGTTTGTCTATGTTTGTATGTTGTTCTGGTGCGTAATAGACTTCTTTTGTACAACACCCAAATTAGTATCATGCCCTCTTGGGAATGGAACGATGACTCTATATCTGGATGTGGCGTATCCAGCGCTCCTTAGTTTAAATACTCATGACAATATGAATGTAAAATGTTATCTCCATCCCAGAGTGATATGCAACTTATCATGTCATCTTCTTTAAATAAGAAATACTGTTGTGCTCATAAGCAGGCTAAGGCTAGTGGGAATTTTTTTTTTTTTTTTTTTTTTTTTTTTTTTCCTCTCTCTTCCCTTCTCTCTTCCCCTCCCCCCCTCGGGTGACTGGCTTGATATGGATCCACACATGGACATTTAAATGACGGTAAGGTTTACAACCTGGAACGTTGGAGGGATTGATTAACTCCCCCACTAAGAGAAGCACCATACTGACTCATTTAAGACGTTTAGGGACAGACATCGCACTGCTACAGGAGACACACCTCTCTGAGGTGGAACACGAAAAGCTTAGAAGGGACTGGGTGGGACAGGTAGAACACGTTTCTTACACTAACTCCAGCAGAGGCATAGCAATTCTTTTTGGGCGAAGGGAAAATGTCGAGATCCTAAACACACATAAAGACACAGAAGGGAGATTTCTGGTGGTCAAGGTCAGGGTGCACCAAAGAATACTAGTGATATGTAACATATATGCCCCAAACGGGAAATCCACAGCTTTCTGGACAAGACTCATTCAAACACTTGCTCCTTATCTGGGCCTAGATATTGTGCTAGGAGGAGACTTTAATCTAGCTCCGAACCCTGCCTGTGACAGGATGTGGGATCCAGAACGCCTGGGGGAGGGGAAAAGGCCTGGAGGTAAGGGCACTTTTGAGCGGAAGATATTCTCTCGACTATCGAGCTCTTTACAACTTGTGGATGTCTGGAGGCTGCGAAATTCTGAAAGCAAAGACTTCACTTGCATATCTAGGGCCACGCCAACGCTATCGCGTATAGACCTCTTTATGATTGCTTCTAACCTCGTCTCGCGGGTGACCAACACTAAGATTCACAATGTAGTGGTCTCTGACCATGCGCCGGTCGAAATGGTGATAATGATTGGAGCCATGGTCTCCAACAAACACACGCTCAGATTCCCGGGGTATCTGTATACCTCTGATGCTTTTTCAAAGCATCTAACCCATGCGTGGAACGACTACTACACGGATAACTCCGCGCATCGGGACAATCCAGAGTTGTTCTGGAATGCAGCAAAGGCAGTCCTGACTGGGGATATTATCTCATATGTGGCGGCACTGCGGAAAAAAGCGCAGGCAAAGCTGCAGAGTCTGCAAGAGGCCCTGACTGATTCTTATCAAGAATATTGCAGCGATCCCTGCCAGTCCTTGAAGGATGTTTACCTTACTAAAAAGGGCGAGTTAGACGCGTTTTTGAGTCACCAGGCGGTTGCACAACTTCTCCGATCCAATGCCAAATACTACAGGGGAGGGGATAGATCTGGCAGGTTACTAGCCTCACTAATAAATAGGCGGACAGCGCGCAAACCGATAGCAGCCATCTCCTACCATGGCAAAACCCACAACACTCCAGAATCCATAGTGGAAGCTCTGGCGAAATACTACTCCACTCTATACGCTAGTCAGCAGCTGCCTCCCCGGGAGTCTATTGAGACTTTCTGGAGAGACATAGATTTGCCACAAATTAAAGATGAGCAGCTGGCGGCCCTCAACGCCCCAATATCCTCAGAGGAAGTTTTGAAAACTATCTCCTCAATGTCCAACGGGAAGACTGCAGGCCCAGACGGCCTACCCATTGAATTCTTCAAACTTTTAAAGTCTCAAGTCACGCCCACACTAACCAAACTATTTAACTTATATTACAAAGACCTATTGTCCCCCCCTAAAGCGTTTACAATGGCTCATGTGGCTTTGATACCGAAGCCTGGGAAAGACCCTGGCCTACCCGAATCCTATCGCCCCATCTCCCTCCTAAATTCGGATTACAAGATATTAATGAAAATCTTGACCGATAGATTGAAAATAATCCTGACAGACGTTATTCATCCAGACCAAACTGGATTCATGTGCCACAGAACCTCGGTGACAAACGTGCGAAGGGTGCTACATGCGATGGCACACTTTGCGACCGGACCTGAGACCCGGAATGCTAGGGGGGAATCGGAGGCCTTCCTGCTGTCCTTGGACGCAGAGAAGGCCTTTGACAGAGTGGAATGGAGCCATCTTCTCGACGTGCTGCGACGCTTTGGCTTCTCGGGCTCGTTTCTTCATTACGTGGGTAACATCTACTCAGCACCATGGATCCACGTCATGGCCAATGGTCTATTCTCCCCACGCATCACCCTACAGAGGGGCACCCGTCAGGGATGTCCCCTCTCACCCCTCCTTTTTAATATAGCCCTTGAGCCCTTGGCTGTTAAGCTACGCAAGGTATATCCGGGCATCGCGATAGGGGAAACAAGATTGCACCTTGCACTCTACGCGGACGATATGCTGCTATTTATAGAGCATCCAGCAAAATATGTCCCTAAGATTCTGGCAACTATTGAGGCGTTTGGGGCCTTTTCGGGCTACAGAATAAATGAAACCAAATCGGAGATTTTGTGGCTACGAAAACATCAAGTCCAGTCAATGACATATCCTTTTCAGGAGGCCCAACCCACCATGACCTACCTGGGTATCCAATTGTCTACCAACACCCAAACTCTTTACCAAGCTAATATAGCGAAAGTGTGTCGGGATATAGAACGGACTCTGGAGAGCTGGAAGAATCTACCAGTCTCCCTCACAGGACGAGTACACCTGATAAAAATGGTAATATTGCCACGAATCCTGTACCCCCTCCTAATGGTACCTTTCTTAATCACTAAGAAGGACATGATGTTATACACCCGGGCTTTGTCGAACTTCTTATGGCGAGGCGGTAAGCCTAGGATAGCACTTGCGAAATTATACGCTCATCCCCTACAGGGTGGCCTCGGCCTGCCCAATCTTAAACTGTACAACTGGTCGGCACTCAACCGTCTCATGCTGGATTGGCAGTTAAAGACGGAGCACTTCTACTCACCTGACTTAGAGAACCACGCCTTAGAGGCGCTGGACTTGTCATTTTTACCTTATGCCACATTTAACAGCATCCCAATAGGGATACGGGAGAGTACCTTATTCAAGGATGTGTTGAGGGCGTGGCGCCTTGCCCTCGGCCATCTAAATCGACGGTGCGTGTCCTCAAGGATGATTCCGTTGAGGAATAATACTAACTTCCCTCCCGGGATGGACACCTCTCCATTTGTCATATGGGAGGGCAAGGGACTGAAACTCGTGGGAGATGCTCTAGACCTCTCGAGGAAATGTGTAAAGTCATTTGTTGAATTGCAGACCCAATACGGACTGCCGAGAACTCACTTCTATGCTTACCTCCAAATGCGTCATTATGTCACTCAACTGATCAGGGATGACCCACAATTTTGGGAGCAACATGCATTTGGTGCATCACTGACCTCATTCCGAATGGGTAACTTCACCATTTCGGGGATCTATAAAACCTTGCTAAATCCAACTGAATCCAAAAATCTGACCTTGCTAGGGAACAAGTGGAGAGACAGCCTGGACAGGGAGGACCTTGTTGAGACGATCCAGCAGAGCATAGAAACTGTTAGAAAGGCGACCTTGTCCATGACTCTCAGAGAATCCCAGATTAGAATGATACATAAGGACTATATTATTCCAAGGAGGCTATCTAAGTGGGACCCTGGAGTGGTGAACGAGTGTAGTAAATGCAGACTTAGCGACCCGGATTTTAGCCACTACTTTCTAACCTGCCCGCGAGTTGGACAATTCTGGGGTAAGATTTCCTTCTGGATTAACAGAGTCATAAAGCTTAGAGTTCAAATTGGTATAGAACAAATTTGTCTTTTGGAGTGGAGAGAGCAGAGACCTGAAGTCGTCCCCCTGCTCACTACCATCATTCTAATAGCTAGGAAGGTTATTCTGAAGGTGTGGACTGAAAGCGCTGCCCCTGCTTTTACCACGTTTAAACGCACTCTACACAAACAGATGCTCATTGAGCAGCTAGACACCAAGATGGACACTAACAAAAGACTTAAACACTTCATAAATAAGTGGCGGGAGTATATTGTAACTCTGAGCTTAGAGGCCCAGAAACAAATACTGACTCCCTTTGCACACACTGAATATATGCTCTCGGCCTCTTTGAGAGGTGAATGGGGGTTCCTGTACCAGGTGCGGGGTGGCGGGGGGGGAGAGAGAGAGAGAATCGCTATATAGACTGTTATTATTATTATTTTTTTTATTTTTTTTTTTTATTTTTTTTTCTCTCCCACATAGAATATACCCAAGATCTACGCACTCACTCTGCCTGACTAGATTAATTAACATTTAGCTGAACAGATCAATGTTACTGGTTGAGTTTTGTATAGTTGATAAAGGTTTGCACTATTTGCTGGAACATAGCAAGAGAGAAAAAAGTTAAAGGTTAAAGGGATAGAGAAATCTGATTCATAAATTTATTACTGTATGCACTGTAATGTACAATGATTGATTTTTTGTTCTTTGTCACTGTATTGTCTTGGACACTTTGTTTCAACTTGTACTGGATAGCTTTCTCTTTTTTCCGAATAAAAACAGAATTTTAAAAAAAAAAAAAGGAGAGGTCAAAAAGCGACTTCTACCTCTCTTTCCTTTTGGCTTAAAAGCATTATCCGATTGGCTTATGAGACTGCCGGACGGCAGCCTCCTGAAAGAATCACAGCTCACTCCACTAGGGCTGTGGCTTCCACATGGGCCTTCAAGAACGAGGCTTCTGTTGACCAGATATGTAAGGCAGCGACTTGGTCTTCACTGCACACTTTTGCCAAATTTTACAAATTTGATACTTTTGCTTCTTCGGAGGCTATTTTTGGGAGAAAGGTTTTGCAAGCCGTGGTGCCTTCCATTTAGGTGACCTGATTTGCTCCCTCCCTTCATCCGTGTCCTAAAGCTTTGGTATTGGTTCCCACAAGTAAGGATGACGCCGTGGACCGGACACACCTATGTTGGAGAAAACAGAATTTATGCTTACCTGATAAATTACTTTCTCCAACGGTGTGTCCGGTCCATGGCCCGCCCTGGTTTTTTAATCAGGTCTGATGAATTATTTTCTCTAACTACAGTCACCACGGTATCATATGGTTTCTCCTATATATATTTCCTCCTGTCCGTCGGTCGAATGACTGGGGTGGGCGGAGCCTAGGAGGGATCATGTGACCAGCTTTGCTGGGACTCTTTGCCATTTCCTGTTGGGGAAGAGAATATCCCACAAGTAAGGATGACGCCGTGGACCGGACACACCGTTGGAGAAAGTAATTTATCAGGTAAGCATAAATTCTGTTTTTGCGCAATGGCTTTACTGCTAAAACAATTGCCTTTGAGTGCGGAATGGTCAGCTACTCGATATTACAAGTTGCGCGGTACAGCTTTACCATGATAGTTATGGCCTATACCGCAATGATCCATTCCGCAATCGAAGACCAGTAGTTATGGATTTTGCGAAAACAAAAAAGTTTCACAAAACCCATAAAAAATGTGTTACAAAGTACACTAACACCCATAAACTTCAATATTAACCCCTAAACCGCCATGCCCCAGCATCGCAACTAATAAATAAAGCCATCCCCCCACATTGCAACTAATAAAAAAAAACTGATTAACCTCTAAACCGCCATCCCCTAACATCGCTAACACTAAATAAACCTATTAACCCCTAAACCACCACCACCCCAAATTGCTACTACTAAAATAAACATATTAACCCCTTAACCACCGGCCCCCTACATTGCAACTACCTAAATTAAACTATTAACCCCTAAACCTAACACCCATTAACTTTAAATTAAAGTACTAACTACCTTAAAATAAATACAAACTTACCTGTGGAAAAAAATTAAACCGAAGCTTAAACTACAAAAAAAACCTTAACATTACAAAAAATATTACAAAGCTAACATTACACAAAATAAAAAAATCTAACATTACAGAAAACAAAACCTAACATTACCAAAATTAACAAATTGCTACAGTTACAAAAAAATAAAAAAGCTAACATTACAGAAAATAACAAAATTATTCAAAATAAAAAGTTATTCCTAATCTAATACCCTCTTAAAAACAAAAAAGCCACCCCAAAATAAAATAAAAAAACCTAATCCTATACTATAAAAGGCCAAGTGTGTTTGTCCGAAGCTGTCATGCGCAGTAGAGACAGCACGCGGACAAACACACTGGCCTAAGTCCCTACCTGTTCTGCCGACTGCGCCGAGCAGAAGTGGGCGTGGCCGATCGTGAAGGGGGCGGGGCCTAACGCGAAAGCCCGTGAAAGGGGCGGAGCCTAGCGTGAAGGGCTCAAGAGAGGGTGGAGGGATGTGGGGAGATGTGGGGAGAGGGGGGGAGATGTGCAGTGAGGGGGGAGATGTGGAGAGATGTGGGGAGATGTGGAGAGATGTGGGAGATGTGGAGTGAGGGGGGAGATGTGGAGAGAGGGGAGAGGTGGGGAGATGTGGAGAGAGGGGGGAGATGTGGAGAGAGGGGAGAGATGTGCGGAGATGTGGAGAGAGGGGGGAGATGTGGAGAGAGGGGAGAGATGTGGGGAGAGGGGGGAGATGTGGAGATAGGGGGGAGATGTGGAGAGAGGGGGGAGATGTGGAGAGAGGGGGGAGATGTGGAGAGAGGGGAGAGATGTGGAGAGAGGGGGGAGATGTGGAGAGAGGGGAGAGATGTGGGGAGAGGGGGGAGATGTGGAGTGAGGGGGGAGATGTGGAGAGAGGGGGGAGATGTGGAGAGAGGGGGGAGATGTGGAGAGAGGGGGGAGATGTGGAGTGAGGGGGGAGATGTGGAGAGAGGGGAGCGATGTGGGGAGATGTGGAGAGAGGGGGGAGATGTGGAGAGAGGGGGGAGATGGGGAGAGATGTGGGGAGAGGGGGGAGATGTGGAGAGAGGGGGGGAGATGTGGGGAGAGAGAGAGGGGGGGAGAGAGAGGGGGAGAGAGAGAGGGGAAAGAGAGAGGGACGAGAGAGACAGAGAGAGAGGGGGGAGAGGGAGAGTGAAAGAGAGGATAGAGAGAATGAGAGAGAGGGAGGGAGAGAGAGAGAGGGGGGGGGAGAGGGAGAGAGAGGGGGGGAGGGGAGAGAGAGAGAGGAGAGACACAGAGAGAGGGGAGAGGGGGGGAGAGATAGAGGGGCAAGAGAGAGAGAGGAGAGACAGAGGGGGAGAGAGAGAGGGGGGAGAAAGAGAGAGAGGGGAGAGAGAGAGGGGAGAGAGAGAGAGAGGGGGAGAGAGAGAGAGAGGGGAGAGAGAGAGAGAGAGAGAGAGAGGGGAGAGAGAGGGGGGGGAGAGAGAGAGGGGGGGAGAGAGGGGAGGGAGAGAGGGGAGGAGAGAGGGGAGGGAGAGAGAGGTGAGAGAGAGGGGAGAGAGAGAGGGGGGGGGGAGAGAGAGAGAGAGAGGGGGGAGAGAGAGAGATAGAGGGGAGAGAGATAGAGGGGAGAGAGAGAGAGACAGAGAGAGGGGAGAGAGAAAGAGAGAGGCGAGAGAGAGAGGAGGCGAGAGAGAGAGATAGAGGGGAGAGAGAGAGAGATAGAGGGGAGAGAGAGAGAGAGAGGGGTGAGATAGAGAGAGGGGAGAGAGAGAGGGGGGAGAGAGAGAGGGGAGAGAGAGGGGAGAGAGAGAGAAAGGGGGGAGAGAGAGAAAGTGAGAGAGGGGGGAGAGAGAGAGGGGAGCGCGAGAGAGGGGGAGATGGAGAGAGAGAGGGGGAGAGAGCGCAAAAGAGAGGGGGAGAGAGAAAGCAAAAGAGAGTGGGAGGGAGAGAACGCCAGGGGTGGGACAACTGTAATGCAAAAAATGGCCCGTGTGAACGGGCTTTAGGACTAGTCTAACAATAAACTACCAATAGCCCTTAAAATGGCCTTTTGAAGGGTATTGTCCTAAAGAAATCAGCTATTTTTCCTCATAAAATACAAAGTCCTCCCTAAAATTACAACCGACCACCCAAAATAAAAAAGAACCCCATTTGTATAGGCATTGCCCTTAAAAAGGCAATCAGCTCTTTCACTGCCCATTAAAAAAAATAATAATAATCTAAAAAAAATAAAACACCACAAAAAAAAAAAAAAAACTAACCCCAAAATAAGTCTTCACCATTACTAAAGTCCAGCGATGCATCTTCATCCAGGAGGATCCATCTTCTTCCATCACAGGATCTATCTTCTTACCGGAGCGGTCTTCCGATGCACGGATCTGGAGCGGTGGTCCTCGTCGCCGGTCATCAGCGACGTTGAGGATACTCTTCATGCGATTGTCTGCCGCGCACTTAAGATTAAATGCAAGGTACCCCTTTTATATTTTTAGCCGCCTGGATGAAGATGCATCGACGGACTTCAGTAATGGTGAGTACCTATTTTGGGGTTAGTGTTAGGTTTTTTTTGGGGGGGGGGTTTAGATTAGGGCTTTTTTTTTTAATGGGCAGTAAAAGAGCCGATTGCCCTTTTAAGGGCAATGCCCATACAAATGCCCCTTTAGGGGCAATGGGTAGAGTAGGTTTTTTTTTTTAGTTAGGTTCCTTTTATTTTGGGGGGTTGTAATATTAGGGGGGCTTTGTATTTTTTGAGGAAAAATAGCTGATTAACATAGACAACCCAAAGTATTGATCTAGGCCTATTTTGGTATATTCCATGTCACCATTTCCCCGCCAAATGCGATCAAATAAAAAAAATCGTTACATTTTTCACAATTTTAGGTTTCTCACTGAAACAATTTACAAACAGCTTATGCAATTATGGCACAAATGGTTGTAAAATCTTCTCTGTGATCCCCTTTGTTCAGAAATAGCAGACATATATGGCTTTGCTTTTTTGTAATTAGAAAGCCGCTAAATGCCGCATTGAAGGGGTTAATTAGGTAGCTTGTAGGGTTAATTTTAGCTTTAGTGTAGAGATCAGCCTCCCACTTGACACATCCCGCCCCTCAACCCTCCCTGACCCCCCTCAAGCAGCTCTCTTCCCTCCCTCACAATTGTCACCGCCATCTTAAGTACTGGCAGAAAGACAGCTCTCTAACCCTCCCCCCTCAGCTGTCTGCCAGTACCCTCTGTAGTGTAGCTGCCCCCTCAATATCCTACCCCCCTCCCAGATCCCTTTCCCAAAGTCCCAAATTTCCCCACCATCGGTGCAAGACCAAATGTTTTTTACTGAAAAGACGAGATTCGCCGCGCGTGCACGCCCACGATCGCGCACCCCCACCCGCCCTCCCGGGCCGCTTCCGCCGACTACGGCGCAACTTTCCAGGACCAGATCAGGAAGCCATCGCATCGATGGGCCGCCCACCCGCCTCCCAGCTGCTGCTTCCACCCACCAACGATCTGCGCCTTCAATACCCGATGCAGAGAGGGCCACATAGTGGCTCTCTCTGCATCGGTGTCCAAAAAAGCTATTACAGTGATGCCTCAATACCGAGGCATCACTGCAACACCTTGAAAGCGGTTGGAAGCAATCATGATTGCTTCCACCGCTTGAAACCCCTGAGGACGTACAGGGTAGGTTCTTGGTCACTGACATTTTTTGTAGGACATACCCTATATGTCCTTGGTCCTTAAGGGGTTAAGGACTCTTGGTAGTTTGTTAGATTAGGGTTTTTTATTTTGGGGTGTCTTTTGTTTTTAAGGGGGTATTAGATAAGGAATAACTTTTTATTTTGGATAATTTCATTTGTTATTTTCTGTAATGTTAGCTTTTTTTATTTTGGATAATTTCGTTTGTTATTTTCTGTAATGTTAGCTTTTTTATATTTTGTAACTGTAGCAATTTTTTTTTTTTTTTGGTAATGTTAGTTTTTTTTATTTTCTGTAATGTTAGATTTTTTTATTTTGTGTAATTTTAGATTTTTATTTTTTTCTGTAATGTTATTTTTTTTTGTAAGTTAAGCTTAGGTTTTATTTATTTTTTTCACAGGTAAGTTTTTATTTATTTTATGGTAGTTATATTGTAACTTTAATTTAAAGTTAGGAGGTGTTGGGTTTAGGGGTTAATAGTTTCATTTAGGTAGTAGCGATGTATGGGGATGGTGTTTTAGGGGTTAATAGGTTTATTTAGTGTTAGTGATGTGGGGGGATGGCGGTTTAGAGGTTAATCAGTTTATTTTAGTAGTTGTGATGTGGGGGGATGGCAGTTTAGAGTTTAATCAGTTTATTTTAGTAGTTGCGGTGTGTGGGGGGACTGTGGGGGGATGGTAGTTTAGAGGTTAATCAGTTTTTTTAGTAGTTGTGATGTGGTGAGATGGAGGTTTAGAGGTTATTAGACTAGGGGTTTATGTTAGGGTGTTAGGTTTTTGCAAAACGTTTTTCTCCATAGACTTCAATGGGGAATGAGAAAATGCGGTAGCGATTTTGCAATCGCAGTTTTTCCTAATTTTTTTCTCCATTGATCTCTATAGGGAAAACGTGCACGAGCACGAAAAGTTGGAACTGTGTTTTTGTGTGGTATGTGGCTTACCACACAACAAAAGAAAGTTTTAGGATAACTTGTAATACTGGCGGTATAGAAATAGCGGTGTTTCCCCATTTTGCGCGGTGTGTATGCTAAGGCTATACCGCACAACTTGTAATCTTGCTCATAGTTTCCTAATGTACAAACAGCTATTGCACAGAAGTTAGAGATTTCCATATTCTCCACCAAATGTGACCAATATACCCCTCTCATTGGGTATTTTGTCCTGTGAACAGCTTTGACACACAGTCTTCACAGCAGAGAAACCCTGCAAACACTTTGGCCCCAATTTCTCAAAGTCTGGTGGACCTGATCCGACAGTGCGGATCAGTTCCGCCAGACCTCGCTGAATATGGTGAGCAATACGCTCGCCATATTCAGCATTGCACCAGCAGCTCACAAGAGCTGCTGGTGCAACGCCACCCCCTGCAGACTCTCGGCTAATGCGCCGCCAGCAGGGGGGTGTCAAATCAACCCGATCGTACTCGATCGGGTTGATTTCCGGCAATGTCTGTCCGCCTGCTCAGAGCTTGATAGATAGGCCCCACTGGATTAGATGTAAATTCCTTGGCCTGTTTATTCACAGACAATTTGCAGGAATGCAGCTTTAACATAAACAAAAGAACAAAATAAATCCTTGCTCAATGGCGCTTACTAAACAGAATAAAGTATCTCTGGCTAAAGTTGTGTGGCTTTTCCGCACAACTGCAAAATTACAAAACAGATTTCATACCTCACAGGCCTAGAACCTCAAGACAGGAGCACAACTTCATATTTATATCTAGCAGCCTCAGCACACACTATTTAACAGGAGTTAATTGACCTTAATTAGCTGCAGGTGAAAAAACCTTAGTTTGTGGGGAAAACCTGATTACTCAGCTGAAATTTTCTGCCACATCCAAACCGTGGAGTGGATTACCGGCCTGAAATACACAATTACATAGTATATTTTCAATACCACCAACAACATTGCATAATTTGTGGGGAAACATATATTCCATCAAATCGCTTTTGCTCTGTCACAATATTTATGTGTGTGTGGATTAGTTTGTGAGTATTTTAATACATAGGGAAATTCTTGTACACTGTGTTTTTTACACTGGATTTTATTAAAGTGAATTGATGTATTTCACTGGATTGAGAGCCTGAGTTCTTTCTTTGTGGAGAAAACACCCTGGACGGAGGTGTGTGTGGGATCCTATGAGCAGTGAGCTGGGACACTGAGAGATCCCAGTAGGTGCGACTTAGCACGAGTGGGTGCTGCTATATTTGTGAGTATCTGTCGATCACATTTGAGCATATGTACATAGTCTGTACTATATCACACTAGGAGGCGCCCTTCTGTTTTTTTGCATTCCATTGCATTAGTATGTGGGTAGCTAAATATGTGTATGTATCGACTATATGTGTGTGTGTATATATATATAAATATATATATATATATATATTTAAAAAAGAAATATTTTAAAAAGAATGCCAGCTTGAGGTTTTCGTGTATTTGCTCACAAGTAATGATTGGGTCCCTTTATAAATAATGTGGTGACCCAACCAGTGCACGGTAATCTAGAAAATTTAAATAGAACAAACAAAGAATAAACAATAGATTATATCCGGCACGGTTTATTCTTTGTTTATTCTTTGTTTGTTCTATATATATATATATATATATTTATGCATGCACACATACATATATATATATATATATATATATATATATATACATACAAATCCACACACATATACATACACCTTTGAGCCCCTCCATATACTATGTTATGTAACTCAGCATATTAGCTTAGCATGTAACTTAATTTTATACTTACATAGGAGCAGATTACAAGTGGAGCTATTTAACGCTCCCGCTTCAGTGTGAACTGTGCTAGTAAGCTTTTTGCGTGCGTCGGGTTGCACTCGTATTACAAGTTGAGAGTAAAATCGATCATGCGCTAACCCGATGCACATAAAATGCTGAACCTAAAATATTTACACTTTAACCTATTCCCCTATAGAAGTCATGGGAGCAAAAACACGATCGCATATTCTCAAGTGTGCTAACCCTGAGGTTGCACTAACCCGATGCGTGTTAACTTCAATTGCGCTCAAGCGATCTTGTTTACTTTCAACTTGTAGTACTAGCGAAAAACCTGACACACGCAAACACCCGCAATAAAGCCCTTATCGCTTGTGCGCAACTGTTAGCGCCCCACTTGTAATGAGGCCCATAGTTGTCTAAATATAATCTTATCAAGAATAGTATCAAGTAGTAAAAACAAGTAACAAAAAAAATATATAGAATGTGAGCTATAATGTACACAAGCATATTGAGCTTCATTTTAGATAATTAATGCTACAAGGGCTTAGCATGAGTATCCCCATGGTGTATGGGATTAGTCTGTCCTGTGCTCACCTGCAGCTAACAAATGCCTTATGATCTAGGAAATACTATTACTCACTGACTGCTCTTAAAGGGCCATGGTACCCAAATGTTGAAACACTTGAAAGTGATTCAGCATAGATGTAAAAAGCTGACTTCTAAGCAGCAAATCAGTATGTCTGTCCCTGGACAGCCAAGGGAGTGAGCTATATGCACACTCATAATATTTCCCTATTCAGTTTAAGGAAGTTTACTATGAAATCTGATGATAGTTAAGTGAAATCTCATGAGATCACAGTAAAAGGTTCATGACCTCAGCACTGCTGATGCTGATTGGCTGCTGTTCATTTTTTCATTTTTTTTAACCTGCAACTAAGCAGCAGCTGAAGTATATTTTTTTACATAGAACTTACTCTGCTTAGCTGAGGAAATTGTGAGGTAAAATATCTTCATTTTCTTTTGCAAGATGTACCGAGTCCACGGATTCATCCTAACTTGTGGGATATTGTCCTTCCTGACAGGAAGTAGCAAAGAGAGCACCACAGCAGAGCTTTCTATATAGCTCCCCCCTTAACTCCACCCCCCAGTCATTCTCTTTGCTGGCTCTAAGCAGGAAGGGTAAAGAGAAGAGGTGTTAAACTGTTAGTTTTATTTTATCTTCAATCAAGTGTTTGTTATTTTTAAATGGTACCGGTGTTGTACTATTTACTCTCAGACAGGACATAGATGAAGATTTCTGCTTGGAGGATGATGATCTTAGCATTTGTAACTAAGGTCCACTGCTGTTCCCAGATGAGCTGAGGAGTACAGGAAAACTTCAGTGTGAGTAACGGTTTCTTGCTATACAGCAATGAGGTATGTTCAGTCATATTTTCTGCAGAGACTGTGTTAACTCAGAAAGGCTGACAGTGTCCCCATTAGGGGAAGAGTAAGCAGTAATCCTAGTGTTATCAGCGGTTTTTACAAGCTTGCATAAAGGGTTAATTTTTTGTGGGCACTCAGTTTGTTATGTGAATTTGGGACAAACAATTTTGTGTCTGGGAGTAACGTTTTCTGTTTTATGGGACATTTGCTTGAGGGTTCTTTGGGGTTGTTTATAACCCACATGGCTTTCATGCAGGGTTTGTTAGTTTTGTGTAGGCCCCAGCAACATCGAGTGAGGTGGGTGGGGCCTACATTTACAAGCAGCAAGCAACTTCTCCTGAGGCCCTGATAGTCTTCTGAGGAACTAATTTAAGCTTTAAACCCCATATTATCGCTTCCTAAGGGCAGGTAGGGCCACAGCAGAGCTGTGGCAAGGTGCTTTAGGGGGTTTTAACCGGTTTTAGACAATTATCAATCCATTTTTTTCATTTGGGGGTCTATTGCTTTTTTACTTGTGGTGCAATCCTTCTAAAGCTTAGTGGGTACACTGTTAAAATTTCGGAATTTTTGAAGCAATTTTAAATTGTTTTGCAGTTTGTGTATGCCTTTTTTTCTCTTAAAGGTACAGTACCGTTTTTGCAAATTGTGTTTTTTTCATTAAATAAAGTGTTTTCCAAGCTTGCTTGCTTCATTACTAGCCTGTTAAACATGTCTGACACTGAGGAAACTCATTGTTCAATTTGTTTAGAAGCCATTGTGGAACCCCCTCTAAGAATGTGTCCCAATTGTACTGATATGTCTATAAATTGCAAACAGCATATTTTGACTTATAAGAATTTGGCATTAAATGATTCTCAGACAGAAGGAAATCAGGTTTCGCCATCTAGTTCAGCTGATGTGTCATCTAAATCTAAGCTTTTGACCATCCCTTTCAAAGGTAAGACCCTATTCGGGCCTGCACTGAAAGAGATCATTTCAGACATCACTGGAGGGAAGGGTCATGCCCTCCCTCAAGATAAGTCAAATAAGACAAGGACCAAACAAAATAATTTTCGTTCCTTTCGAAACTTCAAGGGTGGTCCGGCTTCCTCTTCCCCTGCTGCAAAGCAAGAGGGGAGCTTTGCTCAATCCAAGCCAACCTGGAGACCTAACCAGGCTTGGAACAAGGGTAAACAGGCAAAAAAGCCTGCTGCTGCCACTAAGACAGCATGAAGGGGTAGCCCCCGATCCGGGACCGGATCAAGTAGGGGGAAGACTTTCTCTCTTTGCTCAGGCCTGGGCAAGAGACGTTCAGGACTTATGGGCCGTAGAAATTGTAACCCAGGGGTATCTCCTAGATTTCAAAGATTCTCCTCCAAGGGGGAGGTTCCATCTTTCTCAATTGTCTGTAAACCAGACAAAAAGAGAGGCGTTCTTACGCTGTGTAGAAGACGTTTTGACCATGGGAGTGATCTGCCCAGTTCCGAAAACAGAACAGGGGCAAGGTTTCTACTCCAATCTGTTTGTGGTTCCCAAAAAAGAGGGAACCTTCAGACCAATTCTAGATCTCAAGATCCTAAACCAATTCCTAAGAGTTCCATCCTTCAAGATGGAGACCATTCGGACTATTTTACCAATGATCCAGGAGGGTCAATATATGACTACCGTGGATCTAAAGGATGCGTATCTACACATTCCTATCCACAAAGATCATCAACAGTTCCTCAGGTTTGCCTTTCTGGACAGACATTACCAGTTTGTGGCTCTTCCCTACGGGTTGGCCACGGCGCCAAGAATCTTCACAAAGGTGCTAGGGTCCCTTCTGGCGGTCCTAAGGCCGAGGGGCATAGCAGTGGCGCCTTATCTAGACGACATCTTAATTCAAGCGTCGACTTTCCAACTTGCCAAGTCTCACAGACTTAGTGTTGGCCTTTCTAAGATCTCATGGGTGGAAGGTGAAAGTGAAAAAGAGTTCTCTTATTCCTCTCACAAGAGTTCCATTCCTGGGAACTCTGATAGATTCGGTGGACATGAAAATATTTCTGACGGAGGTCAGGAAATCAAAGATTTTAACCACCTGCCGAGCTCTTCATTCCATTCCTCGGCCGTCAGTGGCTCAGTGTATGGAGGTAATCGGACTTATGGTAGAGGCAATGGACATAGTTCCGTTTGCTCGCTTGCATCTCAGACCACTGCAACTATGCATGTTCAAACAGTGGAATGGGGATTATGCAGATTTATCTCCTCAGATAAATCTGGATCAAGAGACCAGAGACTCTCTTTTTTGGTGGTTGTCACAGGATCACCTGTCCAGGGGAATGTGTTTCCGCAGGCCAGCGTGGGTTATTGTGACGACAGACGCCAGCCTACTGGGCTGGGGTGCAGTCTGGAATTCCCTGAAAGCACAGGGTTTGTGCACTCAGGAGGAGGCCCTCCTACCGATAAATATTCTGTCAGGTTAGGAAAAGTCCAGAAGAAGACCTAAATGCTAGGGCAAACTTAAACAACACCCTTGCACTCTGAGTTTAATCCAGGACGTGACCCCACGACAACCTCTAAAAAACAATGTACTCACGATATGGAGCAGGGTTAGCCTGAGTACAAAGTAATTCAAGATATCAGCCAAATAGACTTCTGAGTAAGGAACTGGTTACAGGAAAAGTCTTCCACAGAATCAGGAGAGCAGGGATAGTCACTTATACTCAGACAGAGGAAGGGTAAACAAGAAACAGTTAATAATGCAGGAGTAGGTAACTTGTTATCAGGCAGTTTGAGGGTTAATACTGTGTAGTCAGTCCTTGAAGAGTTTGGAAACAGGTTATCAGGCAGTTTGTAGGTTTATACTGAATAGGCAGTACATGCAGAGTTAGATAACAGGATAACAGGTAGTTTGAGGGTTAATACAGATTAATCAGTACTTGCAAGGATTGGCAACAGGTTGTCATGCAGTTTGAGAGTTTCACAAAATAGACAGTCTTTGCAATGTTTGGCAACAGGATATCAAGCAGTTTGAAGGTTTACACTGAATTACCAGTATTTGCAGAGTTTTGGCAACAGGTAAACATGCAGTGTGAGAGTTTCGCAGAATAGACCGTCTTTGCAATGTTTGGCAACAGGATATCAAGCAGTTTGAAGGTTTACACTGAATTACCAGTATTCGCAGAGTTTTGGCAACAGGTAAACATGCAGATTGAGAGATTCACAGAATAAATAGTACTTGCAATGTTCGGCAACAGGTTATCAGGAAGTTAGAGGATTAACCCAGGATAGTCAGTCTTTGCAGAGTTTGGCAGTTAGAGACATTCCACAGCGAAGTCCTCACAGGAGCCACAAAGAGAAACAAACAAACGGGCACTGAGGAAACAGGAAGCCCGGAATAAAAAGCCTGGTAGTGACATCATCAGGAAGGGGCGGCTCAGACAACCTGTCAATCAAGCACACAGAGAGGACAGCTGGAGCTTCCCAGCAGCCAAGCGTGACAGTGCCCCCTCCTCAAGGACCGGGGGACCCGACCGGGCCTGGCAGGGTATTTCTTGTGAAAAGACTTGACAAGAGCTGGAGCATGAACATGAGAGGCTGGTTCCCAAGATCGTTCAGAGATAGGATAGCCTTTCCAATGGACCAGGTAGTACAGCCGATTGCCCCGTAGCTTGGAATCCAAAATCTGGCTGACTTCAAACTCAGAAGTTCCCTCTACGGAAAGTGGAGGAGGTGGTCTACTCTTGATAGAGTACCGGTTGTAGATGACTGGCTTGAGTAAGGAGACATGAAACACTGGATGGATCTTGAGAGTCTTGGGTAAAGCCAGGCGGTATGCAGAAGAACAAACTTTAGAAACAATTTGAAAAGGTCCAATGTACTTAGGACCCAACTTAGTACAAGGTTGTTTTAGACGTATGAATCTGGTGGATAAAAATACTCTGTCTCCAGTACGAAGTAAAGGAGCCTTACAGCTTCTGCGATCAGCATATCTCTTGTGTCTTAAGGAAGAGGAAAGTAGATTTTGACGAATGAGTTGCCAGTGGTTACTGAGATTTTTCACAATATGGTCTGCTCCAGGGACTTCAGTAGAACTGGTAATCATAGGAAAGGTTCTGGGTTCAAAACCATAAGCTGCCTTAAAGGGAGAGGTGTGTAATGAGGCGTTATAGGGTGAGTTGTGAGCTAATTCCGCCAAAGGCAATAACTGAGACCAGTTGGAGTGGTGATGGTCTACATAATGTCTAAGAAAAGATTCTAAGGCTTGATTTACACGCTCAGTCTGTCCGTTGGATTGAGGATGATGTGCAGTAGAAAGAGATATGTTGATTCCGAAGTGCTTACAAAAAGACCTCCAAAACTTGGAATCAAATGAACTCCGCGATCTGAGACTATGTCAGTGGGAAAACCATGTAAACGAGATATATGTAGAACAAAGAGTTGAGAAAGTCTTTGAGCTGAAGGCAAGCCTGGAAGAGGTATGAAGTGAGCAGACTTGGAGAACCGATCCACCACTACCCAAATGGTCGTATTTCCAGCAGAAACAGGAAGATCTGTAACGAAGTCCATGGATAAGTGAGACCAAGGGTAATGAGGAATAGGAAGAGGGTGTAATAGAGCAAACGGTCGATGAGAAGATTGTTTGTTCGAAGCACAAGAACCACAAGCAGCAATATAATCCTTAACATCCCTCCTCATAGTGGACCACCAAACATGCTGCTTCAGTTTCCACAAAGTATTGGTTACTCCAGGATGACCTGCTGAAATGTTGTCGTGAGCCCAACATAGAAGCTTAAGACGTAATCCTTTGGGTACATATAGGATACCAGAAGGTAGTTTGCAAGAAGATGATACCTGGACTTGAGCAGCATGTAAAGCCTGTACTGGAAAAGAGGATACTTGAGCCAAAACTTTGACTGGACATAGTATAGGTTCAGAATCCAAAGGAGAAGGCTCAGAAGATTGGAACTGCCTAGATAAAGCATCTGCCTTGGAATATTTTGAACCAGGAACATAGGAAAGTACAAAATTAAACCTGGAGAAGAACAAGGCCCACCGAGCCTGACGAGGATTGAGACGAGTAGCTGTATGGAGGTATAAAAGATTCTTATGATCTGTCAGAATGAAAAAAGGTTGACTGGTACCCTCTAACCAATGACTCCGTCCCTCCAAAGCTAATTTTATAGCCAAAAGCTCCTTATTGCCCACATCATAATTGATTGAATTTTTTCGAAAAGAACGCCACAGGATGTATCTTGCTGGTAGTCGGATCACGTTGGGAGAAAACAGCTCCAGCTGCTATAGAAGAAGCGTCAACCTCCAAAATAAACTGGAGATCAGGAATTGGATGACTGAGAAGAGGTGCTGAAGAAAATGCTGATTTTAGCGTTTCAAAAGCCTGTACTGCCGAAGTGGACCAGTTCTTACAATTTTGCCCTTTCTTAGTAAGAGAAGTGAGCGGAGACGTGATGTCAGCAAAGTTCTTAATAAACTTTCTATAGTAATTGGCAAAGCCAAGAAACCTCTGCAGGGATTTGAGAGTAGTTGGTCTGGGCCAGTCCTTGATAGCCGAAAGTTTAGCAGGATCCATCTCAAAAACTGATTCTGAAATGATATAACCCAAAAAAGGGAATGGAACTCTGATGAAAAGAGCATTTCTCCAATTTAGCGAACAGAGAATTGTCTCGTAACCTCTGAAGTACCAGTCTTACATGATGTACATGTTCCTGTAATGTTTTGGAATAGATCAGAATGTCGTCGAGATAAATGATAACAAATTGATTTAGATAGTCTCTGAAGATTTCGTTAACAAAGTGCTGAAATACTACTGGTGCATTGCACAATCCGAATGGCATTACTAGATACTCGTAGTGACCAAAGCTAGTGTTAAATGCCATCTTCCATTCATCTCCTTTACGGATTCTGACCAAATTGTAGGCCCCACGGAGATCTAACTTGGAAAAAATAGAAGCACCTTGAAGACAATCAAATAACTCAGGAATGATCGGCAGAGGATAGCTGTTTTTGACAGTAATTTGATTCAAGGCCCGATAATCGATACAGGGACGGAGACCTCCATCTTTTTTCCCAATGAAGAAAAAACCTGCACCCATAGGCTATGAGGAATAAATCCTCTGGCTAAGTTGTCCTTTATGTATTTCTCAAGAGAGACATTTTCTTGACGAGAGAGGGGATAGATCCTTCCTTTAGGTAGAGGAGCCCCTGAAAACAATTCGATAGGACAGTCAAATATCCAGTGTGGAGGTAATATCTCAGCCTCCTTCTTAGAAAACACATCACTAAAGGCATGATAGTAATTAGGCAATGAATCAGGAACTTCCACCATAGCTACGACAGGACCAGATGGTTTTGAGGGATTTTGCAGGCAATGTTTGAAACAGGTAGTTCCCCAGGAAATAAGTTCTACTTTAGACCATGAGAAGACTGGATCATGAAGCTGCAACCAAGGTAACCCCAGAATCAACGGTATGTGGGGAGAAGTGATGACGTCAAAACGAATAACTTCAGAATGGAGTATGCCCACAGACAAAAGAAGAGGAATGGTAGAATTTTGTATGATACCAGAACCTAAAGTCTGTCCACTAACAGTGGTTACCTTAATTAACTGTTTCTTGGCTTGAAGAGGAATCCTGAGAGAGTCAGCAAAGTTTGAATCAATGAAAACTCCAGCAGCTCCAGAGTCAATGAGGGCTTGAGCTCGAAACTTGGTGTCTCCAAAAGAGATAGTTACAGGAACAAAAAGTTTAGAATTGAGGGAAGACATGGGATTCTGGCTTAACTCTGTCCCTCTATCAAAAGTTAAGCCTTAGCTTTTACTGGCCGGATAGGACAGTCCTTCAGTAAATGTCCTTTGGTACCACAATATAGAAATAATCCAAGAGTACGCCTTCTATGGCGTTCAGCTTCTGACAATTTAATAGCTCCTACTTCCATGGGTTCCACAGACTCAGGAGATTGGGAATTATTATGAGACAGACTTGAGGTTCGAATAAGAGGACAAAAAGAAGATTCAACAAAGGATCTCCGATTCCTATCTCTCTCCTGAAGACGTTCAGAATGTCGGGCATCAAGAGTAATACACAAATTGATAAGACCCTCTAATGAATCGGGGAGTTCCCGAAATACAAGTTCATCCCAGGCTAGAGCCTTACCCTTCATGAGGGAAATAATAAAGGTGATCTTGGAAGTAGAATTGGAAAAAACTTGAGGATTGTTTCTGAAGTGTAAACAACATTGATTAAGGAATCCACGGCATTCTTCAGGATTACCATCATATTTATCTGGAAGTGGGATTCGTGGTATATACTGTCCAACAGGTTGAGGTGGGTTAAAGACAGCATTGGATCTAGTAGCAGCTGCAGTAGGAGTCACAGTAGCTAGAGAAGGAGCGGAGAGGTTATGTAGCAGAGCAGTAATCTGGTCAAGCTTGGAATCCAAAGATTGCAAATGAGCAGAATGATTTCCCAGAAGTTGCCCTTGTAGAGCCACAGCCCTGGATAACTCATCAGGGTCCATATTATGGCCCGTTTGTACTGTCAGGTTAGGAAAAGTCCAGAAGAAGACTCAAATGCTAGGGCGAACTTAAACAACACCCTTGCACTCTGAGTTTAATCCAGGACGTGACCCCATGACAACCTCTAAAAAAACAATGTACTCACGATATGGAGCAGGGTTAGCCTGAGTCCAAAGTAATTCAAGATATTAGCCAAATAGACTTCTGAGTAAGGAACTGGTTACAGGAAAAGTCTTCCACAGAATCAGGAGAGCAGGGATAGTCACTTATACTCAGTAAATAATGCAGGAGTAGGTAACTTGTTATCCGGCAGTTTGAGGGTTAATACTGTGTAGTCAGTCCTTGAAGAGTTTGGCAACAGGTTATCAGGCAGTTTGTAGGTTTATACTGAATAGGCAGTACATGCAGAGTTAGATAACAGGATAACAGGTAGTTTGAGGATTAATTAGTACTTGCAAGGATTGGCAACAGGTGGTCATGCAGTTTGAGAATTTCACAGAATAGACAGTCTTTGCAATGTTTGGCAACAGGATATCAAGCAGTTTGAAGGTTTACACTGAATTACCAGTATTTGCAGAGTTTTGGCAACAGGTAAACATGCAGTGTGAGAGTTTCACAGAATAGACAGTCTTTGCAATGTTTGGCAACAGGATATCAAGCAGTTTGAAGGTTTACACTGAATTACCAGTATTTGCAGAGTTTTGGCAACAGGTAAACATGCAGATTGAGAAATTCACAGAATAAATAGTACTTGCAATGTTCGGCAACAGGTTATCAGGAAGTTAGAGGATTAACCCAGGATAGTCAGTCTTTGCAGAGTTTGGCAGTTAGAGACATTCCACAGCGAAGTCCTCACAGGAGCCACAAAGAGAAACAAACAAACGGGCACTGAGGAAACAGGAAGCCCGGAATAAAAAGCCTGGTAGTGACATCATCAGGAAGGGGTGGCTCAGACTACCTGTCAATCAAGCACACAGAGAGGACAGCTGGAGCTTCCCAGTGGCCGAGTGTGACATATTCTGGAATTAAGTGCGATATTCAATGCTCTTCAGGCGTGGCCTCAGCTGGCTTCGGCTGGATTCATCAGGTTTCAGTTGGACAACATCACGACTGTAGCTTATATCAATCATCAGGGGGGAACAAGGAGTTCCTTGGCGATGATAGAAGTTTCCAGGATAATCCAATGGGCAGAGACTCACTCTTGCCATCTATCAGCGATCTATATCCCAGGGGTGGAGAACTGGGAGGCAGATTTTCTAAGTCGTCAGACTTTTCATCCGGGGGAGTGGGAGCTCCATCCGGAGGTGTTTGCTCAACTGGTTCAGCTATGGGGCACACCAGAATTGGATCTGATGGCGTCTCGTCAGAACGCCAAACTTCCTTGTTACGGATCCAGGTCAAGGGATCCTCAGGCAGTACTGATAGATGCTCTAGCAGTACCCAGGTCGTTCAACCTGGCTTATGTGTTTCCACCATTCCCTCTCCTTCCACGTCTGATTGCCAGAATCAAACAGGAGAGAGCTTCAGTGATGCTTTGTCTATTCTGTTGCACAAGCGTCTGGCAGATGTCCCAGATGTTCAGGCTTTTTGTCAGGCTTTAGTTAGAATTAAGCCTGTGTTTAAACCTGTTGCTCTGCCATGGAGTCTCAATTTAGTTCTTAAAGTTCTTCAGGGTGTTCCGTTTGAACCCATGCATTCCATAGATATTAAGCTTCTATCTTGGAAAGTTCTGGTGGACAAGTCATCTCTGCCACCATGGACTCTGCCCCTGAGACGGGACCTTTTGATTCAAGGTCCATTCAAGCATCCAAATCTAATTTATCTGCAACTGACTGAGATTGAACGCTTGATTTTATCAAAGCGGGGTTTCTCTGAGTTGGTCGTAGATACCTTGATTCAGGCTCGAAAGCCTGTCACCAGGAAGATCTATCATAAGATATGGCGTAAATATATTTTTTGGTGTGAATCCAAAGGCTACTCATGGAGTAAGATCAGGATTCCTAGGATTTTGTCTTTTCTCCAAGAAGGATTGGAGAAAGGATTGTCCGCTAGTTCCTTAAAGGGACAGATATCTGCTTTGTCTATTCTGTTGCACAAGCGTCTGGCAGATGTCCCAGACGTTCGGGCTTTTTGTCAGGCTTTAGTTAGAATTAAGCCTCTGTTTAAACCTGTTGCTCCGCCATGGAGTCTCAATTTAGTTCTTAAAGTTCTTCAGGGGGTTCTGTTTGAACCCATGCATTCCATAGATATTAAGCTTCTATCTTGGAAAGTTCTGTTTCTAGTTGCTATCTCTTCAGCTCAAAGAGTTTCTGAACTATCTGCATTACAATGTGACTCGCCTTATCTTGTTTTCCATGCTGATAAGGTGGTTTTGCGTACCAAACCTGGGTTCCTCCCTAAGGTTGTTTCTAACAGGAATATCAATCAGGAAATTGTTGTTCCTTCTCTGTGTCCTAATCCTTCTTCTATGAAGGACCGTCTGTTGCACAACTTGGACGTAGTTCGTGCCTTGAAGTTTTATTTGCAGGCAACCAAAGATTTTCGCCAATCATCTTCTTTGTTTGTTGTCTATGCTGGAAAGTGTAGAGGTCAAAAGTCTACGGCTACCTCTCTTTCCTTTTGGCTGAAAAGCATCATCCGTTTGGCTTATGAGACTGCTGGACAGCAGCCTCCTGAAAGAATTACAGCTCTCTCCACTAGAGCGGTGGCTTCCACATGGGCTTTTAAAAATGATGCTTCTGTTGAACAGATTTGTAAGGCTGCGACTTGGTCTTCGCTTCATACCTTTTCCAAATTTTCCAAATTTTATACTTTTGCTTCTTCGGAGGCTATTTTTGGGAGAAAGGTTTTGCAAGCAGTGGTGCCTTCCGTTTAGGTTCCTGTCTTGTCCCTCCCTTCATCCATGTCCTAAAGCTTTGGTAATGGTATCCCACAAGTTAGGATGAATCCGTGGACTCGGTACATCTTGCAAAAGAAAACAGAATTTATGCTTACCTGATAAAATTCTTTCTTTTGCAATGTACCGAGTGCATGGCCCGCCCTGTCTATTCAAGACAGATAGTATTTCTCCAACATAGGTGTGTCCGGTACACGGCGTCATCCTTACTTGTGGGATATTCTCTTCCCCAACAGGAAATGGCAAAGAGCCCAGCAAAGCTGGTCACATGATCCCTCCTAGGCTCCGCCTTCCCCAGTCATTCTCTTTGCCGTTGTACAGGCAACATCTCCACGGAGATGGCTTAGAGTTTTTTGGTGTTTAAATGTAGTTTTTATTCTTCAATCAAGAGTTTGTTATTTTAAAATAGTGCTGGTATGTACTATTTACTCTGAAACAGAAAAGAGATGAAGATTTCTGTTTGTAAGAGGAAAATGATTTTAGCAACCGTTACTAAAATCGATGGCTGTTTCCACACAGGACTGTTGAGAGGAATTAACTTCAGTTGGGGGAAACAGTGAGCAGACTTTTGCTGCTTGAGGTATGACACATTTCTAACAAGACTTGGTAATGCTGGAAGCTGTCATTTTCCCTATGGGATCCGGTAAGCCATTTTTATTAAATAAGAATAAAGGGCTTCACAAGGGCTTTAAAGACTGGTAGACATTTTTCTGGGCTAAAACGATTGATATATAAGCATTTTTAATACTTCATAGTTTTGAGGAGTTATTTTATTCTTGAGAATTATGTAAAATAACCGGCAGGCACTGTATTGGACACCTTTTTCACTGGGGGCCTTCTCTAATCATAGGCAGAGCCTCATTTTCGCGCCTCTATTGCGCAGTTGTTTTTGGGAAGCAAGACATGCAGATGCATGTGTGAGGAGCTCAGATACATAGAAAAAGCTTACTGAAGGCGTCATTTGGTATCGTATTCCCCTTTGGGCTTGGTTGGGTCTCAGCAAAGCAGATACCAGGGACTGTATAGGGGTTAAATGTAAAAACGGCTCCGGTTCCGTTATTTTAAGAGTTAAAGCTTTCAAATTTGGTGTGCAATACTTTTAAGGCTTTAAGACACTGTGGTGAACTTTTGGTGAATTTTGAACAATTCCTTCATACTTTTTCACATTTTCAGTAATAAAGTGTGTTCAGTTTAAAATTTACTATGCAACAATTAACGGCTGTAATGGATAATTCTATCAAAAACATTTTAGCCAAAATGCCCACTTATCAGCGAAAGCGCGACTGCTCTGTTTTAGAAAAAACTGAAGAGCATGAGGACGCTGATGATATTGGTTCTGAGGTGCCCCTACACCAGTCTGAGGGGGCCAGGGAGGTTTTGTCTGAGGGAGAAATTTCAGATTCAGGGAAAATTTCTCAACAAGCTGAACCTGATGTGATTACATTCAAATTTAAATTGGAACATCTCCGCGCTCTGCTTAAGGAGGTGTTATCTACTCTGGATGATTGTGAGAATTTGGTCATTCCAGAGAAATTATGTAAGATGGACAAGTTCCTAGAGGTCCCGGGGCCCCCCGAAGCTTTTCCTATACCCAAGCGGGTGGCGGACATTGTAAACAAAGAATGGGAAAGGCCCGGCATACCTTTTGTCCCTCCCCCTATATTTAAGAAATTGTTTCCTATGGTCGACCCCAGAAAGGACTTATGGCAGACAGTCCCCAAGGTCGAGGGGGCGGTTTCTACTCTAAACAAACGCACTACTATCCCTATAGAAGATAGTTGTGCTTTCAAAGATCCTATGGATAAAAAATTAGAGGGTTTGCTTAAAAAGATGTTTGTTCAGCAAGGTTACCTTCTACAACCAATTTCATGCATGGTTCCTGTCACTACAGCAGCGTGTTTCTGGTTCGATGAACTAGAAAAGTCGCTCAATAAAGATTCTTCTTATGAGGAGATTATGGACAGAATTCATGCTCTCAAATTGGCTAACTCTTTTACTTTAGACGCCACTTTGCAATTGGCTAGATTAGCGGCGAAAAATTCAGGGTTTGCTATTGTGGCGCGCAGAGCGCTTTGGCTAAAATCTTGGTCGGCGGATGCGTCTTCCAAGAGCAAATTGCTTAACATACCTTTCAAGGGGAAAACGCTGTTTGGCCCTGACTTGAAAGAGATTATTTCTGATATCACTGGGGGTAAGGGCCACGCCCTTCCTCAGGATAGGTCTTTCAAGGCTAAAAATAAACCAAATTTTCGTCCCTTTCACAGAAACGGACCAGCCCCAAGTGCTACATCCTCTAAGCAAGAGGATAATACTTCTCAAGCCAAGCCAGCCTGGAGGCCGATGCAAGGCTGGAACAAAGGTAAGCAGGCCAAGAAACCTGCCACTGCTACCAAGACAGCATGAGATGTTGGCCCCCGATCCGGGACCGGATCTGGTGGGGGGCAGACTTTCTCTCTTCGCTCAGGCTTGGGCAAGAGATGTTCTGGATCCTTGGGCGCTAGAAATAGTCTCCCAAGGTTATCTTCTGGAATTCAAGGGGCTTCCCCCAAGGGGGAGGTTCCACAGGTCTCAACTGTCTTCAGACCACATAAAAAGACAGGCATTCTTACATTGTGTAGAAGACCTGTTAAAAATGGGAGTGATTCATCCTGTTCCATTAGGAGAACAAGGGATGGGATTCTACTCCAATCTGTTCATAGTTCCCAAAAAAGAGGGAACATTCAGACCAATCTTAGATCTCAAGATCCTAAACAAGTTTCTCAAGGTTCCATCGTTCAAAATGGAAACCATTCGGACAATTCTTCCTTCCATCCAGGAAGGTCAATTCATGACCACGGTGGATTTAAAGGATGCGTATCTACATATTCCTATCCACAAGGAACATCATCGGTTCCTAAGGTTCGCCTTTCTGGACAAGCATTACCAGTTTGTGGCACTTCCATTCGGATTAGCCACTGCTCCAAGAATTTTCACAAAGGTACTAGGGTCCCTTCTAGCGGTGCTACGACCAAGGGGCATAGCAGTAGTACCTTACTTGGACGACATACTGATTCAAGCGTCGTCCCTACCACAAGCAAAGGCTCATACGGACATTGTCCTGGCCTTTCTCAGATCTCACGGGTGGAAAGTGAACGTAGAAAAAAGTTCTCTATCTCCGTCAACAAGAGTTCCCTTCTTGGGAACAATAATAGACTCCTTAGAAATGAGGATTTTTCTGACAGAGGCCAGAAAATCAAAACTTCTAAGCTCTTGTCAAGTACTTCATTCTGTTCCTCTTCCTTCCATAGCGCAGTGCATGGAAGTAATAGGTTTGATGGTCGCGGCAATGGACATAGTTCCTTTTGCGCGAATTCATCTGAGACCATTACAACTGTGCATGCTCAGTCAGTGGAATGGGGATTATACAGACTTGTCTCCGACGATACAAGTAGATCAGAGGACCAGAGATTCACTCCGTTGGTGGCTGACCCTGGACAACCTGTCACAGGGGATGAGCTTCCGCAGACCAGAGTGGGTTATTGTCCCGACCGACGCCAGTCTGGTGGGCTGGGGCGCGGTCTGGGAACTCAGGGTCTTTGGTCTCGGGAAGAATCTCTTCTCCCGATAAATATTCTGGAACTGAGAGCGATATTCAATGCTCTCAAGGCTTGGCCTCAGCTAGCAAAGGCCAAATTCATACGGTTTCAATCAGACAACATGACGACTGTTGCGTATATCAACCATCAAGGGGGAACAAGGAGTTCCCTGGCGATGGAAGAAGTGACCAAAATCATTCAATGGGCGGAGACTCACTCCTGCCACTTGTCTGCAATCCACATCCCAGGAGTGGAAAATTGGGAAGCGGATTTTCTGAGTCGTCAGACATTTCATCCGGGGGAGTGGGAACTCCATCCGGAAATCTTTGCCCAAATTACTCAATTGTGGGGCATTCCAGACATGGATCTGATGGCCTCTCGTCAGAACTTCAAGGTTCCTTGCTACGGGTCCAGATCCAGGGATCCCAAGGCGACTCTAGTAGATGCACTAGTAGCACCTTGGACCTTCAACCTAGCTTATGTATTCCCACCGTTTCCTCTCATCCCCAGGCTGGTAGCCAGGATCAATCAGGAGAGGGCATCGGTGATCTTGATAGCTCCTGCGTGGCCACGCAGGACTTGGTATGCAGACCTGGTGAATATGTCATCGGCTCCACCATGGAAGCTACCTTTGAGACAGGACCTTCTTGTTCAAGGTCCGTTCGAACATCCGAATCTGGCCTCACTCCAACTGACTGCTTGGAGATTGAACGCTTGATTTTATCAAAGCGAGGGTTCTCAGATTCTGTCATTGATACTCTTGTTCAGGCCAGAAAGCCTTTAACTAGAAAAATCTACCATAAAATATGGAAAAAATATATCTGTTGGTGTGAATCTAAAGGATTCCCATGGAACAAGATAAAAATTCCTAAGATTCTATCCTTTCTTCAAGAAGGTTTGGAGAAAGGATTATCTGCAAGTTCTTTGAAGGGACAGATTTCTGCTTTATCTGTTTTACTTCACAAAAAGCTGGCGGCTGTGCCAGATGTTCAAGCTTTTGTTCAGGCTCTGGTTAGAATCAAGCCTGTTTACAAACCTTTGACTCCTCCTTGGAGTCTCAATTTAGTTCTTTCAGTTCTTCAGGGGGTTCCGTTTGAACCCTTACATTCCGTAGATATTAAGTTATTATCTTGGAAAGTTTTGTTTTTGGTTGCAATTTCTTCTGCTAGAAGAGTTTCAGAGTTATCTGCTCTGCAGTGTTCTCCTCCTTATCTGGTGTTCCATGCAGATAAGGTGGTTTTGCGTACTAAACCTGGTTTTCTTCCGAAAGTTGTTTCTAACAAAAACATTAACCAGGAGATAGTCGTGCCTTCTTTGTGTCCGAGTCCAGTTTCAAAGAAGGAACGTTTGTTGCACAATTTGGATGTAGTTCGTGCTCTAAAATTCTATTTAGATGCTACAAAGGATTTCAGACAAACATCTTCCTTGTTTGTTGTTTATTCTGGTAAAAGGAGAGGTCAAAAAGCAACTTCTACCTCTCTCTCTTTTTGGCTTAAAAGCATCATCAGATTGGCTTATGAGACTGCCGGACGGCAGCCTCCTGAAAGAATCACAGCTCATTCCACTAGGGCTGTGGCTTCCACATGGGCCTTCAAGAACGAGGCTTCTGTTGATCAGATATGTAAGGCAGCGACTTGGTCTTCACTGCACACTTTTACCAAATTTTACAAATTTGATACTTTTGCTTCTTCTGAGGCTATTTTTGGGAGAAAGGTTTTGCAAACCGTGGTGCCTTCCATCTAGGTGACCTGATTTGCTCCCTCCCATCATCCGTGTCCTAAAGCTTTGGTATTGGTTCCCACAAGTAAGGATGACGCCGTGGACCGGACACACCTATGTTGGAGAAAACAGAATTTATGTTTACCTGATAAATTACTTTCTCCAACGGTGTGTCCGGTCCACGGCCCGCCCTGGTTTTTTAATCAGGTCTGATAATTTATTTTCTTTAACTACAGTCACCACGGTATCATATGATTTCTCCTATGCAAATATTCCTCCTTTACGTCGGTCGAATGACTGGGGAAGGCGGAGCCTAGGAGGGATCATGTGACCAGCTTTGCTGGGCTCTTTGCCATTTCCTGTTGGGGAAGAGAATATCCCACAAGTAAGGATGACGCCGTGGACCGGACACACCGTTGGATAAAGTAATTTTTCAGGTAAACATAAATTGTGTTTTTTTATGTAAACTTCAGTCACCTCTGCACCTTATAGTTTATCCTTTTCTTCCTTGGCCTTCGGTCGAATGACTGGGGGGTGGAGTTAAGGGGGGAGCTATATAGACAGCTCTGCTGTGGTGCTCTCTTTGCTACTTCCTGTCAGGAAGGACAATATCCCACAAGTTAGGATGAATCCGTGGACTCGGTACATCGCAAAGGAAAGAAATTTATCAGGTAAGCATAAATTCTGTTTTTTACATAGAGATGCTCAGGTGATATTTTCCTGTCAGCTTTTTACAGTTATACTGCATCAGTTTCAAGTGATTTAGCATATGAGTATTATGTCCCTTTAAGGAAATATGAAATATAGGCAAAATACACAAAAAACATAGCTATTCAAGGAAATTTTATTATAACCAACTCCACACTTACTGAGCTTTATAAACTGAATTAGCCATACTACCTATCACCCTTAAAACATAAGAAGCATTGCTGGGTGATCCAGGTTGCCTATCTTCCCACTGTAAGTCCCTAGGCTATAAGCTGTTGTATCAGAGCACTTTTTATATAACTTTGTAAATGTGGGCTTCTTTAGTCTTTAATAGTTTTGCCTTACTTTTAAAAACTTCCCAATATGGAGCAATAGACTAATATTTATCCTGACACTGCCCAAGGAAATACAGCTACTTTAAAAAGGTATGTTTTTTTCTGTTTTTTGCCACTGTTTCCAAATGTTATTTTAAACCATTTTTTCTTATGGGACGTTTATTTTTTAGCCCTGAGCCTGAGCCCAAGCCTGTCTGTACATTATGTGATAAACCCTGATGGCAGAAAAAGAAGTTATGTAAAGATTGCCTTTTTCAACTTTTTGGTGGAAGTGCTAATACAGCCACATTTTCTGGTGAACATGGTTCTAAGGTTATTCAACTATCTGACACTGATTCTGAGGGCAAGACTTCTTCAGTTCATTATTATTATTATCAGGTATTTGTAGAGGGCCAACAGATTCATTCAAATGATCTTGCTTCTTCTGCTGTTTTTGATACTGCTACATTATGTGAATTTATTACATGCATCAAAGAGACTTTAGGGGTTGAGGATGAACAACCTTCTGTATCTTCAGACTGGTTTAAATCTAAAGCAGATTCTATTTAAACTTTTCCTATAACTGAATCTATAAAGAAAGTTTATTTGGAGGAATTTTCAAAGACTGAAAAACAGTTTAATGTTTCAGAAAAATTATTCAAAAATGTTCCTTTGCCAAAACCACTTCATTGTCAATTTTCTACTTCACCTAAAATTGATGCAGCAATTTCAAGATTAACTAAGTAAATGTTATTTCCTATAGATGACGCTGGTGCTTTTACAGATGTAATGTAAAGAAAAATGGAGTATAATCTAAAAAAGATTTATTTGCAGCAAGGAGCTGTTTTGCATCCTATTTTGGCTTTATTTTCTGCCTTTAAAGCTACAGATACCTGGTCTACTAATTTCATGGAAAGTATTTCTACCTCTCAAGATGTGCATCATTTATGGCTTTTATTTCAGATTTAAAGAAAGCTTTTGCCTTTTCATTATCTGCTGCTTCTGAGATGTTAAATCTAACAGCCAGATCCATGAATACAGCTAACATGGTAAGAAGGGCACTTTGGCTACATCACTGGGAGGCCGATCCCAGTTCCAAAATTAATTTGCTGGGCCTACTATTTGAAGGTAACATATTATTTGGTAAAGAGCTTGATACCTTGATTTTAAAGCGTTTAGAGGGGAAAAGTTAATTTCTTCCCCAGGCACCAAGATTGATCAAGTCTTTTTCTTATGCCCATAGACAGAAAAATCAATATAAAAATTTTAAAACTTCTTTCAGAAGGGAGTCCTTTTGTAATACAGACTTAACAACACAGGTACAGGCAAGAGGTAGAGGTCGTACCAGGGTGACAAATTTTCATCAGAACAAGAAACAATGAAGGTACACCTGTCCAGATGCCTTTGAGAGGAAATCTTTCCAGATTCTGAGACATCTTGACCAAGGTAATTGCAGACAGATGGGTGTCACAGATCCTCAAGAGGGAATATACACTGGAGTTCAAGAAGAAACCTCCAATTCCTTGCTTTGTAATATCACTACACCCAGAGAATGAAATGAAACATCAGGTAATTATGCACTTTGTTCAGAAACTTCTGGAACAGGAACCGGAAGTAATTCAAGAGGTTCCGCCATGCCAACGATTTCAAGCTTTCTATTCTCCTCTGTTTCTAATGAGAAAGAAGAACAATTCCTGGAGACCAATCCTGGATCTCAGGCATTTAAATTCCTTTCTGGAGGTCAAGAAGTTCAAAATGGAATCACTCAATACAGTGATAAACGCAGTGCTTCTAGGGGCATACCTGTTATCAGTCGATCTAAAGGATGCCTATTTCCACATTCCTATCACAGAAGTTCACAGGCAATTCCTAAGATTTTCAGAACTAAGGGTCAGGGGTCTATTTGTGATACATTATCTAGACGACATTATCTTGATCTCTAACACTGTTCAACAGGCAGAGTGTCACAAAGAACAGCTACTTCATACCCTACAGGAATTTGGATGGTTGATAAATCTACAAAAGAGTCAGCTTCAGGCAACTCAGTCCATCATTTTCCTAAAAGCACAGTTCGATATGAAGAATGCACTAGTCTCTGTGTCCCCACAAAGAAGGAAAAATTTGATAACTTACTTTAAAAAACTTCAAAAAATCATCTTGTTTAACAGCTCAAATATGGATGCACTGGTCACATGTCTTCCCTCATCCATTTGGTGAAATGGGCAAGATAGAGGATGCTTCCTTTTCAAATCCATTTTCAAAGATTTTACTTAAAACACCTGGGACTCAGTCAGCAGATTCATTTTCCAGTGGAGTTAAGAAGATATCTACATTGGTGGTTTCAGAAAGAGAATCTTTCTCTGGCTTTCCTCTGGTGGAACCAGATTGGATAATTATACAGACAGATTCCAGCAAACTTGGCTGGGGAGCTATGTGCCAGGGAAAATATGCACAGGGATCATAGACAAGAAGTCTTCAATCCCTTGATGCAAATGTTCTGGAAATAAAAGCAGTCTTCAGTTTTTACTTCACTTTCAGAAACAACTCCAGGAAAATTCAGTAAAAATTATAACCGACAACAGAACAACAAGGTCCTGCATTCACTTTCAGGGAGGAACAAGGAGTTTACAAGCTCTCAAGGAAGTATCGCCCATTTTCATTTGGGCACAGAAGAATCTAAAGGGGATATCTGCCTCTCACCTTCCCGGGCTACAGAATGTAGAGGCAGAATATCTAAGCCGAGTTCCTCTTTCTCAAACAGAATGGCAGTTAAACACAAATCTTTTCAGGATGATTGTCAACAGATGGATCTGCCAGAAATAGATCTGATGGCTTCCAGAGGCTTCCAGAGGCAATCACCAGTTGCCTCTATTCTTCAGTTGCCTGCCAACCACACTGGGAATGGATGCTTTCTCTCAGGTATGGAGAATCAACCTAATATTTGTCTTTCCACTACTCCATCTTATTTCTCATCTACTCAGAAGGATTCAGAGGAAAACAGCACCGTTTGTGGCAGTGATTCCCTTTTGGCCTCGCAAACCATGGTTCCCCCTGCTTCTGTATCTTTCAGTGGAAACTCCATGGCTCCTTCCACAATCTCCAGACATGTTGTTCCAGGGTCCAATTCTACATTCAGCACCTCAATGCTTAAACCTGACGGTATGGTTACTGAGATCACAAGATATAGACAACTGAATATGTCAGATTTAATTATTCAAACTTTACTACAGGCTAGAAAGAAGGTTACCTCTTCAGCCTATTACAGAGTATGGAATACATTTTCAGCATGGATCATTCAGCATAATGCTTCTACTGCCAATATAAAATTACATCACTTATTGGATTTTCTACAAGAAGGATTCTTGAGAGGTCTTTGCGCTAGGACATTGAAGGTTCAGGTGTCTGCTATCTCGGCCATTTCTGGTATCAAGTGGGCACAAAGACCATTGGTCCATCAATTCTTTCAGGCCTTGGCTCATATTCAATCTTCTACAAGATCTATCATTCCAACATGGGACCTTCCTTTGGTCTTGGAAGCTTTAATGGAAATACCCTTTGAACACATTAGAGAGATCTCTCTCGGATTTCTCACATTAAAGACCATCTTTCTGATTGCAATTACATCTGCAAGAAGAGTCTCTGAATTACAAGCCTTGTCTGTCAAGGAATCTTTTCTGGCTTTTCATAAAGACAAAGTTGTTTTGCGCACAGGACATTGTGTTACCATCTTTTTGTCCAGAGATGAAAGACTCTCCAGGGAAGCCATTATACCGACTTGATGTGGTACATTTGTTTGTGGTACCAAGGGGTCTATGACAAGGTCAAGCTCCTGTAAAATCCACTTTGGCAAGTTGGATAGTTCAAACCATCTATGGAGCCTATAAATAAAAGAATCAACCAGTTCCAGTTGTGCTTAAGACAGATTCTACACGGGCAGTGTCAACATTATGGGCTTTACAAGCAGATGCTTCACCTATGGAGATATGTCAAGCAGCAGTCTGGAGTTCTCCACATGCTTTTGTTTCACATTACAAGTTGGATGTGCGACAGTCTTCTACAGCAAAATTTTGACGAAAAGTCTTATCGTCTGTGGTTTCCTAATAAACGTCGTATGCAGCATTTTTTCTTTGTTTGGCTTATTTTTTATCCCACCCAATGTTTACCTATTTATATTGCTTTATTTTCTTCTCACTGGTAAGCATTACCAGGGAGGGACAAGATAACTAGAAATTAACAAATATAAGCAATTTCTATAGCTTGGCTCATTTCCCTGGGTAATGCTTACCAGGTTTCCCTTCCCTTTTTTCCTCTTCACCTTTTCCACCTTTGAAGGCTGGACATCTCTAAGAGGATAAGGGGAATGGGTCCAGATTACCTTTATAGGTAAGCAGGGCATTGGTCTTTTATGTCCATGCCCCTTTTTGAGAGGGCTTCTCACTGGTAAGCATTACCCAGGGATATGAGCCAAGATATAGAAATTGCTTATATTTGTTTGTTAATTTCTATTTATATTAGATGTTTAAATAAACCGGAGATAATTAAATGATAGTCTTGTCATTTTTTCCAGCTTTCTGCAATGCAACCCATCATGGCCTCTTCCCGAAGGTTCCCCCCAAAAGTTGAATTTTTTACTTTTATGTCTTTTACTTTTATGTCTCTTACTTTAAAATGCAGTTTCTTCCGCAAATGAAAGTTGAAATGTAAGTTTGTAGTTCTTACTAGAATGTCCCTTCCTTGTCTTACCTCTATGAAACTATAAACTTGATTTATTGCAAGAATGTTAGTTGGTTAAAATAGAAGATATAGCTTACAAAAAAATCTTTATGATCTTCCAGAAGGAAGCCATCTTAAAGACTTCTGTTTTTTTCTGATATCAGAGAGAAGGTAAGCCAAAATCCATCTAATGTTATCCAAACAAATCCCTTCAGACAGATGCCCCTATTTAACAAAGGTCTTGCGGACCTGATCCGCAAGACCTCGCTGAATGCAGAGAGCAATATGCTCTCCGTATTCAGCATTGCACCAGCAGCTCACAAGTGCTGCTGGTGCAACGCCGTCCCCTGTAGACTCGCGGGGCTGTCAATCAACCCGATCGTACTCGATCGGGTTGAATTGTGGTGATTCCTCAGAGCAGACGGACAGGGTTATGGAGCAGCGGTCTTTGTGACCGCTGCTTCATAACTGCTGTTTCTGGCGAGTCTGAAGACTCGCCGGAAACACGGGCCATCAAGCTCCTTTCGGAGCTTGATAGATAGACCCCAAAATCACCAAATACATATTGATTTAGTGTGTTTCTTTCATCCTAGCTACAAATATTCATATCCTATGTATCTGTATCACAGCAGAGATATTACTAAATATTTATAAAATTGAAATCTTTATTACATCACCATATATCCAATACTACTTTAGCTGATATAACGGGTATCTTTGTGCTTTTCTCAAACTCAGATGGTGATTTTTTTTCTACTTTGACTTAACTTTAGAAGATAGGCTAAACAGATACCCATTTAGCAAGAAATGTGCTTCACATCACAGGCTACACACATTGCTATACAATAAAGAAACTAAACATCAGATGTGTATGTTGTTTCAGGCATTTTTAAGCATTGCATTATTGTTCCACAGACCTCAGCATCTGAAACAATCCATTGACAGAAAGCACATCTTTCTGAGGCTTCATTCTTGTATACATAAAACACTACTATAGGCCTAATATAATAACACTGGTAAACAATGGTAAACATGGATATTACATGAGTTACAGGTGGGGAGATAGATGATAAGCAAAACAATAACAGCTCTTTCAGCACTGGAAATTAGTTGTTGAAAAGGGATCCTAGTGGGGTGTAACTTTTGTTCTACATTTTGATGTGACTCTACAGCCAGTTGGTAAGCAAGAGGAATATTAAAGGGAAGATACATAATAAAGTCCTTCTGTAGAAAAAAACATAGAGGTTTAATAGATAGTGGTCTGTCCAGCATTATTTGAATTGCTTTGTTTTTTCAAGGGGGTTTCAAGTCAAAAATTATTTTAATCCATTTGAAAACTCTGTTGTTGTTTTCTTTTTTTGGGGGGGGGGGCGGGGCGGGGTTTGGAGCCATCTCACCATGTTAACTAATGTCCTCTTTGTATAGCATGCCTTGACTTTAACACAGATTTGTTTTTGTTTATGTTCTTGTGTATGTTGAGTTTAAATAGTACAAACAAAATGTTCTGCTCTTTGCTCTTTTTTGTCATCCATGGCATTTTCATGCACACAATATTGTTTTAAAAAGAAATACTTCACATGATGCATTATTAGTTATGCTTAGTTTACATTTAAGAAAACACAAACACTTCCTGGTTTCTTTTTTTTTTCTCAGCTACTAAACATACCGACCAATAGAAGAAAACGAGACAGCTCAGTAAATACAGTTCATCTGATGTATCTATTTGTAGCTCCTGGACTCCTGGGAGTTCAGACTTATCGATAATACAATTCAGTCAAAACATCTAACCAGGAAGTTTATCAATTAAAAGTAGAAAATTATTGTATAACCACTAAGCAACACAGTCAGAAATCAGAAAACAAAAAAGAGCATGAGGGACGGTGGAAAGGAATGAATATAAAATAGCATAAATATGATTAAGGACCTAAGAGTCAATATCCAGTATATCAATGTTATCATCTAGTTCCAACCATAGGTCCCAGCAAGCTTTCATTCTCTTTTTAGCTACATAGATTCCCTTCTCCATTTATGCAATATGCTCCATCAGATAAATTACCTGTGGAACAATGGGAGATCTGGCTTACACCATTCTCGTTCAAAACAAAATTTAGCTGCTGAAAATAAATGCGTCATTAAAAAATGTTATCATATTCCCTACAAAATGAAAAAAAAGCCAAGGCTGGAGATCAAATTATATTTATTCCCAGTTTGTTGCATAATTGAAAGACCTGATGCCAGAATTCCCCAACCCTTAGGCAAGACCACCACACATGCAAGTCCATATACACCTCCCCACATTTTCTCCAACAGAGGGCTGACTGTGTATTGAATACATATGATAACCTTAGTGGGTTCATACATCACAGCAGATGATGATATGAAAATATGGAGACTCCAACAAAAAAAGACTAAGCAGTTAATTAGGAAGGTTAAAGCTCATGCAGAAGAGAAGATAGCATAGTCAGTAAAACATGGGGACAAAACATTCTTTAGATATATCAGTGAAAGAAGAAAAAATAAGGTAGGAATAGTAAAATTTAAATCAGTTGATGGTAGAATAATAGAAGGAGATAAGCAGATTGCAGACTGTCTCAATGATTACTTCTGTTCTGTTTTCACTAAAGATTGTGAAGATACAATGTCTACATTAAGGGATGCTACGCAAAATAGAAACAAGCTTAACAGTAATCTTTTTACAGAGGATGAGGTTTTGTTAGTATTATCAAAAATAAATGTTACAAAGGCAGTGGGTCCTGATAATATTCATCCAAGGGTTTTAAAAGAACTTCGATCAGTGCTAACTGTCCCATTAACTGATCTGTTTAATCAGTCACTATTAACAGGAGCTGTCCCAGATGATTGGAGAATAGCAAATGTAATACCCCTTCATAAAAAGGGCAGTAGAGAAGAATCTGGCAACTACAGGCCAGTTAGTTTAACTTCAGTAGTAGGGAAATTAATGGAAAGCCTCTTAAAAGAAAGAATTATGACTTACATAAAGACAAACAATTTAGAGGACCAAAATCAGCATGGTTTTACTTAGGGAGATCATGTCAGACTAATCTAATTGACTTCTTTGATTATGTAACAAAAGTATTAGACAAGGGAGGAGCAGTTGATGTAGCATATCTAGATTTCAGCAAAGCATTTGACACCGTTCCACACAATAAACTTATTCACAAACTATATGTCCTTGGTCTAGATTCAAAAATTGTGAACTGGGTGGAATGCTGGCTTAAGGACAGAAAACAAAGTGTCTTAGTAAATGGAGTTCATTCAGCAGAGGGGGCTGTTACTAGTGGTGTTCCTCAGGGGTCAGTTCTGGGGCCTGTTTTGTTTAACATATTTATCTGCGATATCAGCAAAGGGCTACAGGGGAAAGTATGTCTCTTTGCAGATGATACAAAAATTTGCAACAGAGTGGATGTTCCAGGGGGGGTAGACAAAATGAGAAGTGATATACAACAATTGGAGGATTGGACAAACGACTGGGATCTAAAGTTTAACACAGCAAAGTGTAAAATAATGCATTTAGGGAAGAAAAATCCAAATGTTAATTACAGACTCAATGACACTTTACTGACTGTTACAGACGAGGAACAGGACTTGGGAATTATTATTTCAGATGATTTAAAACTTAGTAAACAATGTAGTAATGCAGCGAGTAAGGCTAGCAGAATGCTTGGATGTATTGGTAGAGGTATTTGCAGCAGAAATAGTAAGGTTCTTATGCCACTTTATAGATCATTAGTTAGGCCTCATCTTGAGTATTGTGTGCAGTTCTGGAGACCATATCTTCAGAAGGATATTAACAAACTTGAATCTGTGCAAAGGAGGGCTACCAAAATGGTACATGGTCTAAAAAATAAAACTTACCAGGATAGGCTCAATGACCTAAATATGTATAGCTTAGAGGAGAGAAGGGAAAGAGGTGATATGATAGCAACTTTCAAGTACATTAAAGGGTTTAGTAAAACTGAGGCTGTGGGTATTTTACATAAAAGAACAAGAACAAGGGGTCATGAGCTCAAGCTAAAGGGTAGTAGATTCAGGAGTAATTTGAGGAAGCACTTCTTTACAGAAAGAGTGATTGATTTATGGAATAAACTTCCTCAAGAGGTAGTAGCAACAAACACTGTGGGGGACTTTAAAAATGCATGGGACAAGCATAAGGCTATCCTACGAACTAGATAAGTTTATACTGTTAGGTAAGGTCGGGTAGACTTGCTGGGCCTATGGCTCTTATATGCCGTCAATATCTATGTTTCTATGTTTCTATATGCCACCTCAGTAGGATTTGTAGTACAGCTCTACTGAATTGGCGCAATGTCAATGCTCACTCTCAGTCTTTCTATGCAACACTTCCCAGTTTCTAATTCAACATTAAAACTTTCAAAAATCACTAAGCATCAAACATGGCTGCAATATAACTACATTAAAGGGACACAGCAAACGCGCATTTCAATTTTCAATAGAAGCATTTTTAAAATATATTTCTCTTAACAAAAATGCATCTAGTAAAACGTATCACTGTTTCATTGGCATACCCACATATTCCACTAATAACACCCCTCTTGCTCAGAGAGTCAACAAGTTCCACCACTTATTGTGTGAGCTGGATTTTTTTTGAATAAGTGCAGCATATATGTGAAAGAGTTTGTACTAGGTATTTTTACAGTTTTTACTAGGTATTTTTACAGTTTTTACTAGGTATTTTTACAGTTTTTACTAGGTATTTTTACAGTTTTTACTAGGTACTTTTGCTAATAATATAAATATATTGTAAAAATGCCTCTATTCATTATTATTGTTTATTTATAAAGCGCCAAAATTTTACGCAGCGCTATACAAAAGTGCATTACAATCATGAGGGTACAATACAATAAAAACATACATTGTATAAGACTATATGTATAATATATATATGTATAATGTACTACACTTATATTGATAAACATAAGCAAAAGGAGAGGAGCGCCCTGCCCTTGAGCACAATCAATGGTAGATGCACTTTTATACAAGGTGAGCTAAAGTTAGAGAGGCTCTCAAGCTTACCATCTATTCATGGACAGTTCCATGTTGACAAATATAAATTATACATTGCAGTTATATCAATGTGACATAATTATGTTGTTTATCACCAGTTCTGCTTGCTAGTTAGGACCATAGAAAGAACTCTAGTGAAATGAACAAGTCTGTATATTCCAAGATGAATAATGCTATGATAGATAACATGTAATTATTTAGTAGAATGAGAAGGTCTCAGCCTGTGAGAGGGGCTGCGCAGTGTGAGGTGTGAGAGGGATTCAGCTTCATAGGCTGTGACATTGAGAGGGAAATAAGATGGGGTCCAGACTGTTGCAAGCACTGTACCCAGGGCAAGTGGGAACCAACATGTAAGAAAAGTTGGGCCAATACATGGTGGCGAGAGAGGGGCAGATGGCTACATTCTGAAGTAGAACTTAGACACGCAGATGGCGGTAGGCCCAGCACACTTTGAATGCTGTATAAAAAGTGAATATTAGCAAACCATATAAATACATTTGCATTGTGATTCTTCCATGATCTCCCAGGTGGATTTCAGGTGATCACTGTGACAATAGCAATCACCTGATGCATAAAGCTTGTCAAGGCTCCAAAATATACAGAGGGACATGAGACAACTTATTTGAAAGAAAAAATCATCCTCTTTTAAATAAATGATCCTGTATCCTTCCAGCTGGTTGTCAAATCAATCGCAGCATTGGATCAATTGTAAGGGGTGTCTTAAAGGACATTATACACTCATGTTTTCTTTATATAAATGTTTTGTAGATGATCTATTTATATAGCCCATAAAGTTTGTTTTTTGAAAAATGTATAGTTTTGCTTATTTTTAAATAACATTGCTCTGATTTTCAGACGCCTAACCAAGCCCCAAAATGTTAGGAGAATACCGTCAGATACCTACTCCAGCTTGCTCCTGTTTGTGTAAAGGGTCTTTTCATATGCAAAAGAGGGGGGAGTGTCTTATTTCCCACTTGCAGTGGGCTTTCCAGCTACCTTTTAAATAGAGCTAAACTGGCAGCTTGTATTGTAAGTTTTAAACAGTTTTATACTAGATTTTTATATCAGTATCTGTGCATCTTATTCTTTATGGTAGTGTCTATTACATGCAGTTATATAAAATTGGTGTATACTGTCCCTTTAACTCTAAAGAAGCTAGTTACCCCCATGACCATATAAATGTCACATAAGACCTCATATTTAAAAAAGGGATTTGTCAGCAGTTACAGTCTATAAGTAATCTGACATTAATTGTATGTGAAAATCGATAGACTAAAGAAGCCTTTTGTTATCCTGCTTTGTAGCAGGACAGTGGTAGTGTCCTGCACCTCTACAGGCCCAGCCTACTGCTGACCTTTAACAACTAGACATACAAACATATAAAACAGTGATGGTTATAGGCTTTAATGCGTCATTGTTGTACAGGCTCTATGGGCTTATTTTAAGGCAATTGAAAGTATATTTTTAATATAAACGTACAGGCATTTTACTTTGACTAAATATTTTCAGATTTTACTTTAACATTTACCAAACAAAAATTATGAGAAATTAATTTGAAAAGGAAAAATGTTTACTTAAAGGGACACTAAACCCAATTTTTTTCTTTTGTGATTCAGATAGAGCATGCAATTTTAAGCAACTTTCTAATTTAGTCCTATTATCTTCGTTTTCTTGCTATCTTTATTTGAAAAAGAAGGCATCCAAGCTTTTTTTGGTTCAGGACTCTGGACAGCATGTTTTTATTGGTGGATGAATTTATCCACCAATCGGCAAGGACAACCCAGGTTGTTCACCAAAAATGGGCTGGCATCTAAACTTACATTCTTGCATTTCAAATAAAGATACCAAGAGAATAAAGAAAATTTGATAATAGGAGTAAATTAGAAAGTTGCTTAAAATTTCATGCTCTATCTGAATCACGAAAGAAAAAATGTGGGTTCAGTGTCCCTTTAACGCTGTATTGCTTGGTTAAAAATAAAATACTTTTCTAACAAATAAAGGAAGTGGAATTGTTGGTGTTTCATTGTACCATGCCGGCTGCACACGCTTACTTAAATTGTCTCTGTGTTTCAGACTAAGAAGTGTGAAGATGGAGCAGAGGAAGCTCAGTGATCAGGCCAACACTCTTGTGGACCTCTCCAAGGTAAGCCTTTCACTTAAAGTGAATGTCAACTTTCAAGAATGAGTGCCCATTTTTTAAAAATACTAATAAAAACAGGGGCCCTTTCATTCATGAAAGTTTCCATTTCACTGGTTTTGTTAAAGGACTTACCATTTCTTCTTGAAGCCAGAGAAGCGATTCCCCCTCCTGCTGCTCGTCACTTCATACGTCAGCAATGACAAATCTGGCTTTCCCCATTCACGGCGTTAAAAAAAAATTAATTAAAAGTTTGGATTTTAGAATAAGTTTAAATTTTGGAATTTTGGCTTTGGGGATTTTTACCTGCAGTAGTGGGACAGTGTAGCAATTAGGGTTAATAGAGTTTGGGGAGGGCTATAAATTAAAGGGACATTAAACACCTGGAGATGGTAATATAAAATTATAAATCATATATATATAAAAAAAAATCTGCAATATATGTTTATTATTTATTTTGTCCCCCTTTCCTGTAATTCACATTCTGAAATTGTGAGCTTTTCAGTTCCTGTTACAAATTAAAGTGCAGAACACTGTTATATTCCACACAGCCATTGGCTGCACATTCTAGTGACCTATTTATATTGTTTCTAATTGGCCACAGCAGAGAAGGTAACCTAACATGTTATTTTTCTTTGAATGCTTCACGCTATCTTGCATTTATATACGGCTAGATTTAGAGTTTTGTCGGTAAGGACCCGCGTAGCTAACGCCGGCTTTTTTCTGGCCGCACCATAAAAATAACTCTGGTATTGAGAGTCCACATAAAGGCTGCGTTAGGCTCCAAAAAAGGAGCGTAGAGCATATTTAACGCAGCTTCAACTCTCGATACCAGAGTTGCTTACGCAAGCGGCCAGCCTCAAAATGCACGATTCCCCCATAGAAAACAATGGGGCTGTTTGAGCTGAAAAAAAACCTAACACCTGCAAAAAAGCTGCGTTCAGCTCCTAACGCAGCCCCATTGTTTGCTATGCGTAAACACTTCCTACGTCTGCACCTAACACTCTAACATGTACCCCGAGTCTAAACACCCCTAGCCTTACACTTATTAACCCCTATTCTGCCGCCCCCGCTATCGCTGACCACTGCATATTATTATTAACCCCTAATCTACCACTCCGGACACCGTCGCTACTTACATTATCCTTATGTACCCCTAATCTGCTGCCCTAACATCGCCAACCCCTATATTATATTTATTAACTCCTAATCTGCCCCCACAACGTCGCCTCCACCTGCCTACACTTGTTAACCCCTAATCTGCCGACCGGACCTGAGCGCTACTATAATAAAGTTATTAACCCCTAATCCGCCTCACTAACCCTATAATAAATAGTATTAACCCCTAATCTGCCCTCCCTAACATCGCCGACACCTAACTTCAATTATTACCCCTAATCTGCCGACCGGAGCTCACCGCTATTCTAATAAATGTATTAACCCCTAAAGCTAAGTCTAACCCTAACACTAACACCCCCCTAAGTTAAATATAATTTACATCTAACGAAATTAATTAACTCTTAAATAAATTATTCCTATTTAAAGATAAATACTTACCTGTAAAATAAATCCTAATATAGCTACAATATAAATTATAATTACATTGTAGCTATTTTAGGATTAATATTTATTTTACAGGCAACTTTGTAATTATTTTAACCAGGTACAATAGCTATTAAATAGTTAAGAACTATTTAATAGTTACCTAGTTAAAATAATTACAAAATTACCTGTCAAATAAATCCTAACCTAAGTTACAATTAAACCTAACACTATACTATCATTAAATTAATTAAATAAAATACCTACAATTACCTACAATTAAACCTAACACTACACTATCAATACATTAATTAAATACAATACCTACAAATAACTACAATGAAATAAACTAACTAAAGTACAAAAAATAAAAAAGAACTAAGTTACAAAAAATAAAAAAATATCTACAAACATAAGAAAAATATTACAACAATTTTAAACTAATTAAACCTACTCTAAGCCCCCTAATAAAACAACAAAGCCCCCCAAAATAAAAAATGCCCTACCCTATTCTAAATTACTAAAGTTAAAAGCTCTTTTACTTTACCAGCCCTGAACAGGGCCCTTTGCGGGGCATGCCCCAAGAAGTTCAGCTCTTTTGCCTGTAAAAAAAACATACAATACCCCCCCCCCAACATTACAACCCACCACCCACATACCCCTAATCTAACCCAAACCCCCCTTAAATAAACCTAACGCTAAGCCCCTGAAGATCTTCCTACCTTGTCTTCACCATACCAGGTTCACCGATCGGTCCTGAAGAGCTCCTCTGATGTCCTGATCCAAGCCCAAGCGGGGGGCTGAAGATGTCCATGATCCGGTAGAAGTCTTCATCCAAGCGGGGCAGAAGAGGTCTTCCATCCGATTGAAGTCTTCATCCAGGCGGCATCTTCTATCAACATCCATCTGGAACGGAGCGGCAGCATCCTGAAGACCTCCGACTCGGAACATCCATCCTGGCCGACGACTGAACGACGAATGACGGTTCCTTTAAATGACGTCATCCAAGATGGCGTCCCTCGAATTCCGATTGGCTGATAGGATTCTATCAGCCAATCGGAATTAAGGTAGGAATATTCTGATTTGCTGATGGAATCAGCCAATCAGAATCAAGTTCAATCCGATTGGCTGATCCAATCAGCCAGTCAGATTGAGCTTGCATTCTATTGGCTGTTCCGATCAGCCAATAGAATGCGAGCTAAATCTGATTGGCTGATTCCATCAGCCAATCAGAATATTCCTACCTTAATTCCAGATGGATGTCGATAGAAGATGCCGCCTGGATGAAGACTTCAATCGGATGGAAGACCTCTTCTGCCCCGCTTGGATGAAGACTTCAATCGGATGGAAGACCTCTTCTGCCCCGCTTGGATGAAGACTTCTACCGGATCATGGACATCTTCAGCCCCCCGCTTGGGCTTGGATCAGGACATCGGAGGAGCTCTTCAGGACCGATCGGTGAACCTGGTATGGTGAAGACAAGGTAGGAAGATCTTCAGGGGCTTAGTGTTAGGTTTATTTAAGGGGGGTTTGGGTTAGATTAGGGGTATGTGGGTGGTGGGTTGTAATGTTGGGGCGGGTATTGTATGTTTTTTTTACAGGCAAAAGAGCTGAACTTCAGGGCTGGTAAGGTAAAAGAGCTTTTAACTTTAGTAATTTAGAATAGGGTAGGGCATTTTTTATTTTGGGGGGCTTTGTTGTTTTATTAGGGGGCTTAGAGTAGGTGTAATTAGTTTAAAATTGTTGTAATATTTTTCTTATGTTTGTAGATATTTTTTATTTTTTGTAACTTAGTTCTTTTTTATTTTTTGTACTTTAGTTAGTTTATTTCATTGTAGTTATTTGTAGGTTTTGTATTTAATTAAAGTATTGATAGTGTAGTGTTAGGTTTAATTGTAGGTAATGGTAGGTATTGTATTTAATTAATTTATTGATAGTGTAGTGTTAGGTTTAATTGTAGGTAATTGTAGGTATTTTATTTAATTAATTTAATGATAGTATAGTGTTAGGTTTAATTGTAACTTAGGATTTATTTGACAGGTAATTTTGTAATTATTTTAACTAGGTAACTATTAAATAGTTCTTAACTATTTAATAGCTATTGTACCTGGTTAAAATAATTACAAAGTTGCCTGTAAAATAAATATTAATCCTAAAATAGCTACAATGTAATTATAATTTATATTGTAGCTATATTAGGATTTATTTTACAGGTAAGTATTTAGCTTTAAATAGGAATAATTTATTTAATAAGAGTTAATTAATTTCGTTAGATGTAAATTATATTTAACTTAGGGGGGTGTTAGTGTTAGGGTTAGACATAGCTTTAGGGGTTAATACATTTATTAGAATAGCGGTGAGCTCCGGTCGGCAGATTAGGGGTTAATAATTGAAGTTAGGTGTCGGCGATGTTAGGGAGGGCAGATTAGGGGTTAATACTATTTATTATAGGGTTTAGGGGTACATAGGTAGTTTATGGGTGTTAGTGTACTTTAGAGTACAGTAGTTAAGAGCTTTAGGAACCGGCGTTAGCCCAGAAAGCTCTTAACTACTGACTTTTTTCCTGAGGCTGGAGTTTTGTCGTTAGAGTTCTAACGCTCACTTCAGCCACGACTCTAAATACCGGAGTTAGAAAAATCCCATTGAAAAGATAGGATACGCAATTTACGTAAGGGGATCTGCGGTATGGAAAAGTCGCGGCTGAAAAGTGAGCGTTAGACCCTTTTTTGAGTGACTCTAACGCTGGTTTTCACGGCTAACGCCAAACTCCAAATCTAGGCCTTAGTGTTTAATGTCCACTTAAAGTGTTAAAGGGACCTTTTTTTATATATGAACAGCAAATATCTGCAATTAAACATTACATTGCTGATCTGCATACAAAATAAAGGGGTTTTTTTTAAATGTCATTTAGTTATAAAGTTTTGCTTTGTTTTGCAGTACACTTTAAAAAGCCTCTTATTGCTTCGGCTGAGGCCTCTTAGGGATAGATATAAATAAGATGCTAAATTATGGCAGGGTTAGACTTGTGAAGTCTGGAGTAGTATGCACTCTCTTTCTCATGGGAATTTGGGCTTATCAGGTAAAATGGCCAAAGTTTAACACTAATCATTTTTCTATTCAGAATAAAAAAGTGTTTATGTCCCTTTAACTGTGGATGGGAACCTGTACAGTTAGGGTGTGTTTTAAGGTTAGTGTTCATTACCATGCAGATTACCTGAGTCTATAGATAACACTGCTATGTAACATAAATAAGTGCAGCAGACCATTTGTAATTCATCTCTCCACTGCCTTGTAGTTAGAGGTTGGATCAGACTCACTTGTACAACCCACTGATGATGCTCCTTTATCCCTGAGAAAAAATGTACTTAAAGTGATGCTCAACTTTCTCCTTTTTAAAATCAGATGCAGAATGTTAGTGATATTTTAGATGGAGTTTAATTCATTGGATGCAATAAAGATGCACTATAACTTACTTTTTAATATAGATATACAATTCAAATACCCTGCGCTCTGCCACCAACTTCAAAAGTCAATTTTTCTGTGAGCTAACAGTTTAAATTCTTCATCAATCAGCATTACAACTACAACAAAAGGTGCCCAAAGGGGAGAGCGCTGATTGGAGAACAGAAAAATTGACTTTTGAAGTGGGTGGCAGAGCTTGAGGTATTTGAATTGTATGTCTATATTAAAAAGTAAGTTATAGCGCATCTTTATTTCAACTGATGAATGAAACTCCATCTAAAACATCACTAGCATTCCGGATCTGATTTTAAAAAGGGGAGAGTTGACCATCATTTTAATATTAATTTTTTTTTTCCAAGATAGACATCAGTACTGTCAGATCAGACCTACTTTACTGTATCTGTGTTCTTTACCCCCTCCCCACCGAAAGGGACAATCTACTCCAGAATTGTTATTGTTTAAAAAGATAGATAATCCCTTTATTACCCGTACCCCAGTTTTCATAACCAACACGGTTATATTAATACACTTTTTACCTCTGTGAATACCTTGTATCTAAGCCTCTGCAGACTGCCCCCTAATTTCAGTTCTTTTGACAGACTTGCATTTTAGCCAATCAGTGCCCTCTCATAAGTAACTCCACGCGTTTGAGCACAATGTTTTCTATACGGCACACATGAACTAGCACCCTCTACCTGTGAAAAACTGTCAAATGCATTGAGATAAGAGGCCTAGAAACTAGCAATATGAGCCTACCTAGATTTATCTTTCAACTAAGAATACCAAGAGAACAAAGCAAATTTGATAATAAAAGTGAATTGGAAAGTTGTTTAAAATTGCGTGCCCTATATGAATCACGACTAGACTAGAGTGTCCATTTAATATAAGGAGATTTGTCATTTTACACATATATGTTTTTACCTTTAGTTGACAAAGAGAAAATGAGGCTCAATCTACAACATACAGCTCTTGGAATCGGTGTCTTGTTCAGGAATTGGTTTATGTACATCTCTAGACTTTGATAGAATTATAAATTATACTGGTTGGTTGCTTTATTAAAAATACAAAAAAATGATGATTCTCTTACTGTATCCCTTCCTTCTGTTGTAGATGCAGAACGTCATGTATGACCTCATTACTGAGCTCAATGATCGGAGTGAGGATTTGGAAAAGCAGATCAGCAGCCTTGAGACCAAGCTTGATCAGATCAACTCCACTTTTAACACTCTTCCAGTTCTCATTGTGGACGCCCTACGGCAGCAACAACAGCATCTCCTGTCTGTGGTGCTTGAGTCTCGAGGAATCGGAGTTGCGATGGGCACACCTCAGACCCCTTTATCTGATAGTCCCATGGGCATCAGCTCAGCGTCTTTTCCGACACCGCACACCAGTTCGAGCAGCTGCTGAGTGGGCATCACAAAGAGCCTAGGCTTTTAATGCCTAAACTGTGTCTCTCTCACTAGAAATATATAGGAGGGTGCCAGCTATCCGAAGAGACTTTTGGCTTCCTAAACATCATGTAATCTCAGCTAACTCATGATGCACCTCATTGTGAGGATGGCCGTCAGCTCTCATTGAGAACGAATAGATGAACAGCTGCAAGAAAGACAGGGAATTTTTCCTGTCCAACATTCACTGCCAGTGTGGCCTGCGATATATAGAGAAATATATAAGGAGTACAGATACTACTGCCAATTTCCTCCCTGCTCTTACCCCTTGTAGTTTCCACTCTAAAAATTCTGACCTCTGAGACCAAGCACTTTAAAGGTAGTTTCTACCAACACTGGTTGGTTAGTGTGTTGGGTTCCCTCCCCCCCCCCCCCCCGCCAAACTTCGGTTTGTTTCTTATTCCTTAAGACTTCTATATGATTTTTAAGTAGTGCCTGTAATTAGGAAGTCATTAAGGAGCTTCTAGCAGTAAGAGCAGGGTGGTCCTGCACTTTGGGGAAAAGGGAAGTTGGAAAACCAAAAAGAGCTTTAATGTGCGGGGATAGCGTGCAGGATGTTGTTTACTTACTGCGAAGCAATGTGCAAACCACTGTGTAACTGTAGCCTTCAGCTGCAGTATCTGGAATTTAAAATCCGCTTGAAATAGCGACTTATACATGGGGTAGACATCAGTATTCTAGCACTCCCTCTATCCCAGAGACTAAAATCCCCACCTACACAATAGCTGGATCTATGCTTCAAACAATCACAATTTAAAGCTTCTTCTCCTGTTAAAACGCCTGCAATAAACAAGCACAAAATATAGCAGGAATGAGTATAACTGCACAATGCCGTATTGTTAAATACAATTAGAACAAACCTGTATTGGAAAATGAAGTTGCACACCAGAATCACTTAATTGTTCCTAAGATTGAATAATTATAATGTAAATTATAGTACAGCATTATATTGTAGTTCACAAGTGTCATTGGGCATCGATTATCACTGAGATATTAGATTCATTAGGCTGAAAGGATTTTTCTTCATTAGAAAAATATTTCATTTAAAGGGATATAAAAAATCCTACATTTTTCTTTCATGATTCAGGTAGAGCATACAATTCTCCCATTTACTTCTATTATCTAATTTTCTTTGTTGAAAAGTATACCTAGGTAGGCTCAGGAGACGGGAGCTAGCTGCTGGCTGGTGGCTGCCTCTTCTCGCTAGCTTACTGATGTGTTCAGCTAACTCCCGGTAGCGCATTGCTGCTCCTTCAATAAAGGATACCAAGAGAATAAAGCAAAATTGATAACAGAAGTAAAATAAAAAAGTTGTTGAAATGTGTAAGCTTTATCTGAAAAGAAAAATGTGGGGTTTCATGTCCCTTTAAGTATTTAAAGCGTGGAGTCACTATCAGTGATGTGCTATGTGTAAGTGGCACAGGTTTATGTTTCAATGAGCCATGATTAAAAACAACTAAATTCTAGCATTGTGATGGCTTAAAGGGACAGTCAACACCAGAATGTTTGTTGTTTTAAAAGATAGATAATCCCTTAATTACCAATTCCCCAGTTTTGCATAAACAACACAGTTATAATTATACTTGTTTTACCTCTGTAATTACCTTGTATCTAAGCCTCAGCAGACTGCCCCCCTTCTGTTCTTTTGACAGACTTGCATTTTAGCCAATCAGAGCTGTCTCCATGGTAAATTCACGTGCATTAGCTCAATGTTATCTATATGAAACACGTGAACTAATGCCCTCTAGTGGTGAAAAACTATCAAAATGCATTTAGATTAAAGGCGGCCTTCAAGGTCTAAGAAATTAGCATATGAACCTCCTAGGTTTAGCTTTCAACTAAGAATACCAAGAGAACAAAGCAAAATTGGTGATAAAAGTAAATTGGAAAGTTGTTTAAAATTATATGCCCTATTTGAAACATGAAAGTTTTTTTTGGACTTGACTGTCCCTTTAAGAATGTAGCTCCTCCTGCATCTCTCTGTATTGATATGTTAAGTTTTTTTCCTTATTTTATAAAATGTTCCATCAAGAATAATTGGTAATCATGTCCATTTAAAGGGATACTGCCATACACAAGCATAATCCAGTGGGGTATTTACAGTGCTAGCTTTTCTACTTGCTATATTCTATAAACATATTTATTATGTGTCTGCTGCTGTCTGTACCTTTACAGCCCAGAAATATTGTAGTTTTTGCTTACTGCAAAGTTTTGCTGTTTTCTAACACAGGCAATATAATCACAGCCTACATTTTGCCAACAATTATTGAATTAAAAATGTGTTTTATTTATAAAAAAAAAAATTGAAGTTGTAATAAAAAGATTCATAAAATTATTTTCCAAGCTAAAAATAAACATTTATATTTTAGGCAATAAACGTCATGTCGGTTTTGTTAAATGCTTAAAATATAAAAAATGAGATCCTATGTTTTTTAGATGATATTTAATGGTCAGTCTAAAACTATGTATTGGAGAGTTCTTTAGTGCTCTCATGCTAACAAAACAAACAGCTTTGGCCTTTTATAAACTCGGGGATAGGCACTGTTTACCTGCCCCGAGTGTGGATATAATGTGATCAGTGAGTATCCACCAATCAGCAGCGCACTAGGTTCTGAGATCAGCACTCAGAATGTGTATAATGCGCTCATTGTGGGGTCTGTATTTGATCCTGGAAATTGCTTAGAAAGTTATGTATTTTTTAAACTTTTTACAAATGAGTCAGAAATACTTGTGTGCTCTGCTTCTGGAATACATACTACAGCCGCGCTCACCACATTTAAATTCTGGTGGTAGTACCCATTTAAAAATGCATTGCAAGAGCAAGTCAGTTATACTCAGAAATGCAATATAATGCAGCATGTTTATTTGCAGGGGTTATCAATGTAAGAAATCTACTTTGAGATGGAGCAAGTAACAGGGCAAGACCATTACTGTGAGTATAGGCAGACCTAGGGATACTCTGCCTCTTGTCCCTTTGTATGAGGAGGACTATGACAGTGACACAAATCTGCACACATACTAATATTAGCGGCATCTTTTTATTCATGGGTGTGTGTTGCCATATTATATAAAGCGTTACTTTCTTGGTTGTGTTACCACAAGATATCGAATTTACATTTAAACATCTGGCTATATTGTTTACTGTAAATCCTCTGCTAGCTGTTTCCACAGGGAGAAAACATCTAAAATTTAGACATATTTATTCTGCCCTGTGACATTTAATAGTTTGTCAATCTGTAACAGGGACCAGTAATACGCTGCGCTGTCAATAAAAAAAAAAAAAATCACTTGGTGTAAATGTAGTGTAGGTTGAAATTTAAACCAGTGCTTGTCTTGTGCCTTAATTATCATTTTAATATAGGCAAAACAACAAGACTATAAAAAAAGCATTTTCTTAATATACATTAAAAGGTGGCGAGGCGTGGATTCTACCACAGTCAGTGTTATCTCAGAAAACTGTGTAGCTTTTCCACTTTCCTTTTGAAATAAGTCTGGTTCAGAAAACATTATTGAAACCCCACCACTTTCCTATTAATTATTTACTTTTCCAATGAATAAAACATATATTTATACTGAGCTTATTACACATCAACGGTCCTAATTTAGTAACTTGTATTATCCTCCAACAAAACTCAAGCCACCAAAAGGTTTGTCATCTTAATATAACTATAGGCTTTCATTGTAGCGTAGATACACCACATTAAGGTCTAGATGACAAGCTCAAAAATATTAGCACTATTGTGTGTTAACATCTCTTTTGCCCTCATTTTACAAGCCCAGTTTTCATTTTTATCACTTGAGTTACAGTTTAGGGTGCGTCAACATCTGCATGCCAGAGAGTATGAATGCACTAAATCCTTTACATTATAGACTTCCATGGGGTCGTGCAGTAAAATACATGTCGGATATTACTTGAGCGCTAAGCCAATGGTGTAAAGGTGGTGGAATACTCCATGTAGTTCTGTGCCAAACTATTAATAATAATGGTTTAGTTCAGGTCTTACAAAGCGGTAACTTACAGTAGTATTTTGGATTGCACTGGAGAGCAAAATGTATCTCACCACTTGTAATACGAGAGCAATCAGTGCACTAATAGTGCTCCATTCGCTATTTATTAAGACTATAGGGTGCGCTAAAAAAGGTTTTGGCCGTGTTAAGTTGCTTTTCTTAAAATATTTAACCATCGTATTGCGTTATTCTTTGTGTGAGGTCTTACAAAAGACAACAAACCTGGAACTATTGATTATGTTCCATTTTTAATCTAGCCCTAAATTAGATATTTTAACTTGTTTGAACATTTATAATATTTAGTTATTCTTCTAGTGTGACCCAGAGTGAATGATTACACAGAGAAAAGGTACTGTTGCCTCATACACCTCTAAAAAAAAGGCCCTTTTAGTTTGTATGACTGGTGAGGCTTGGTCTTGCCAAATAAACTGGAGCTTAGTGTGTCTGTCTTCTTATTAAACTCATAACTAAAAATGTCTCGTAACAATAAAAAAGGCATATGACAAATGGGTTCAGACTTCAACCATAGCTACATGTACATCAGGTGGAAAATGTTTTAACTTTGTTTAGAAACATTATGGTGTGAACATGTGGTATTTGCCTCACAGACGAATGTAGAAAGTCCTGGGCTCTCTCCGTACATGTGCCCAACTAGTTATGCGTCTACAGCAATTCATTACAATCCATCCTCTTTTATTTTATTAAATATGTATCTTCCTTGGACATATTTTTTTATATTTTATAAGAGATATCCTAACCAAGCGAGCTATTTTATACTCTTTCTATATAGACAAAACGCTGTTGTTGTGCCCCTGTCTCATTCAGGGGCATTCACTCCTATCCATGGTAAAAAAAAGAATATATAATAAATTTGCAATTAAATATATATAAGTCTTGTCTCTTTATTGTGGTGTAAAATTAATGTGTACGTTCTCTTGCTGGTTTAGAAAGGCTCCATTTGTTAGAAATAGCTGGAATGATAACAGTGTTAAACAAAGACAAATTCCTTTTACCTTTTTTTTTCAAGTTTTATAATATAAACCATTGCGCTGTCAAATAGAACAACAGTGCATTTGTATGCAGTCTGTTGTGCAGTGACGTGCAGTGAGGTCAGAGGCTGGTGAGGCACTAGATATAATACGCCGGAGAAACACAAGTACCCCTAACAGGGCAGGTTTAAATGATAGCTGAACCAGTGCACAGGTGACATAATCAGGTGATGGGTGAGAGCAAGTTAGTAACCACTAAGTTACTGATCAGCTGATTACTTCACATGTGCACTGATTCATCTATAATTAAAACCTGGCCTGTTGGGGGTACTTGAGGACCATTGTTGAGAAACACTGCACTAAAGCACCAGCTCATCGGAAATGTATTGATTACCTGGAGAATAAAGCACACACACTCTGCTCACATACACACTCACACAATTCTGTGGCACAGTGCCAGTTACTAAGCAATTAGAACGATACACAATCTTTTCTCTACTCACTACTGTATTGTAAAAATAGAAATAACAGTGTTGTGGCGCTCTCTGTCAACTAAAGGGTTAGAAATAAGGAATACCAAGGGCCTTCTTATTGCTGGTTGTATGAGTTCAAATCCAGTTCTTTTGTCTGTTTCTTTTCTCCAGTTTTTACTGAGCATAAAGGTGTAAAACAAAGGCAGACCTATAGAGAATAGTGATTTATTTAAAAAAAATCAAACATTGAAATGCCACAAATACACACCCACTGTATATACCTTCAAAAATATGAAAACAAGTAAACATAGGGGTCCTTTTAAGAAGGGCTAGACATCTCTGCCACTATCTGTGCGGCATTGTGGCTAGCGGGCAGCAATACGCTTCCTACATTTATCATTGCACAAGGTGCTGGCAACTGTCACTCGCCCTGGTTGGCGAAGGCCGGGAGATTGACAAATGTCACTTTGGAAAGGCAAAGCAGGTTACCGAGTAGCGGTCATTACACAGCTGCTTCTTAACTATTGTCTGCAGGCTCGCTCATTTGCAGCTTCTTAAACGGAGCCCATAGTATAATGAGGTTTAGATAATGATCCATCCACCACCTTTTATTATTTAAAATGCTACATTTAAAACAGATTATTGTGCTTCTAACCATGCAGGCCATATATAAACAATATGCAGTTAAAACTTAGTATACATTAACCCTTCAAGTTGCTGGTTGGTGAACTATAGTCAAAGTATAATACTCCAAACTAACTGAGTACATTAATAAATCATAAAAGCCTAAATACAGGGCATCATGTGATCCAGTAAGTGTTCCTATTACAGATGTGCATATACATACAACGTTTTGTTTCCTTTTTACATTTCCTCAAGTTTCTAGGGGCGTTATTAGTTTTCAAGTTGTTGAGCCAATGACAAGAGCCATATATGTGTAGACACCAATCAGAAGCTGGCTCTTAGTAGTGCATTGCTGCTCCAGAGCCTACCTAGGTATGCTTTTAAACAAAGGAAACTAAGAGAATAAATCAAATTAGATAATAGAAGTACATTTGAAAGTTGTTTAAAATTGCATCTGTCTGAATTATGAAAGTTTAACTGTGACTTTACTGTCCCTTTAATGTAAACTGTAAAACTTGTATTTAAAGGGATAGGAAAGTCCAAATTTACCTTGCATGATTCAGATAGAGCATGTCATTTTAAGACACTTTTAAATTCACTTCTATTTTCAAATGTGCTTTGTCCTCTTGGTATCCTTTGTTGAAAAAGAATACACATAGGAGCAGATTTATCAAACAGTTAATCGGCCCCAATGCATCTGTTTCCACACGAGCCTTCAGGCTCGCCGGAAATAGGAGTTAAGAAGCAGCGCTCCTTAACTTGTACGCCTCCACTGAGGCTGCGGACATCAATCCGACCGATTTGTGTAAGACCGGGTTGATTGACACCCCCTGCTTGCAGAACTGCTTGTGCATTGTTATATGCTGACAGCGTATGCTGGTGGCATCCAGCGATGTCTGGCTGACATGATCCGCTACAGTGGATCATGTCCGCCAGACATTGATAAATCGGCCTCATATCTTACACTAGTGGGAGCTGCTGCTTATTGGTGCCTGCACACATTTGTCTCTTGTGATTGGCTGACTAGATGTTTTCATCTTGCTGCCATTAGGGCAATGCTGTTCCTTCAGCAAAGGATAACAAGAGTACAAAGCAAATTTGATAATGGAAGTAAATTTGAAAGTTGTTTAAAATTGTATGTTCTGTTCAAATCATGAAAGAAAATTTTGGGGTTTGCTATCCCTTTAACATACAACCTTTTTAATTTATTCTGATGGGTAGAAACATCCTGATTAAATTATTTCATTTTTTTATGGAGGATAATGCCCAGTCTCAGCAGGATTCTAGTACAAATATACTTTCTTCATGGTAGACGCTCAGATCAATATATTTAATACCTGTTTTGAAGACATCTCATATATTAAAAAAAAATAATCTTTACCTTGTTAAGATTTGTTTTACGAACTTCCGATACAGAGCTCTTGTCCACATTCCCAGATCATGATCATATCTTTATTGGACCCCAAAGATTAGGAGTTTCTCTAATGGGTTGTTCTGCCAGATTGTATGATTTTCCCATTGTCCCATATACAGATTAACGTATATAGGGGGCCAAAGTGGTGTCCATCAGAGTCACATAAACCATTACATGGAATAATTTATTAAATATCAAAATATTCACCTCTAAAGCAAATTTAATTACTTCTAGGACTAACTTTTTTCTTTGCAGAAATGCTGTAATTCAGTTTGACTGCAGGGATGTTGAGCATGAATTCTTCCATCTGCATCTCAATGCAGTTCAAGTCAGGACTTTGACTAGGTTGCTTCAAGACATTTAAGGGACATAAAACCCAATTTGTCTTCTTTTCATTATTCAGATAGGAAATAGAATTTACTTCTATTATCAAATGTTCTTTGGTTTATTGTGATCCTTTGTTGAAAAGCAGGAAGGTAAGTTCAGCACTTTATGGCAGTACAGCCGTTTTGCAACAATGCTATACATTTGCAAGAGCACTACATGGCAGGACTATTATTTATTTATTATCGGTTATTTGTAGAGCGCCAACAGATTCCGCAGCGCTATAAACAAAGGGGGAGTACAACAAAACAATTATAGGGTAGAGGGCCCTGCCAATAGATGCACTGTTGTAGTCAGCTCTTGAGAAGGTGATCTACTAACAGCTGGACTATTAGGCTTGCATGCTAAGAGGGTTCAGGGGATTGCAGTGGAGGAGAGGAACTGGTATTATGAAAGGTTAGCGTAGGTTGTATGCGTCCCTGAACAGTAGAGTCTTTAGGGAGCACTTGAAGCTTTTAAAACTAGAAGAGAGTCTTGTGGAGCGAGGCAGAGAGTTCCATAAGATGGGAGCCAGTCTGGAGAAGTCCTGAAAACGGGAGTGTGATGAGGTGACAAGAGAGGAGGAGAGTAGGAGGTCATGAGCAGAGCGAAGGGGACGGGAGGGAGAGTATCTGGAGACAAGGTAGGAGATATAGGGGGGAGCAGTGCAGTTGAGGGCTTTGTATGTCAGAGTGAGAGTTTTGTGTTTGATCCTAGAGGCAAGAAGAAGCCAGTGAAGGGATTGGCAGAGAGGCGCAGCAGATGAAGAACGACGTGTAAGGAAGATGAGTCTGGCAGAGGCATTCATTATGGATTGCAAAGGAGCTAGGCGGCAGGTGGGGAGACCAGAAAGGACAGAGTTGCAGTAATCAAGGTGGGAAAGAATGAGAGAGTGGATTAAAATCTTAGTTGTGTCTTGTGTAAGGAAGTGTCTAATTTTAGAGATGTTTTTAAGGTGGAAGCGGCAGGCTTTAGCCAATGACTGAATGTGAGGAGTGAAGTAAAGATCTGAGTCAAATGTGATCCCGAGACATCGGGCGTGCGGGGTAGGGGTAATGATGGAGTTGTCGACAGTTATAGAGATATTGGGGTGGAGATTTTGGAAGAAGGGGGGAAATGAGGAGCTCAGTTTTGGAGAGATTTAGCTTGAGGTAGTGAGAGGACATCCAGGAAGAGATGTGAGAAAGACAGTTAGTGACACGGGTTAGCAAGGAAGGAGATAGTTCTGGTGCAGAGAAGTAGATTTGGGTGTCATCGGCGTACAAATGATATTGGAAACCGTGGGACTTAATTAGGGAACCTAGTGATGATGTGTAGATTGAGAAGAGAAGGGGACAGAGGACAGAGCCTTGTGGTACTCCGACAGAAAGTGGTGACGGGGCGGAGGAGGCTCCAGCGAAGGCTACACTGAAGGTACGGTTTGACAGATAGGAAGAGAGCCACGAAAGGGCTGTGTCACAGATGCCGAAGGATTGGAGAGTTTGGAGCAGAAGAGGATGGTCGACAGTGTCAAAGGCTGCGGACAGATCAAGGAGGATAAGCAGAGAGAAGTGGCCTTTTGATTTAGCTGTAAGTAGGTCGTTGGTGACCTTAACAATAGCTGTCTCTGTGGAGTGATAGGGACGAAATCCAGATTGCAGCGGGTCAAGAAGGGAGTTTAACATAAGGAAATGGGATAGGCGTGCATATACTAGTTTTTTCGAGAAGCTTAGAAGCAAGAGGGAGGAGGGAAATTGGGCGGTAGTTGGATGGGGAGGTAGGATCAAGGGAAGGTTTTTTGAGGATAGGTGTGACCAGCGCATGTTTCATTGATGAGGGAAATGTACCAGTGCTGAGGGAGAGGTTGAAAGCTGTTTTCCAGAAGGCTACCTGTAGAAAGTTAAATGGCAGTTGCAGGAGTTAAGTGAGAAGGTCTGTGTTGATTTTTTTTTCTGTGTTCTGAGATAGACTGTGTAAAGGGAGAGAGATAAATTGGTTAATGATGGTCCAGAGAAAGTGTGTTAAAATGAGTGGGAGGGTACATTTATGGACATTATAAGCTAAGGGTCAGTCATGCAGAAACCAAAAAAAAAACACATCAAAAAACAAAATATTACAGAGATAAGACAGACATACAAGACAGACAAGGGGTGAAATAAAACCATTCAAACATATACAGATAAGTGGACAAGAGGTGCTTAAACTATGCAAATTATGACTAGCACAGCCTGTAATATATACATTTAAAATAAAAACAAGACAAAAGGAATTATCACTAAATATACAAACACATACAATAAAACAACTTAGTAGGTAAAATATAATGAAGCTGTTTTCCAGAAGGCTACCTGTAGAAAGTTAAATGGCAGTTGCAGGAGTTAAGTGAGAAGGTCTGTGTTGATTTTTTTTTCTGTGTTCTGAGATAGACTGTAGAAAGTTAAATGGCAGTTGCAGGAGTTAAGTGAGAAGGTCTGTGTTGATTTTTTGTTCTGTGTTCTGAGATAGACTGTAGAAAGTTAAATGGCAGTTGCAGGAGTTAAGTGAGAAGGTCTGTGTTGATTTTTTTTTCTGTGTTCTGAGATAGACTGTAGAAAGTTAAATGGCAGTTGCAGGAGTTAAGTGAGAAGGTCTGTGTTGATTTTTTTTTCTGTGTTCTGAGATAGACTGTAGAAAGTTAAATGGCAGTTGCAGGAGTTAAGTGAGAAGGTCTGTGTTGATTTTTTTTTTTTCTGTGTTCTGAGATAGACTGTAGAAAGTTAAATGGCAGTTGCAGGAGTTAAGTGAGAAGGTCTGTGTTGATTTTTTTTTCTGTGTTCTGAGATAGACTGTAGAAAGTTAAATGGCAGTTGCAGGAGTTAAGTGAGAAGGTCTGTGTTGATTTTTTTTTTCTGTGTTCTGAGATAGACTGTAGAAAGTTAAATGGCAGTTGCAGGAGTTAAGTGAGAAGGTCTGTGTTGATTTTTTTTCTGTGTTCTGAGATAGACTGTAGAAAGTTAAATGGCAGTTGCAGGAGTTAAGTGAGAAGGTCTGTGTTGATTTTTTGTTCTGTGTTCTGAGATAGACTGTAGAAAGTTAAATGGCAGTTGCAGGAGTTAAGTGAGAAGGTCTGTGTTGATTTTTATTTCTGTGTTCTGAGATAGACTGTAGAAAGTTAAATGGCAGTTGCAGGAGTTAAGTGAGAAGGTCTGTGTTGATTTTTTTTTCTGTGTTCTGAGATAGACTGTAGAAAGTTAAATGGCAGTTGCAGGAGTTAAGTGAGAAGGTCTGTGTTGATTTTTTTTTCTGTGTTCTGAGATAGACTGTAGAAAGTTAAATGGCAGTTGCAGGAGTTAAGTGAGAAGGTCTGTGTTGATTTTTTGTTCTGTGTTCTGAGATAGACTGTAGAAAGTTAAATGGCAGTTGCAGGAGTTAAGTGAGAAGGTCTGTGTTGATTTTTATTTCTGTGTTCTGAGATAGACTGTAGAAAGTTAAATGGCAGTTGCAGGAGTTAAGTGAGAAGGTCTGTGTTGATTTTTTTTTCTGTGTTCTGAGATAGACTGTAGAAAGTTAAATGGCAGTTGCAGGAGTTAAGTGTGAAGGTCTGAGTTGATTTTTTTTTCTGTGTTCTGAGATAGACTGTAGAAAGTTAAATGGCAGTTGCAGGAGTTAAGTGAGAAGGTCTGTGTTGATTTTTTTTTCTGTGTTCTGAGATAGACTGTAGAAAGTTAAATGGTAGTTGCAGGAGTTAAGTGAGGTCTGTGTTGATTTTTTTTTTCTGTGTTCTGAGACTATTCTTGCCATGTAGTACTCCAGACGTGTGCACACTACCTATCTAGATTTCTTGATCATTTTCCTGAACACAAGACATAACTCTGCAACAAGTTCCGCAGAGCATTATCTCAAAAGGCTTTGGGGGTCATCAATAAGCTTTTTTGACAAACATTAATGTTTTTCTTAGTATGAGAAAACGCACATCATAGCAGCCACCAATCACCAGCTATCTCCCAGCAATGCTCAGCTGCTCCTTGGCCTACCCATGTATGCTCTTCAGCAAAGGATACCAAGAGAACACAGCATACTCTCAGTGACGGCCAACTTCCGAAACTATGGGGCCGAAGAGCAATATTTTAAAAGCCTTAACCACTGAAGGACCGGAATTTTAGAGAAAAACTTGCCCAAAGTACCAGAACAATTTTAGCATTTTTGCTATCACTCCATTTAAACAGAAATAGCGCTTTGTATTTTTTATTTTTCTATCAAAAATACAGTGCCCTCCACTAATATTGGCACCCTTGGTAAATATGAGCAAAGAAGGCTGTGAAAATGGTCTTTATTGTTTAACCTTTTGATCTTTTGTGAAAAAAAAATCTCATGGATATCAAACAATTGCAAACACAACACCGGTTTATCAAAAAAACAACAACTTTGTTAAATATATGTGTGCCACAATTATTGGCACCCTTTTAGTCAATACTTTGTGCTATCTCCCTCTGCCAAGATAACAGCTCTGAGTCTTCTCCTATAATGCCTGATGAGGTTGGAGAATACATGGCAAAGGATCTGAGACCATTCCTCCATATAGAATCTCCCCATATCCTTCAAATTTCAAGGTTGATGCTGTTGGACTCTCATATTCAGTTCACCCCACAGGTTTTATATGGGGTTGAAGTCAGGGGACTGGGATGGCCATGGCATGACCTTGATTTTTTGGTCAGTAAACCATTTTTGTGTTGAATTTGATGTATGTTTTGGATCATTGTCCTGCTGGAAGGTCCAACCACAGCCCATTTTAAGCTTTCTGACAGAGGCAGTCATGTGTTCATTTAATATCTGTTGTAATTTGATAGAGTGCATGATGCCATGATGTATTCTAACAAAATGTTGAGGTCCTCTGGCAGAAAAACAGCTCCAAAACATTTAAGAGCCCACCACCATTTTTAACCGTGGGCATGAGGTACTTTTCCATATGACTACCTCTCTCTGTGTGCCAAACCCACCTCTGGTGTTTATTTTGCTAAAAAGCACTATTTTGGTTTCATCTCAATATAGAACCCAATCCCATTTGAAGTACCAGTAGTGTCTGGCAAACTGAAAATGCTTGAGGTTGTTTTTGGATGAAAGTAAAGGCCTTTTTCTTGATTCCCTTCAAAGTGGTGGTGTTGTAGATGACGTTAGATTTTTTTTGGAGACTTTCTGACCCCAAGACGCAACTACCTTCTGCAATTCTCCAGCTTTGATCCTGGAAGATATTTTGGCCATTCAAACAATCCTCTTCACAGTACGTTCAGACAATATAGACATACATCCTCTTCCAGGTTGATTCATAACATTTCCAGTTGACTGGAACTTCTTAATTATTGCTCTAAAGGTGGAAATTGGCATTTTCAATGCTTTTGCTATTTCCTTATAGCCGGTTCCTATTTTGTGAAGCTTAACAAACTTTTGTCGAACATCACGGTTATATTCCTTGGTCTTACCTATTGTGATGAATGACTAAGGGAATTTGGCCCATGTGGTATCTTATATTTATACCCCTGTGAAACAGGAAGTCATGGTTGAACAATTTTCTGTTCCTAGTCACCCAGGTGTATTAAAAAATGTAAAATACCAATGAAACAATACTTCAAAAATATTTTACTCATATGAATTCATAGGGGTGCCAATAATTGTGCCACACATATATTTAACAAAAAACATTTTTTTATAAACTTTTGCTGTGTTTGCAATTGTTTAATATCCATGAGAGAAAAATATTTTTGTGTATTTTTTGAACAAAAGATCAGAAGGTTAAACAATAAAGACATTTTTTCGCAGCCTTCTTTGCTCATATTTACAAAGGGTGCCAATATTAGTAGCACCGTATATACTGTATATCTTTTTAGTAGACAACCCAAGGTATTAAGCTAGGTCAATTTTGGTATATTTCATGCCGTTTCGTCTCCAAATTCGATAATTAAAAAATTTTTTTTTAACAAACTTTGGGTTTCTCACTAAAATCATTTACACACAACTACTGCAGTCATAAAGCAAATGGTTGTAAAAGTTTATCTGGGGTTCCCTTTGTTCAGAAATAGCAGACATACCTGGCTTTGCCTTTGTTTTTGGCAATTAGAAGGACGCTAATTTTAGCTGTGCATTACAATTCTGTAATTTACGGCAGTGAATGGGTTAATCAGCAAGGCCGGATATTTCCCGGTGGGCTGCAGCAGCTGGGGCTGGAAAGCTTACATTTAAAGGAGTGATTAATTAATTTAATAGGGTTGTAGGGTGCCTATATAACAACAACCTGGCCTTTTTTTTAGTACAAACTACTATAATATAATTATAGTGGGGGGAAAATGGCGGACAAAGTATCCCAGTAATTCCCTTTGAGAAAAATGGAGGGTGCGCACTCTACTGATTCAATGGAAAATAGGGCTGGTCTCCACATTTTCCAGGGCTGCTTTTTATTTCCAGTCTGGCCCTGTTAATCAAAAAGCTTGTATGCTGTAGTGTAGAGATTACCCTCCACCCTCTGATCCTTCCCAAACAGCTCTCTTCCCTCCCTCACCCCCACTGGTCACCACCATCTTAGGTACTGGCAGACAGTCTGCCACTATGCAGTTTAGGGATAGTATTTATTTGGTTAAATATTTTATTTTTGTAGTGTAGGGATGTTTGTATTATTTATATAAAAAAAATGTTTCTGAAGTGTAGTGATCCTCCCTCGCCCTCCACCCCCAACCGATTGCTCATAGGACTCTGCTCTCTCACCCCTTTCCGTAATGTAGGGAACCCATCCCTATTCCTCCCTGACTAAACATTTTATTCTGTAGGTAGGGAACCCCCCTCCCATGATCACTGCTCATTTACTATATGAAGGCAGATGCCTTTTGCCCCTGGTTTGTGACTCCTGCTGTGTAAGCTGACAGCAGGGACAGCAACAGCCACCATTGTGTTGGACATAGCAACTCCTTCAACATAGTACACTGGACAAAGTACTAAGTGATGTAGTACCTACGTCCAAATGGCGCAATCAACAAATTTCTTTAAAAAATCCAGTGGCACAGATTGCAAGGTACCCTATGGCTTCTGTTTAAGTTGGGGCCACTAAAAGCATATGTTTTAGATCCCCCTTTATCTGGGTCCACAAAAACTATTGCACTCATTCTTAGTTCTGCTTTTACCTCAGAGCCACATAAACTAGTGCAGAAGGCTGCATGTGGCACATGGGTTGTCAGTTAACCATCCCTACTCTATCTGAATCATGACAGACAAAAAAATGGGTTTCATGTCAGTTTACAATTGCTTATTTTGTTTAAATCATTCAAGTTTAACGTTGACTTTATTGTTCTTTTAAATAAATAAAATTATCATTTGCAAACTGAATTTCGTGTTTATTCTGGTTCTCTTTACATTTTGTATAAAGATCTGAAACAAATATGCAAATATCAGAGAGAGGCAAATATTTTTTATGACCCTGTACAATGGTGGTAGTAATTTGTATGTGCACATAAAGAATAGAGCCTTTTAGGCTTCCTTCAATCTCCACACAATATCTTCATGCAATGTACTTAAATATATTGTTTAAAACACCACCCACAACTGAAGAGTTTTGGAGCTTCATAAACAAATGAGAATTATAATATGTATTGTAGCATTGTGCAACATGTACGTTTCATGAGCTTTCAGTTGAAATCAAAGCAAACATCTACTACCATCTAGTGGACATCTTAAACTATAACTACTTTGTTATCAGTAGAAACGAATACAAAACACACAGTCCACGTTTAAATTGTTGTTGATAGTGAATTATCATTTGCAAAAAAACTGGTTTAACACCTACCAAACATTTTTCAAAACTTTTGTTGTCCAGGGCACGCTGTTTCCTGCTTGATGTTGAGTTCTGATTAAAGGTTTAGAGCTAAGGATAGTGCATTCTTGAAATTTTCTATTAATTGTATGGCACTAAAGAAGGGGTGCACTAAGGTTAGCACAGTAAAGACTCATGCTACTCCTAATATTAACTTGGTGACCTACGTAGATAGCTCTATTTTGCTTTTGAGATCAGAAAACCTAAATAGGAAGTATTTAAAAAAAAACTGAAAATATAATTCTGTGCTTGGTTATTGTCAACGCTTATGTTCCTGACCCATCTTCTGGTTTAAAGTAACATGAAACCCAAAAATATACTTTACCTCCCCCAGTACAGAATAAAGGGATATGAAACTTCTGGGCACAACTACCCTAAAATAGTAACTACTTACTGTGTTATTGCATTTCATCCTGTCCCTGCAGCTCTTTACAAATCAGGTCTCCTGTTTTAATCGCTTAATCCGCCTATTTGTACTGGGGGCTGCCATCTTGGAGCGCAGGTATTTTCCCAGCGTGTGACGGGAAGCTGTGCACACTCACAGTTCAGTAATATTAAATGGCCATGATACCCAAATGTTGAAACACTTGAAAGTGATGCAGCAAAGCTGTAAAAAGCTGACTAGAAAATATCACCTGAACATCTCTATGTAAAAAAGAAAGATATTTTACCTCAAAAGTTCCTCAGTAGCCACATCCCATTGTAAAGGACTTCTAAGCAACAAATCAGTATGTCTGTCCTGGGACAGCTAAGGGAGTGAGCTTCGTAAACACTCATCTTATTTCCCTATTCAGTTTAAGGAAGTTTACCTTGAAATCTCATGAGAGTTAAGTCAAATCTCATGAGAGCACAGTAGAAGAATCCATGACCTCAGCATTGTTGATGCTGATTGGCTGCTGTTCATTTCTTTAATTTTTTTTTACCTGCAGCTGGCTATAACTTTTTACACAGAACTTACTCTGCTGAGCTGAGTTAAAATATTTTCTTTTTTACCATAGAGATGCTCAAGTGATATTTTCCTGTCGGCTTTTTACAGGTATACTGCATCAGTTTTAAGAGATTTATCATGAGTATTATGTCCCTTTAACTATTTTTTTTTACAACTGTATAAAGTGCTTCAGGTTTAGGGTGCATCATACAGAGCAGGAGCTGTTCATATTTTTTATGTAGCTGCATTGCTCTATATAATTGTTGAGTGCTTTTTTAAAATATATTTTGTGTAACTGTAAAACTGTGTAAAAATTGTAAAAATGTAAAGGTTACATGATGTACCATGCACACTAACCTGAAGCACATTATACAGCTGTAAAAAGTGGACAACATACAGCTTCTGTCACAGGCTACGAAAATACCTGTGCTCCAAGATGGCAGCCCCCAGTATTAAGAGGCGGAGCTTCAGTATCTGGCACCTATAAGCTATTAAAACAGGAGAACTGATTTGCAAAGAGCTGCAGGAACAGGATGAAATGCAATAACATAAGTAGTTACTATTATTTTGTAGTTGTGCACAGCAGTTTAATGTCCCTTTAATGTGACTACCTCATATCTTGCCTAAATGGCCTCAATGTGATCAACGAAAACTAGAAAAAGTTACTATAAACCTCTTTCTAACACTTTAAACGCTCAGATTATCTGAGTCAGACAACTACTTGGTCTACCAACAAGACTTGACTATTCTCCTTAGCATATGTCCAAACAGCAAGATAAAAGGTCTGGGACGCAAGGTTCCTTATACTCTTATTCAAATTCTGATATTAGTGTATAAAATGTCCATAATATATAAAACGTCACTAGTGGCTGATAAAGTTCTGAGCTGACATCTAGTAAAAAGCTTTGCCGGCAACTAATTCATAAACAAGTAACTTATTGGACTCTTTCGGTTACCTTGCACGTCCGGTCCTCAGGGATAGTGGTAAGTAATAATTATTTGTGCAGTCCTTCAATGCTGTATATCACGCTTACCCTATGTATCCCCCTCTTCGGATCACGCTCCAATTACTTTCACCTTCCAATCCTGCGCTCCCGGTATATAGGACGGGCATCTCTCATGCGTTCAATCTCTTCAAGCAATGTTTCTCCGCCCCTCCTGGGGTTATTTGGTCCGTGGTAGGGAGTCTGGCATCACTGGGCACACTCCGAATTAGCCAATGCACTCCTCTGGGGCATAGGGCTTTATTAAGCTCTGAGCCATGTAAACATCCATAAAAAACAAAAAGCGAGGAGCACCGGAATAAAAAATATAGGGCTAAATTAAAGTGGGGCACACCTTTTTACTTTCTCGAGTGCGATATTTGCGCTCCACTCAATAATACCAGCGCACTCAAATGTGCGCTGGTATTACAAGTTAAGCGCAATGCGAACGCAATTGCCTGGAAGCTTTGCGCTCATGAAAGCACAGTTCCATAGGCTCCAATAGGAGCCTCGTTCTCATGGCTTCAGACCGTTTTCATGGCTTCAGACCGCCGCCCCCCATATTGCCAACACTAACTAAACCTATTAACCTCTAAACTGCCGCCCACCCACATCGCCAAAACTAAATAAACATATTAACCCCTAAACCGCTATCCTGCACATTGCAAACACTAATTAAAATAATTAACCTCTAAAACACCCCCCCCCCCCCCCACATCGGAACTAGCTAAATTAAACTATTAACCCCTAAACCTAACACCCCCTAACTTTAACATAATTAAAATACACCTAAAGTAAAGTTACAATTATTAACTTACTACCTATTTAAAAATAAAACATAATTTATGTAAGAACTTACCTGATAAATTAATTTCTTTCATATTGGCAAGAGTCCATGAGCTAGTAATATATGGGATATACAATCCTACCAGGAGGGGCAAAGTTTCCCAAACCTCAAAATGCCTATAAATAGACCCCTCACCACACCCACAATTCAGATTAACGAATAGCCAAGTAGTGGGGTGATAGAAAAAGGAGTAAAAAGCATCAAAACAGGAACTGGAAATATAATTGTGCTTTATAAAAAAAAAAATAACCACCATAAAAGGGTGGGTCTCATGGACTCTTGCCAATATGAAAGAAATTAATTTATCCGGTAAGTTTTTACATAAATTATGTTTTCTTTCATGCAATTGGCAAGAGTCCATGAGCTAGTGACGTATAGGATAGTAATACCCAAGATGTGGTACTCCACAGAAGAGTCACTAGAGTGGGAGGGATAACAATAAAAACAGCCATTTTCTGCTGAAAAAATTAAATCCACATCCAAAACAATACGTTTTTCTCATAATTGAAAAGAAAAAAACTTAAAACATAAGCAGAGGAATCAAACTGAAACAGCTGCCTGAAGAACTGCTTCCGAAGAGGCAAAAACATCAAAACGGTAGAATTTAGTAAATGTATGCAAAGAAGACCAAGTTGCTGCTTTGCAAATCTGATCAACTGAAGCTTCATTCTTAAAAGCCTACGAAGTGGAGACTGATCTAGTAGAATGAGCTGTGATTATCTGAGGCGGAGCCTCGCCCGACTCCAAATAAGCCTGATGAATCAAAAGCTTTAACCAAGATGCCAAGGAAATGGCAGAAACTTTCTGACATTTCCTAGAACCAGAAGACAACAAATAGACTAGAAGTCTTCCTGAAATCTTTAGTAGCTTCAACATAATATTTCAAAGCTCTTACAATATCCAGAGAATGTAAGGATCTCTCCAAAGAATTCTTAGGATTAGGACACAAAGAAGGAACAACAATTTTCCTATTAATGTTGTTAGAATTCCCAACTTTAGGTAAAAATTTAAATGAAGTTCGCAAAACTGCTTTATCCTGATGGAAAATCAGAAAAGGAGACTCACAAGAAAGAGCAGATAATTAGGAAACTCTTCTAGCAGAAGAGATAGCCAAAAGGAACAACACTTTCCAAGAAAGTAGTTTCATATCCAAAGAATACATAGGCTCGAAAGGAGGAGCCTGTAAAGTCTTCAAAACCAAATTAAGACTCCAAGGAGAAGAGATTGATTTAATGACAGGCTTGATACAGACCAAAGCATTAACAAAACAATCAATATCAGGAAGCTTAGCAATCTTTCTGTGAAATAAAACAGAAAGAGCAGAGATTTGTCCCTTCAAGGAACTTGCAGACAAACTTTTATCCAAACCATCCTGAAGAAGCTGTAAAATTCTAGGAATTCTAAAAGAATGCCAAGAGAATTTATGAGAAGAACACCATGAAATATAAGTCTTCCAAACTCATAATAAATCTTCCTAGAAACAGATTTACGAGCCTGTAACATAGTATCAATCACTGAGTCAGAGAAACCTCTATGACTAAGCACTAAGCGTTCAATTTCCATACCTTCAAATTTAACGATTTGAGATCCTGATGGAAAAACGGTCCTTGAGACAGAAGGTCTGATCTTAAAGGAAGTGGCCAAGGTTCGGAACTGGATATATGGACAAGATCCGCTTACCAGAACCTGTGAGCCCATGCTGGTGCTACCAGAAACACAAATGATTGTTCCATGATAATCTTGGAGATCACTCTTGGAAGAAGAACTAGAGGCAGGGAAGATATAAGCAGGTAAAATCAAGGAACTGCTAACGCATCCACCGACTCCACCTGAGGATCCCTGGACCTGGACAAGTACCTGAAAAGTTTCTTGTTTAGATGAGGAGCCATCAGATGTATTTCTGGAAGACCCCACATCTGAACAATCTGAAAAAACACATCTGTATGGAGAGACCACTCCCCCGGATGAAAAGTCTGACGGCTGAGATAATCCACTTCCCAATTGTCTACACCTGGAATATGTACTGCAGAAATTAGACAAGCGCTGGATTCCGCCCAAGAAAGTATCAGAGTGTGAGTCCCACCCTGATGATTGACATATGCCACAGTTGTGATATTGTCTGTCTGAAAACAAATGAATGGTTCTCTCTTCAACAGAGGCCAAACCTGAGAAGCCTGAAAATAGCACAGAGTTCTAAAATATTGATTGGTAACCTCGCCTCTTGAGATTTCCAAACCCCTTGTGCTGTCAGAGATCCCCAGACAGCTCCCCAACCTGAAAGACTTGCATCTGTTGTGATTACAGTCCAGGTTGGATGAACAAAAGAAGCCCCTTGAACTATACGATGGCGATCTAACCACCAAGTCAGAGAGAGTCGAACATTGGGATTTAAGGATATTAATTGTGATATCTTATCGTATAATCCCTGCACCATTGTTTCAGCATACAAAGCTGAAGAGGTCTCATATGAAAACAAGCAAAGGGGATCGCGTCCGATGCTGCAGTCATGAGACCTAAAACTTCCATGCACATAGCCACTGAAGGGAAGGATTGAGACTGAAGGTTTCAACAAGCTGTCTGTTGTCTGTTAGAGACAGAGTCATGGAAACTGAATCTTTCTGGAAACCTAAAAAGGTGACCCTTGTCTGAAGAATCAAGGAACTTTTCGGTAAATTGATCCTCCAACCATGTCTTTGAAGAAACAACACTAGTTCATTTGTGTGAGATTCGGCAGAATGTAAAGACTGAGCTATTACCAAGATATTGTCCAAATAAGGAAACACCCCAATACCCTGTTCTCTGATTACAAAGAGTAGGGCACCGAAAACCTTAAAAAAAATTATTGGAGCTGTCGCTAGGCCAAAGGGAAGAGCGACAAATTGGTAATGCGTGTCTAGAAAAGAGAATCTGAGAAACCGATTGTAGTCTGGATGAATCGGAATATGAAGATATGCATCCTGTAAGTCTATTGTTGACATATAATGCCCTTGCTGAACAAAAGGCAGAATAGTCCTTATAGTCACCATTTTGAAAGTTGGCACTCTTACAAAACAATTCAAAATTTGCAGATCCAGAACTGGCCTGAATGAATTTTCTTTCTTTGGGATAATGAATAGATTTGAATAAAACCCCAGACCCTGTTTCTGAAACAGAACTGGTATGATTACCCCTGAAAGCTCTAGATCTGAAACACACTTCAGAAAAGCCTGAGCTTTCACTGGATTTGCTGGAACGTGTGAGAGAGAAAATCTTCTTACAGGAGGTCTTACTCTGAATCCTATTCAATACCCTTGAGAGACAATACTCTGAATCCACTGATTTTGGACAGAATCTGCCCAAATGTCTTGGAAAAATTTGAATCTGCCCCCCACCAGCTGAGCTGCAATGAGGGCCGCACCTTCATGCAGACTTGGGGGCTGCTTTGGTTTCTTAAAAGGCTTGGATTTATTCCAACTTGAAGAAGGTTTCCAATTGGAACCAGATTCTTTGGGGGAAGGATTGGCTTTCTGTTCCGTATTCTGTCGAAAAGAACGAAAACGATTAGAAGCTTTAGATTTACCCTTAGATCTTTTATCCTGAGGCAAAAAAACTTCCTCCCCCCCAGTGACAGTTGAAATAATTGAATCCAACTGAAAACCAAATAAATTGTTACCTTGGAAAGAAAGAGATAGTCATCTAGACTTAGATACCATGTCAGAATTCCAATATTTGAGCCACAAAGCTCTTCTAGCTAAAATAGCTAAAGACATAGATTTAACATCAATTTTGATGATATTAAAAATAGCATCACAGAGAAAATGATTAGCATGTTGAAGCAGGCAAACAATGCTAGATAAATCAGGATCTGTTTCCTGTTGCGCTAAGCTTTCCAACCAAAAAGTTGATGCAGCTGCAACATCAGCCATAGATATAGCAGGCCTAAGAATATAGCCAGAAGATAAATAAACTTTCCTTAGATAAGATACAAGTTTCCTATCTAAAGGATCCTTAAAAGAAGTACTATCTTCCATAGGAATAGTAGTACGTTTGGCAAGAGTAGAAATAGCCCCATCAACTTTGGGGATTTTTTCCCCAAAACTCCAATCTAACTGCTGGCAAAGGATACAACTTTTTAAACCTAGAAGAAGGAATAAAAGAAGTACCAGGCCTATCCCATTCCTTTGAAATCATATCAGAAATAGCATCAGGAACTGGAAAAACCTCTGGAGTAAACACAGGAGGTTTATAAACAGAATTTATAAATTTACTAGTTTTAGTAACAAGAGGACTAGATTCCTCAATATCCAAAGTAACACCTCTTTTAACAAGGAACGTATATACTTCATCTTAAAGAGAAAATTAGATTGGTCAGTGTCAATATCTGAGGTAGGATCTTCTGAATCAGATAGATCCTCATCAGAGGAGGATAATTCAGTATGTTGTCGGTCATTTGAAAATTCATCAACTTTATGAGAAGTTTTAAAAGACCTTTTACGTTTATTAGAAGGCGGAATAGCAGACAATGCCTTCTGAGTTGCACCAGCAATACAATCTTTTACATTCACAGGGATATCATGTACATTAGATGTTGAAGGAACTAGTACTGATGGATACATTCTCTGCATGTAAAAGCTTACCATGACTACTGCCTGAGATATAATCTCCGCTAATTTACAACAGATACATTTAGCTTTGGTAGAACTGTTATCAGGCAGCAGGGTTCCAACAGTTGTTTCTGATACAGGATCAGATTGAGACATCTTGCAAATGTAAGAGAAAAAAACAACATATAAAGTAAATTTATCAATTTCCGTATATGGCAGTTTCAGGAATGGAAAAAAAAAATGCAAACATACATATATTTAAAACTTTATATTAATACATTAAGTGCCAAACCATAGCTGAGAGTGTTTTAAGTAATGAAAACAAACTTACCGAAAGACACCCATCCACATATAGCAGATAGCCAAACCAGTACTGAAAAAGTATCAGTAGAGGTAATGGAATATGAGAGTATATCGTCGATCTGAAAAGGGAGATAGGAGTTGAATCTCTACGACAGATAACAGAGAGCCTATGAAAAGATTTCCCATGAGGAAAACCATAGAATCAATAGGTGATACTCCCTTCACATCCCTCTGACAAACACTGTACTCTGAGAGGAATCCAGCATCAAAATGCTGAGAAGCGCATATCAAGCACAAACTTACTTCACCACCTCCATAGGGAGGCAAAGTTTGTAAAACTAAATTGTGGGTGTGGTGAGGGGTGAATTTATAGGAATTTTAAGGTTTGGGAAACTTTGTCCCTCTTGGTAGGATTGTATATCCCATACGTCACTAGCTCATGGACTCTTGCCAATTAGATGAAAGAAATACAAACTGTGAAATTAAAATAAAACCTAAGATAGTTACAATATTACTATTTACTAACTACCTAATTAAAATAAATACACACTTACCTGTGAAATAAAAATAAAACCTACGCTTAAACTTAAAAAAAAATAACATTACTTGTTTAAAAAAATAATAATACAAAAAATAAAAAACCTAACATTACTAAAAATAATAAAACCTAACATTAGAAAAAAAAAATAAAACTACAATTACAAAAAATAATAAACACTAAAATTACAAAAATAATAAACACTAACCCCTAGATTTAGAATTTTGACGGTAAAGACCTGCGTAGCTAACGCTGCTTTTTTTTCCCAACGCACTCTTAAGACAAAGCTGGTATTTAGAGTTGTCTGAGTGGCTGCGTTAGGCTCAGAAAAGGGTGCGTTGAGCCTAATTTAGCTCCACTTCAACCCTCAATACCAGTGTTGCCTATGGTAGCGGTAAGATGGAAAAACGTGCTCGTGCACGATATCCCCATAGTAAACAATGGGGCAGTTTGGGCTGAAAAAAAACCTAACACCTGCAAAAAAGCAGCGTTCAGCTCCTAACGCAGCCCTATTGTTTCCTATGGGGAAACACTCTCTAAGTCTGCACCTAACACCCTAAAATGAACCCCGAGTCTAAACACCCCTAACCTTACACTTATTAACCCCTAATCTGCCACCCCCGCTGTCGCTGACACCTGCATTATGCTATTAACCCCTAATCTGCCGATCCGGACACCGCCGCCACCTACATTATCCCTATATACCCCTAATCTGCTGCCCCTAACATCGCCGACCCCTATATTATATTTATTAACCCCCTAATCTGCCCCCCCAACATCGCCGCCACCTACCTACACTTATTAACCCCTAATCTGCCGACCGGACCTCGCTGCCACTATACTAAATGTATTAACCCCTAAACCGCCGCACTCCCACCTCGCAAACACTATAATAAATAGTATTAACCCCTAATCTGCCCTCCCTAACATCGCCGCCACCTACCTACAATTATTAACCCCTAACATCCCGCCCGCAACGTCGCCGCTACTATAATAAAGTTATTAACCCCTAAACTTAACTCTAACCCTAACCCTAAGACCCCCCTAACATAAATATAATTTAAATTAAACGAAATAATATTCCTATTATTAAATAAATTAATCCTATTTAAAACTAAATACTTACCTATCAAATAAACCCTAATATAGCTACAATATAAATAATAATTACATTCGCCTAGATTTAGAGTTCTGCGTTAGCCGTCCAAACCAGCGTTAGGGGGTCCTAACGCTGGTTTTAGCCGCCCGCTGGTATTTAGAGTCAGTCAGGAAAGGGTCTAACGCTCACTTTTCCATACCGCAGATCCCCTTACGTCAATTGCGTATCCTATCTTTTCAATGGGATCTTCCTAACACCGGTATTTAGAGTCTTGGCTGAAGTGAGCGTTAGATCTCTAACGACAAGACTCCAGCCGCAGAAAAAAGCCAGGAGTTAAGAGCTTTCTGGGCTAACGCCGGTTCATAAAGCTCTTAACTACTGTGCTCTAAAGTACACTAACACCCATAAACTACCTATGTACCCCTAAACCGAGGCCCCCCCACATCGCCGCCATTATAATTAAAACATTTTAACCCCTAATCTACCGACCGTACACTGCCGCAACCTACATTATCCCTATGTACCCCTAATCTGCTGCCCGTAACATCGCTGACACTTACATAATATTTATTAACCCCTAATCTGCCCCCCCCCCCAACGTCGCTGCTACCTTACCTACACTTATTAACCCCTAATCTGCCGACCGGACCTCACCGCCACTATAATAAATATATTAACCCCTAAACCGCCTCACTCCCGCCTCAAAAACCCTATAATAAATAGTATTAACCCCTAATCTGCCCTCCCTAACATCGCTGACACCTAACTTCAAGTATTAACCCCTAATCTACCGACCGGACCTCACCGCTACTCTAATAAATGTATTAACCCCTAAAGCTAAGTCTAACCCTAACACTAACACCCCCCTAAGTTAAATATAATTTTTATCTAACAAAATAAATTAACTCTTATTAAATAAATTAATCCTATTTAAAGCTAAATACTTACCTGTAAAATAAACCCTAATATAGCTACAATATAAATAATTACATTGTAGCTATTTTAGGATTAATATTTATTTTACAGGCAACTTTGTATTTATTTTAACCAGGTACAATAGCTATTAAATAGTTATTTACTATTTAATAGCTAACTAGTTAAAATAATTACAAAATTACCAGTAAAATAAATCCTAACCTAAGTTACAATTAAATCTAACACTACACTATCAATAAATTAATTAAATAAACTACCTACAATTATCTACAATTAAATCAACTAAACTAAATTACAAAAAAAACCCCACTAAATTACAAAAAATAAAAAAAGATTACAAGAATTTTAAACTAATTACACCTACTCTAAGCCCCCTAAAAAAATAACAAAGCTCTCCAAAATAAAAAAATGCCCTACCCTATTCTAAAATAAAAAGTTTACAGCTCTTTTACCTTACCAGCCCTTAAAAGGGCCTTTTGCGGGGCATGCCCCAAAGAAAACAGCTCTTTTGCCTGTAAAAAAACATACAATACACCCCCCAACATTACAACCCACCACCCACATACCCCTAATCTAACCCAAACCCCCCTTAAAAAACCTAACACTAAGCCCCTGAAGATCTCCCTACCTTATCTTCACCACGTCAGGTATCACCGATCCGTCCAGAAGAGGCTCCGAAGTCTTCATCCTATCCGGCAAGAAGAGGTCCAGAAGAGGCTCCGAAGTCTTCATCCTATCTGGCAAGAAGAGGACATCCGGACCGGCAAACATCTTCATCCAATCCGATTGAACTTGAATCTGATTGGCTGATTCAATCAGCCAATCATATTTTTCCTACCTTAATTCCGATTGGCTGATAGAATCCTATCAGCCAATCGGGATTCGATGGACGCCATCTTGGATGACGTCCCTTAAAGGAACCTTCATTCGTTGTCTAGTCGTCGGGAGAAGAGGATGTTCCGCGCCGGAGATCTTGAAGATGGAGCCGCTCCTCTTCGGATGGATGAAGATAGAAGATGCCGCTTGGATGAAGATGTTTGCCGGTCCGGATGTCCTCTTCTTGCCGGATAGGATGAAGACTTTGGAGCCTCTTCTGGACCTCTTCTTGCCGGATAGGATGAAGAGTTCGGAGCCTCTTCTGGACGGATCGGTGATACCCGGCGTGGTGAAGATAAGGTAGGGAGATCTTCAGGGGCTTAGTGTTAGGTTTTTTAAGGGGGGTTTGGGTTAGATTAGGGGTATGTGGGTGGTGGGTTGTAATGTTGGGGGGGGTATTGTATGTTTTTTTACAGGCAAAAGATCTGTTTTCTTTGGGGCATGCCCCTCAAAAGGCCCTTTTAAGGGCTGGTAAGGTAAAAGAGCTGTAAACTTTTTATTTTAGAATAGGGTAGGGCATTTTTTTATTTTGGGGGGCTTTGTTATTTTTTAGGGGGCTTAGAGTAGGTGTAATTAGTTTAAAATTCTTGTAATCTTTTTTTATTTTTTTGTAATTTAGTGTTTGTTTTTTTTGTAATTTAGTTTAGTTGATTTAATTGTAGATAATTGTAGGTAGTTTATTTAATTAATTTATTGATAGTGTAGTGTTAGGTTTAATTGTAACTTAGGTTAGGATTTATTTTACAGGTAATTTTGTAATTATTTTAACTAGGTAGCTATTAAATAGTTTTTAACTATTTAATAGCTATTGTAGCTAGTTAAAATAAATACAAAGTTGCCTGTAAAATAAATATATATCCTAAAATAGCTACAATATAATTATTCGTTATATTGTAGCTATATTAGGGTTTATTTTATAGGTAAGTATTTAGTTTTAAATAGGATTAATTTATTTAATTATAGTAATTTTAGTTCGTTTTATTTAAATTATATTTAAGTTAGGGGGGTGTTAGGGTTAGGGTTAGACTTAGGTTTAGGGGTTAATAACTTTATTATAGTAGCGGCGACGTTGGGGGCGGGAGATTAGGGGTTAATAATTGTAGGTAGGTGGCGGCGATGTTAGGGAGGGCAGATTAGGGGATAATAAAATTTATTAAAGTGTTTGCGAGGCGGGAGTGCGGCGGTTTAGGGGTTAATACATTTATTATAGTGGCGGCGATGTCTGGTTGGCAGATTAGGGGTTAATAAGTGTAGGTAGGTGGCGGCGACGTTGGGGGGGGGCAGATTAGGGGTTAATAAATATAATGTAGGTGTCAGCGATGTTAGGGGCAGCAGATTAGGGGTTTATAGGGATAATGTAGGTGGCGTCGGTGTCCGGAGCGGAAGATTACGGGTTAATAATATAATGTAGGTGTCAGCGATAGCGGGGGCGACAGATTAGAGGTTAATAAGTGTAAGGTTAGGGGTGTTTAGACTCGGGGTTCATGTTAGGGTGTTAGGTGTAGACTTAGAAAGTGTTTCCCCATAGGAAACAATGGGGCTGAGTTAGGAGCTGAACGCTGCTTTTTTGCAGGTGTTAGGTTTTTTTTCAGCCAGCTCAGCCCCATTGTATCCTATGGGGAAATCGTGCACGAGCACGTTTTGCCAGCTTACCGCTACCATAAGCAACGCTGGTATTACAGTGAGAAGTGGAGCTAAATTTTGCTGAACGCTCACTTTTCTGAGGCTAACACAGCCATTCAGAAAACTCGTAATACCAGGGTTGTTTAAAGGGAGAGCTGGAAAAAAAGGAGAGTTAGCTCCGCAGGTTTTTACCGACAAAACTCGTAATCTAGCCGTTGATTATCCAAAATAATAAAAATGATTCCTATTCTAATACCCCATATAAAAAATAAAAACCCCACCCCAAAATAAAAAAAACCTAATCTATAATAAACTACCAATAGCCCTTAAGAGGGCCTTTTGTAGAGCATTGCCCTAAAATTAACAGCTCTTTTGCCTAAAAATTAAAACAAATACCCCCTAACATTACAAACCCCCCACCCCCCCAAACTCCAAAAAAAAACCTAACTAAAAAAAACTAATTTACCCATTGCCCCGTAAAGGGCATTTGTATGGACATTGCCATTATTCAGCTCATTAAAAATTAAAAAACCCTAATCTAAAAAAAACACCCCAAAAAAACACTAACCCCAAATTTGGTACTGTTCCTGAAGTCCGGCAAAAGATCTTCATCCCAGCGGCGAAGCATCTTCATCCAGGCGGCTCCATCTCTATCCATCGTGGTAGATAGAGACCGGCATCTTCTATCTTCATGCCAGCGGAGGTGGATCGGTCAGTGGATGCGCGGAGGCGGAGGTCCAGGCGGAGGCAGAGGTCCAGGGGGAGGTCCATCGGTCTGACGTGGAGGTCTTTTCATGTCGATCGTCTGCCACACACTGAGAATATAAACCCCTTTTATATTGGGGTACCGTTGCATTCCTATTGGCTGAAAAATTCAAATCAGCCAATAGGATGAGAGCTGCTTAAATCCTATTGGCTGATTTGTTTTAATTTTTTGGCAAAAGAGCTGTTAACTTTAGGGCAATGCCCTACAAATGCCCTTCTACGGGCTATTGGTAGTTTATTATAGATTAGGTTTTTTTATTTTGGGGTATTAAAATAGGAATAAATTATTTTGGATAATTTCATTTTTTTTTTTTTGTAATGGTAGTTTTTTTTATTTTTGGGGTGTTTTTTTTAGATTAAGGCTTTTTTTATTTTTAATGAGCTGTAAAAGAGCTGAATGCCCATACAAATGCCCCTTTTGGGGCAATAGGTAGATTAAGTTTTTTTTTACTTATTTTTTTTTAATTTGGGTTGGGGGGTTGTAATTTTAGGGGGTATTTGTTTTATTTTATTGACAAAAGAGCTGTTGCCCTACAAAAGGCCTTTTAAGGGCCATTGGTAGTTTATTATAGATTAGGGTTTTTCTTATTTTGGGGTGGGTTTTTTTTTGTTTTTTGTTTTTTTAAACGGGTTATAAAAATAGGAATGCATTTTATAATTTTGGATAATTTTGTTTGATATTTTTTTGTAATGGAATTTTTTTTATTTTTTGTCATTTTAGCTGCCTGCCCATTTATGGAGCACTATATGGCAGCAGTTATGATTGAATGGTCATGCCCCCATCAGGTCTTGAACTCTGAACTATGTTGTATCCCAGTGACTTTCCACTGAGCCAGTCACCAGAGTCCTCTAAATAAGGCGTCACTGCACTTTCCCTGGGATCTGATCACAGTCATTAGAGCCCCCATGACTCTTGTGAATATTCTAGGAGCCGTGGCTGGACCAAACTAAAGTGCAACAAACTGGAAATGCTTGTCCAAAAAAAACAAACTCAGAAACTGATGACGATCCCTGTGAATGGGAACATGAAGGTATGCCTCCTTCAGGTCTAAGGTCCTCATGAACTGACCCTCTTGAACCAATAGAAGAATGGAACAAATAATTTCCATCTTGAAGGACGGAACCCAGAGGAATTTCATTATGCATTTTGAGTCTAGGATGGCACGGAAAGCTCCCTTTTTTTTGGGATCCACAAAGAGATTTGAATAGAATCCTTGACACTGTTCCCCTAGAGAAAGTGGAACAAGTACTCCCAGGGAGGAAAGGTCCAATGCACAGTTTAATAAGGCCTCCCTCTTACTTGGATTGAGGATAGTCTTCACAGGAAAAATCTGCCCCTTATAGGGCAAGATATGAATCCTATTTGTAACCCTGGGATACTATGTCCACAGCCCAAAAAAAAGGTAAGAGAAACAACCTTGACTCTGGTCCATCTCGGGAACTGGAACAATCACCCCCAGAGAAGATAGAACCTTTACGACGTTTAAGGAGGCTTCTCTCTACACCTGGAAAGTAGATCATCTTGACAGGAAAAATCTGCCTCTGGGAGGGCAAGATTTGGATCCTATACTGAAACCCTGGGAGACAACTTCCACTACCCATGGGTCTTGGACAACTCGAATCCAAGCCAGTTGAAAAAAGTAAAGTTTGCCCCCTACCTGATTCGAAAACTGGATCAGGGACAAATTACTCAAATTAGACTCAGCAGAAGGCCTCTTGGATTACTTGTCCTAGTACTAAGTATGGCTCCATGAGGACTATATAAAAAGAGAGAGAGATGCACTAAGCTGAGACAGAACAAAAGCTAGAAAAACTTCCGTGCCTGTTCTGTTTAGGGTGCCACTCAGGGGGCATACTTTTTTAGCACACTATGCCCCTTCACAGGGAAAAAATATCCTGTAGCATATCAGTCTGACCCTGCCCGATGACAGTCCAGCACCAAAATACCAGGTAATTCTTCTCTGAACAAGAGAAACAACAACCCCCAGATGATCGTTTCACTGGATACAGGATATTTTTTCTCTGCGAAGGGGCATAGTGTGCTAAAAGAGTATGCACCCTGAGTGGCACCCTAAAATTAACAGGCACGGACGTTTTTCTAGCTTTTGTTCTGTCTCAGCTGAGTGCATCTCTCTCTCTTTGTATATTTATGCAAATTGCTCTTGGGTCTCCCTAAGAGTAAAAGGGGAAATCAGACGTGGACTCCTTGCACACATGCCCTTAGAGAGATGCGACTGCACCTCACTGACGAGGCCCACAGAAGGCCGAAACGATCGTCTGGGGTTGTTGTTTCTCTTGTTCAGAGAAGAATTGCCTGGTATTTCGGTGCTGGACTGTCATTGGGCAGGGTCAGACTGATATGCTACAACATATTTTTTTCTCTGTGAAGGGGCATAGTGTGCTAAAAGAGTATGCACCCTGAGTGGCACCCTAAAATGAAAAGGCACGGAAGTATTTCTAGCTTTTGTTCTGTCTCAGCTGAGTGCATCTCTCTCTCTCTCTTTTTATATTTATGCAAATTGCTCTTGGGTCTCCCTAAGAGTAAAAGGGGAAAACAGACATGGACTCCTTGCACACATGCCCTTAGAGAGATGCGACCGCACGTCACTGACAAGGCCCACAGAAGGCCGAAACGATCTTCTGGGGTTGTTGTTTCTCTTGTTCAGAGAAAAATTGCCTGGTATTTTGGTGCTGGACTGTCATTGGGCAGGGTCAGACTGATATGCTACAGGATATTTTTTTCTCTGTGAAGGGGCATAGTGTGCTAAAAGAGTATGCACTCTGAGTGGCACCCTAAAATGAACAGGCACGGAAGTTTTTCTAGCTTTTGTATCTGTCTCAGCTGAGTGCATCTCTCTCTCTTTTTATCTCTTTTTATATTTATGCAAATTGCTTTTGGGTCTCCCTAAGAGTAAAAGGGGAAACCAGACGTGGACTCCTTGCACACATGCCCTTAGAGAGATGCGACTGCACCTCACTGACGAGGCCCACAGAAGGCCGAAACGATCGTCTGGGGTTGTTGTTTCTCTTGTTCAGAGAAGAATTGCCTGGTATTTCAGTGCTGGACTGTCATTGGGCAGGGTCAGACTGATATGCTACAGGATATTTTTTCTCTGTGAAGGGGCATAGTGTGCTAAAAGAGTATGCACCTTAAAATGAACAGGCACTGAAGTTTTTCTAGCTTTTGTTCTGTCTCAGCTGAGTGCATCTGTCTCTCTTTTTATATTTATGCAAATTGCTCTTGGGTCTCCCTAAGAGTAAAAGGGGAAACCAGACGTGGACTCCTTGCACACATGCCCTTAGAGAGATGCGACTGCACCTCACTGATGAGGCCAACAGAAGGCCGAAAAGATCGTCTGGGGTTATTGTTTCTCTTGTTCAGAGAAGAATTGCCTGGTATTTCGGTGCTGGACTGTCATTGGGCAGGGTCAGACTGATATGCTACAGGATATTTTTTCTCTGTGAAGGGGCATAGTGTGCTAAAAGAGTATGCACCCTGAGTGGCACCCTAAAATGAACAGGCACGGAAGTTTTTCTAGCTTTTGTTCTGTCTCAGCTGAGTGCATCTCTCTCTCTTTTTATATTAATGCAAATTGCTCTTGGGTCTCCCTAAGAGTAAAAGGGGAAACCAGAAGTGGACTCCTTGCACACATGCCCTTAGAGAGATGCGACTGCACCTCACTGACGAGGCCCACAGAAGGCCTAAACGATCGTCTGGGGTTGTTGTTTCTCTTGTTCAGAGAAGAATTGCCTGGGATTTTGGTGCTGGACTGTCATTGGGCAGGGTCAGACTGATATGCTAAAGGATATTTTTTCTCTGTGAAGGGGCATAGTGTTCTAAAAGAGTATACACCCTGAGTGGCACCCTAAAATGAACAGGCACGGAAGTTTTTCTAGCTTTTGCTCTGTCTCAGCTGAGTGCATCTCTCTCCCTCTTTTTATATTTATGCAAATTGCTCTTGGGTCTCCCTAAGAGTAAAAGGGGAAAACCAGACGTGGACTCCTTGCACACATGCCCTTAGAGAGATGCGACTGCACCTCACTGACGAGGCCCACAGAAGGCCGAAACGATCGTCTTGGGTTGTTGTTTCTCTTGTTCAGAGAAGAATTGCCTGGTATTTTGGTGCTGGACTGTCATTGGGCAGGGTCAGACTGATATGCTACAGGATATTTTTTCTCTGTGAATGGGCATAGTGTGCTAAAAGAGTATACACCCTAAAATGAACAGGCACGGAAGTTTTTCTAGCTTTTGTTGTCTCAGCTGAGTGCATCTCTCTCTCTCTCTTTTTATATTTATGCAAATTGCTCTTGGGTCTCCCTAAGAGTAAAAGGGGAAACCAGACGTGGACTCCTTGCACACATGCCCTTAGAGAGATGCGACTGCACCTCACTGATGAGGCCAACAGAAGGCCGAAACGATCATCTGGGGTTATTGTTTCTCTTGTTCAGAGAAGAATTGCCTGGTATTTCGGTGCTGGACTGTCATTGGGCAGGGTCAGACTGATATGCTACAGGATATTTTTTCTCTGTGAAGGGGCATAGTGTGCTAAAAGAGTATGCACCCTGAGTGGCACCCTAAAATGAACAGGCACGGAAGTTTTTCTAGCTTTTGTTCTGTCTCAGCTGAGTGCATCTCTCTCTCTTTTTATATTAATGCAAATTGCTCTTGGGTCTCCCTAAGAGTAAAAGGGGAAACCAGACGTGGACTCCTTGCACACATGCCCTTAGAGAGATGCGACTGCACCTCACTGACGAGGCCCACAGAAGGCCGAAACGATCGTCTGGGGTTGTTGTTTCTCTTGTTCAGAGAAGAATTGCCTGGGATTTTGGTGCTGGACTGTCATTGGGCAGGGTCAGACTGATATGCTACAGGATATTTTTTCTCTGTGAAGAGGCATAGTGTGCTAAAAGAGTATACACCCTGAGTGGCACCCTAAAATGAACAGGCACGGAAGTTTTTCTAGCTTTTGCTCTGTCTCAGCTGAGTGCATCTCTCTCCCTCTTTTTATATTTATGCAAATTGCTCTTGGGTCTCCCTAAGAGTAAAAGGGGAAAACCAGACGTGGACTCCTTGCACACATGCCCTTAGAGAGATGCGACTGCACCTCACTGACGAGGCCCACAGAAGGCCGAAACGATCGTCTTGGGTTGTTGTTTCTCTTGTTCAGAGAAGAATTGCCTGGTATTTTGGTGCTGGACTGTCATTGGGCAGGGTCAGACTGATATGCTACAGGATATTTTTTCTCTGTGAATGGGCATAGTGTGCTAAAAGAGTATACACCCTGAATGGCACCCTAAAATGAACAGGCACGGAAGTTTTTCTAGCTTTTGTTGCCTCAGCTGAGTGCATCTCTCTCTCTCTCTTTTTATATTTATGCAAATTGCTCTTGGGTCTCCCTAAGAGTAAAAGGGGAAACCAGACGTGGACTCCTTGCACACATGCCCTTAGAGAGATGCGACTGCACCTCACTGATGAGGCCAACAGAAGGCCGAAACGATCGTCTGGGGTTATTGTTTCTCTTGTTCAGAGAAGAATTGCCTGGTATTTCGGTGCTGGACTGTCATTGGGCAGGGTCAGACTGATATGCTACAGGATATTTTTTCTCTGTGAAGGGGCATAGTGTGCTAAAAGAGTATGCACCCTGAGTGGCACCCTAAAATGAACAGGCACGGAAGTTTTTCTAGCTTTTGTTCTGTCTCAGCTGAGTGCATCTCTCTCTCTTTTTATATTAATGCAAATTGCTCTTGGGTCTCCCTAAGAGTAAAAGGGGAAACCAGACGTGGACTCCTTGCACACATGCCCTTAGAGAGATGCGACTGCACCTCACTGACGAGGCCCACAGAAGGCCGAAACGATCGTCTGGGGTTGTTGTTTCTCTTGTTCAGAGAAGAATTGCCTGGGATTTTGGTGCTGGACTGTCATTGGGCAGGGTCAGACTGATATGCTACAGGATATTTTTTCTCTGTGAAGGGGCATAGTGTGCTAAAAGAGTATACACCCTGAGTGGCACCCTAAAATGAACAGGCACGGAAGTTTTTCTAGCTTTTGCTCTGTCTCAGCTGAGTGCATCTCTCTCCCTCTTTTTATATTTATGCAAATTGCTCTTGGGTCTCCCTAAGAGTAAAAGGGGAAAACCAGACGTGGACTCCTTGCACACATGCCCTTAGAGAGATGCGACTGCACCTCACTGACGAGGCCCACAGAAGGCCGAAACGATCGTCTGGGGTTGTTGTTTCTCTTGTTCAGAGAAGAATTGCCTGGTATTTTGGTGCTGGACTGTCATTGGGCAGGGTCAGACTGATATGCTACAGGATATTTTTTCTCTGTGAATGGGCATAGTGTGCTAAAAGAGTATACACCCTGAGTGGCACCCTAAAATGAACAGGCACAGAAGTTTTTCTAGCTTTTGTTGTCTCAGCTGAGTGCATCTCTCTCTCTCTCTTTTTATATTTATGCAAATTGCTCTTGGGTCTCCCTAAGAGTAAAAGGGGAAACCAGACGTGGACTCCTTGCACACATGCCCTTAGAGAGATGCGACTGCACCTCACTGACGAAGCCCACAGAAGGCCGAAACGATCTTCTGGGGTTGTTGTTTCTCTTGTTCGGAGAAGAATTGCCTGGTATTTCGGTGCTGGACTGTCATTGGGCAGGGTCAGACTGATATGCTACAGGATATTTTTTTCTTTATGAAGGGGCATAGTGTGCTAAAAGAATATGCACCCTGAGTGGCACCCTAAAATGAACAGGCACAGAAGTTTTTCTAGCTTTTGTTCTGTCTCAGCTGAGTGCATCTGTCTCTCTTTTTATATTTATGCAAATTGCTCTTGAGTCTCCCTAAGAGTAAAAGGGGAAACCAGACGTGGACTCCTTGCACACATGCCCTTAGAGAGATGCGACTGCACCTCACTGACGAAGCCCACAGAAGGCCGAAACGATCGTCTGGGGTTGTTGTTTCTCTTGTTCGGAGAAGAATTGCCTGGTATTTCGGTGCTGGACTGTCATTGGGCAGGGTCAGACTGATATGCTACAGGATATTTTTTCTCTGTGAAGGGGCATAGTGTTCTAAAAGAGTATGCACCCTAAAATGAACAGGCACAGAAGTTTTTCTAGCTTTTGTTCTGTCTCAGCTGAGTGCATCTGTCTCTCTTTTTATATTTATGCAAATTGCTCTTGGGTCTCCCTAAGAGTAAAAGGGGAAACCAGACGTGGACTCCTTGCACACATGCCCTTAGAGAGATGCGACTGCACCTCACTTATGAGGCCCACAGAAGGCCGAAACGATCGTCTGGGGTTATTGTTTCTCTTGTTCAGAGAAGAATTGCCAGGTATTTCGGCGCTGGACTGTCATTAGGCAGGGTCAGACTGATATGCTACAGGATATTTTTTCTCTGTGAAGGGGCATAGTGTGCTAAAAGAGTATGCACCCTGAGTGGCACCCTAAAATGAACAGGCACGGAAATGTTTCTAGCTTTTGTTCCGTCTCAGCTGAGTGCATCTCTCTCTCTTTTTATATTTATCCATGAGGACTATGCCTGCTCAGATTTAGAAGATAAGGAGGATTCTGTCTTCTCTCCCTCCTTGATAACAAACAAACTTCAAGGCTAAGGACACCCAAAGGACACCCTTGAAGACTGGAAACAGACACAGCAATGTCTAGGAACAATCCTGAGATCTCTGCTGCTGATTCTATCTCAGCTTGATACTCTGACTATGAGAGTAGAGAATTTTATTAAAGAAATATACATGAAAACCATACATGTCATCTACATAAAATTGTCGACTCAATATGAGAAAAATATCATATTAAATGGCTATACTAAGAAAACATAGAAAAAAAAAATTAAACATACATGTTGGTAAAAGTCCCCATACATAAAAAAAAAGGAATAATACATATGATACGGACATATGGAAAAAAAAAACTTCATATTAGAGAGATTAATACATGGAATCTCTGTATCAGATAGGGAGAACTCAATATAATAAATTATAATTTTAGGGCACTAGTTAGCCATTATCTTTCATGCTACCAACAGCGTGATAGTCTCCTAATATGAGGAGACTCCTATGCATATGAATACACAAAAAAAAAATATAAATTAAAATGTGACAGATCATATACATAAAAACTGCCACAAGATGGCAGTAACTGTCTTGAAATGTCATGATAAAAATACTGACAATAAAGGTCCCATTTCTTAACCCCTTAATGACTACAGCACTTTTCCATTTTCTGTCCGTTTGGGACCAAGGCTATTTTTACATTTTTGCGGTGTTTGTGTTTAGCTGTAATTTTCCTCTTACTCATTTACTGTACCCACACATATTATATACCGTTTTTCTCGCCTTTAAATTGACTTTCTAAACATACCATTATTTTCATCATATCTTATAATTTACTATAAAAAAAATTATAAAATATGAGGAAAAATGGAAAAAAAAAACACTTTTTCTAACTTTGACCCCCAAAATCTGTTACATATCTACAACCCCCAAAAAACACCCATGCTAAATAGTTTCTAAATTTTGTCCTGAGTTTAGAAATACCCAATGTTTACATGTTCTTTGCTTTTTTTGTAAATTATAGGGCCATAAATACAAGTAGCACTTTGCTATTTCCAAACCATTTTTTTCCAAAATTAGCGCTAGTTACATTAGAACACTAATATCTTTCAGGAAACCCTGAATATCCCTTGACATGTATATATTTTTTTTTAGTAGACATCCCAAAGTATTGATCTAGGCCAATTTTGGTATATTTCATACCACCATTTCACCGCCAAATGCGATCAAATACAAAAAATCGTTCACTTTTTCACAAATATTTTCACAAACTTTCGGTTTCTCACTGAAATTATTTACAAACAACTTATGCAATTATGGCATAAATGGTTGTAAATTCTTCTCTGGGATCCCCTTTGTTCAGAAATAGCAGACATATATGGCTTTGGCTTTGCTTTTTGGTAATTAGAAGGCCGCTAAATGCCACTGCGCACCACAAGTGTATTATGCCCATCAGTTAAGGGGTTAATTAGGGAGTTTTTAGGGAGCTTGTAGGGTTAATTTTAGCTTTAGTGTAGTGTAGTAGACAACCCCAAGTATTGATCTAGGCACATTTTGGTATATTTCATGCCACCATTTCACCGCCAAATGCGATCAAATTAAAAAAAAACGTTAAATTTTTCACAATTTTAGGTTTCTCACTGAAATCATTTACAAACAGCTTGTGCAATTATGGCACAAATGGTTGTAAATGCTTGTCTGGGATCCCCTTTGTTCAGAAATAGCAGACATATATGACTTTGGCGTTGCTTTCTGGTAATTAGAAGGCTGCTAAATCCTGCTGTGCCTCACACGTATATTATGGCTAGCAGTGAAGGGGTTAATTAGGGAGTTTGTAGGGAGTTTGCAGGGTTAATTTTAGCTTTAGTGTAGAGATCAGCCTCCCACCTGACACATCCCACCCCCTGATCCCTCCCAAACAGCTCCCTTCCCTCCCCCACCCCACAATTGTCCCCGCCATCTTAAGTACTGGCAGAAAGTCTGCCAGTACTAAAATAAAAGGGTTTTTTAATTTATTTTTTTTAGCATATTTACATATGCTACAGTGTAGGATTCCCCCCTTAGCCCCCAGCCTCCCTGATCCCCCCCAAAACCGCTCTCTAACCCTCCCCTCTGCCTTATTGGGGGCCATCTTGGGTACTGGCAGCTGTCTGCCAGTACCCAGTTTGCAAAAAAAAAGTGCTTTTTTTTATTTTTTTGTTTTTTTTTCTGTAGTGTAGCTTCCCCCCCCACACAGACAAACCCCCACCACCTTGCTTATCATTTTTTTTTTTACTTCTAAGACGTTTTTTAACATTTTTTATTAAAGATTTTCTGTAGTGTAGCGGTTCCCACCCGCTCCCTCCCCGTGCACGCGCCCGCCCCCGCCCTCCCGTGCACGCGCGCGCGTCCGTGCGCGCCCCCGGTCACCCCCGCCCACGATCCCGCCCCCCTCCACATCAGCAGGGCCATCGATGGCCGCCACCCGCCTCCCGGTCCGGCTCCCACCCACCAACGCCTCAAGCCACCGATCTCCGGTGCAGAGAGGGCCACAGAGTGGCTCTCTCTGCACCGGATGGCTTAAAAAGGTTATTGCAGGATGCCTCCATATCGAGGCATCACTGCAATAACCGGAAAGCAGCTGGAAGCGAGCAGGATCGCTTCCAGCTGCTTTCCACACTGAGGACGTGCAGGGTACGTTCTCAGACGTTAACTGCCTTTTTTCTGAGGACGTACCCTGCACGTCCTCAGTCGTTAAGGGGTTAATAAAGACTTAAATAACTTATATACACATAAAAGACTGTTAAGTCTCTGCGAACAATCAGCTTAAAAGACCACCAATATAAAGCGATCTTCTTTAGAAAAGCATTATAAATCACCCACAGGGGAAAAGATAAATTCCCTTGAAAAAGTCTCCACACTAACGGCTAGATTTAGAGTTTGGCGGCCAAAGGGGTGCGTTAGCTACGTGTGCTTTTTTTCTCCGTCACCTTTTAAATACCGCTGGTATTAAGAGTTCACAGAATGGCTGGGTTTTCAGTGCGTTAGGCTCCAAAAAGGGAGCGTAGAGCATAATTTAGCGCCACTGCAACTCTAGATACCAGCGGTGCTTACGGACGCGGCCAGCTTCAAAAACGTGCTCGCGCACGATATCCCCATATAAAACAATGGGGCTGTTTGAGCTGAAAAAAAACCTAACACCTGCAAAAAAGCAGCGTTCAGCTCCTAACGCAGCCCCATTGTTTTCTATGGGGAAACACTTCCTACGTCTGCACCTAACACCCTAACATGTACCCCGAGTCTAAACACCCCTAACCTTACACTTATTAACCCCTAATCTGCCGCCCCCACTATCGCTGACACCTGCATATTATTTTTAACCCCTAATCTGCCGCTCCGTATACCGCCGCTACCTACATTATCCCTATGTACCCCTAATCTGCTGCCCCTAACACCGCCGACCCCTATATTATATTTATTAACCCCTAATCGGCCCCCCACAACGTCGCCGCCAGCTACCTACAATAATTAACCCCTAATCTGCCGATCGGAGCTCAACGCTACTATAATAAATGTATTAACCCCTAAAGCTAAGTCTAACTCTAACACTAACACCCCCCTAAGTTATATATAATTTTTATCTAACTAAATAAATTAACTCTTATTAAATAAATTATTCCTATTTAAATCTAAATACTTACCTGTAAAATAAACCCTAATATAGCTACAATATAAATTATAATTATATTGTAGCTATTTTAGGATTAATATTTATTTTACAGGCAACTTTGTAATTATTTTAACCAGGTACAATAGCTATTAAATAGTTAATAACTATTTAATAGTTAGCTAGTTAAAATAATTACAAAATTACCTGTAAAATAAATCATAACCTAAGTTACAATTAAACCTAACACTACACTATCAATAAATAAATTAAATAAACTACCTACAATTATCTACAATTAAACCTAACACTACACTATCAATAAATAAATTAAATACAATTCCTACAAATAAATACAATTAAATAAACTAACTAAAGTACAAAAAATAAAAAAGAACTAAGTTACAAAAAATAAAAAAATATTTACAAACATTAGAAAAAAATTACAACAATTTTAAACTAATTACACCTACTCTAAGCCCCCTAATAAAATAACAAAGACCCCCAAAATAAAAAAATGCCCTACCCTATTCTAAATTACAAAAGTTCAAAGCTCTTTTACCTTACCAGCCCTTAAAAGGACCTTTTGTGGGGCATGCCCCAAAGAATTCAGCTCTTTTGCCTGTAAAAAAAAACATACAATACCCCCCCAACATTACAACCCACCACCCACATACCCCTAATCTAACCCAAACCCCCCTTAAATAAACCTAACACTAAGCCCCTGAAGATCTTCCTACCTTGTCTTCACCATGCCAGGTATCACTGATCGTTCCAGGCTCCGAAATCTTCATCCAAGCCCAAGCGGGGGCTAGACATCCATCATCCGGCGGCTGAAGAGGTCCAGAAGAGGCTCCAAAGTCTTCATCCTATCCGGGAAGAAGAGGCGATCCGGACCGGCAACCATCTTGATCCAAGCGGCATCTTCTATCTTCATCCGATGACGACCGGCTCCATCTTTAAGACCTCCACCGCGGACCCATCTTCTTTTTCCGACGACTTCCCGACGAATGACGGTTCCTTTAAGGGACGTCATCCAAGATGGCGTCCCTCGAATTCCAATTGGCTGATAGGATTCTATCAGCCAATCGGAATTAAGGTAGGACAATTCTGATTGGCTGATGGAATCAGCCAATCAGAATCAAGTTCAATCCGATTGGCTGATTCAATCAGCCAATCAGATTGAGCTCGCATTCTATTGGCTGTTCCGATCAGCCAATAGAATGCGAGCTCAATCTGATTGGCTGATCGGATCAGATATTCACAAAACACCCCTAAGATGCCAGAGACTTCTAATGAGGCTGCTCAGATTCAACGTTCAGGCAGTGCATGTGCCGGGGAAACAACTGGTTGTGGCAGATACACTGTCCAGGCTGCCGCTGGCTGCTGCTGAAGAGTCTTCAACGGAATCAGATATAAAAGTGTATGTAGATTCAGTTCTGGCCTCCAAATCCATTTCTTCAGGGAAGCTAGAACAAATAAAGAAAGAGACATATATAGATACAGACCTTCAAGAAGTTATAAAGTACATAAAAGAAGGTTGGCCCGAGTTTCGGGCAGCCTGGATGTCTTTAAGTTCTTACCAGTCAGAAAGGTCGCAGCTCACGGAGCTGGATGGGTTGGTGCTGTTCCAGGACCGCATTGTTATTCCTGTTAGCATGCGGCAGGAGATGTTAAACAGGATTCACGATGGCCACTTAGGCATTACAAAGTGCAGAGAAAGGGCAGCTACGGCTGTATGGTGGCCTGGAATCAGTTCCGACATTGCAAGCCATGTGTCTAAATGCGCCTTTTGCCGGGAACGCCGGCCTACTCAGAGAAGGGAGCCCTTGATTTCTACTCCGCTGCCCGTGGCAGAAAATAGCTGCTGATTTGTGCAAACTGCACAGGAAAAAGTTCTTAGTCGTGATCGACTACTATTCCAGGTATTTGGAAATTGCACCTTTGAATGAAATCACAAGTCAAGCCGTTATCACTCGTCTCAAGAGCTTGTTCGCCCGGTGGGGCATACCAATGGAGCTGGTGAGTGATAACGGAATGCAGTTCGCTTCCACAGAGTCCAGTTCTTTCAGCAGGGAATATGATTTTATACATTCCACGTCAAGTCCACATTACCCGCAGGCCAACGGAATGGCTGAAAGGGCAGTTCAAACAACAAAATTCATTTTAAAGCAATCTGAGCCGTACCTGGCCCTCTTGTCCTATAGGACGACTCCCATTCAAGCCACGGGTTTAGTCCGGCACAACTGATGCTAGGACACCAGATTCGCACCACCTTACCCTCTGTGGGTGTCTTCCAGCCTACTAGCTCTATTCCTTGGGACGAAGTCCTTAGGAGGGATGAAGAGGGGCTATTGATTCTTCTATGACAGGAGACATTCTGTGAGGCCCTTGCAGGAGCTGAATGCGGGGCAAAGTGTCAGAATTAAACTGGATGATGAGAAGACATGGAAGACGCCTGCTACGGTAATTGGACGCTCTCCAGAACCAAGGTCTTATGTAGTCCTTACTGATGGAGGGACAGTTACACGCCGTAACTGAAAACATCTTCAGCCTGTACCTGAGAGTTTGGAACTGGATGCCTCAGTGCCACCGCCAGTTGGATCCCCTGTTTTAAAAGGGGTGCCTTTCCCTCAGCAAGATCACAGCGGGGATATGTCTTTGCCTCCAGCAGACTCTCAATCACCTTCTTCTGTATCAGAGGACAGTTCATGTAGAGTTACATCAAGCTGAATAGTGGTAAAACTTCCGGCCCGATATTGGGATTAACTTTAGTTAGAACAGTGACCAGAAATATGGGTAGAATAATCCCATGGTCACTGTGGACTAGGGTAGTCTACCCCGATGTTCAAGTCAGGATGTAATTCATGTCGTTTATATTTTCTGTAACTTGTTATTTGTTATATTCTATACAAAATTGTTGTTGTATACCTTGTTATTGGTTACATTCAAATGAAAAAAAAAATGTATGCTTTGTCCTTTGAAAAGGGGGAAGATGTGATGAGAGCAGGAAGTGACGTCACCAGATTGGGGGTGGGGCTTAGGACCGTTTGTCTGTGTCGCAGTTAGTTAGTGAGATCAATGCTACCAGATGTATGTTTCCATGCTCTACAATAAAATAGAGTTGTACCATCCTTGCTGTGTCCTGCATGTGTGCTGCATCTCATGACAACCATCATGCTAGAATTATAAAATTAACACAAAGTTATATGAAATTATTAGAAAGACATGAAAGTCAACAGTATGCAGGGGGTATAGCAATGCAAATATACATCCTTTAACTAAAAATGTTGTTAATTGATACCACTGGTTATGTATAAAAAATGCATTCATATATATCATGCTATCATCAATAATGAATCAGCTGATCACATATATTTTGAGTCAGTGTAGATCTAAAAAAACATCTACATAAAACCCTGAAAAAAAATAATCTGGATTTATTGAATGATTCATTTGGATGACTTAATCTTAAAGGATTAAATGTCATGCCTGACACTTAACTAGATTTATCTCTGTGGATCCCCTCCCTCAACCAGATAGATAGATAGATAGATAGATAGATAGATAGATAGATAGATAGATAGATTGAATGATTGATTGATAGATAGAAACAGGCAGACCAACAGACAGAGCGGCCCTTTGATAGACAGGCCAATCAAATGACATCATTTCTGCATACTAGCACATGATAAGATACAGCTATGTTTAGGTCACACTCCTTCTTTGCTTTAAATTTATTTAAAGAGCACAATGCACTTTCTGTGGACTATATGTCCGTTAAAGAAGGAATTTAGCAGCTAAACATTTATACAGTGGAGAGGGAGTATCACTATACTAGAAAGTTGCTGCTTGTAAAAGCAAACCTTATTGTAAGTAAAACTTAAAGGGATATCAAACCCAAAAAATGTATTTTGTGATTCAGACAGAGCATACCATTTTAAAAAAAAGTTTCTAATTTACTTCTATTATCAAATTTACTATCACCTAGATTACGCGTTTTGCGTTAACAGGGGTGCGGTGCTAACGAGCAGTTTAAGCTAACCGCTCACTTGCAGACAGTGCTGGTATTACGGGTTTTTAGAAACCCTGCGTTAGCCGCAAAAAAAGTGAGTGAAGAGCAAAATTTAGCTCCACATCTCACCTCAATACCAGTGCTGCTTAGCGGTGAGCAGGTAAAAAAAACGACTGAAAAAAAAAATAACACCTGCAAAAAAGCAGCGTTCAGCTTCTATTGCAGCCCCATTGATTCCTATGGGGAAATACTTTTTATGTCTACACCTAACACCCTAACATGAACCCCGAGTCTAAACACCCCTAATCTTACACTTATTAACCCCTAATCTGCCACCCCCAACATCGCCAACGCCTGCATTATATTATTAACCCCTAATCTGCCGCTCCGTACACCGCCGCCCCCTACATTATACTTAATGAACCCCTAATCTGCCGCCCCCAACATCGTTGAACCCTACATTATGTTTATTAACCCCTAATCTGCCGCCCCCAATGTCGCCGCACCCTAACTACATTTATTAACCCCTAATCTGCTGCCCACAACGTCGCCACCACTATAATAAAGTTATTAACCCCTAAACCTAAGTCTAACCCTAACACCCCCTAACTTAAATATAATTAAAATAAATCTAAATAAAATTAATACAATTCACTAAATTATTCCTATTTAAAACTAAATAGTTACCTATAAAATAAACCATAAGCTAGCTACAATATAACTAATAGTTACATTGTAGCTATCTTAGGGTTTATTTTTATTTTACAGGCAAGTTTGTATTTATTTTAACTAGGTAAAATAGTTATTAAATAGTTATTAACTATTTAATAACTAACTAGTTAAAATAAATACAAATATACCTGTAAAATAAAACCTAAACTAAGTTACAGGGGGGCAGAACTAACCGCCGAAGTGGCTGGATGCATGTAAAATTAGCTCCCGACTCTATTAGGGATTTTGGGGACTAATTTGAACTTAATGCCTCTTAAATCATAGGAGACATACTTTACCCCTGTCACAGTGTTTGCTGTTGCGACTGGAGGAACTACCGGGTGTGCTCTGTTGTCGCGGCTGGATTGCTCGTTGGGGCCTTTTGAGAGCTGAGATGAATATGGAGGATCACCGCATGGCTATCCTGGCCCTCTGTGAACACTACGGCTGCCAGTTGATGAACCGACTTGACCGGCTTATACAATTTACCAGAGCTCAGGGTCCGGATCGAGCTGAAGTCGGGCGTATTGAACGAGAGGCTGCGACTCCTGAATCATGTGTGATTGTTCCCCCGGAGACTCCCGCCAGCCATTTTTCCACAGGAATTGCCTCCCACCTAGAAGCTGCCCCAGCCCATAGCAGGAGTGATCACTTACCGTATGTCTTTGTCCGAGGAGGTGCGGCTAACCCTCCGGAGCTAAAGGTGACCCGTGACTGTCCGACAGAGGTAACGGCTGTGAGGGCCATTGTGGATGGGGTTCCTGAGCAGTTGAGTGATGGGTCCGGGCTTATGTTTGTTCAGGGAGTCGCAGTCTATAGTGAATCTTTGTTTTTTCCCTCTCCTGCTTCATGATGGCACTGGTGCCTGAGACTTTATTTTGGAGATCATGCATAGACCTTTTGACACACTCTCTCTACTGTGGGTACATATACCACTCGATGCATGAAGACATGTTGTCTAATACCCAGTTGGGGGCCATCTACCTACCAACGCACCCTACTGTTTTTTTCTGTAGTTTAACCTCCTGTTAACTATTTACCCCATGTTAACTGTTAAAACATATTCATTATATACAGCAAGATGTGTACTGCTTAGTAGGGCCCTACATATGAATAGATTTATAAATTGTTTGCACACTTATGTTTTGTAACTATCCAGATCTTGCACTTGCAATTTTCCTAACTTAGGCCTAGATTTAGAGTTTGGCGGTAGCCGTGAAAACCAGCGTTAGAGGCTCCTAACGCTGGTTTTAGGCTACCGCCGGTATTTGGAGTCACTCAAAATAGGGTCTAACGCTCACTTTCCAGCCGCGACTTTTCCATACCGCAGATCCCCTTACGTAAATTGCGTATCCTATCTTTTCAATGGGATTTTTATAACTCCGGTATTTAGAGCCGTGTCTGAAGTGAGCGTTAGACATCTAACGACAAAACTCCAGCCGCAGGAAAAAAGTCAGTAGTTAAGAGCTTTCTGGGCTAACGCCGGTTTATAAATCTCTTAACTACTGTACTCTAAAGTACACTAACACCCATAAACTACCTATGTACCCCTAAACCGAGGTCCCCCCACATCGCCGACACTCGAAAAAAATGTTTTAACCCCTAATCTGCCGACCGCCACCTACGTTATCCTTATGTACCCCTAATCTGCTGCCCCTAACACCACCGACCCCTGTATTATATTTATTAACCCCTAATCTGCCCCCCTCAACGTCGCCTCCACCTGCCTACACTTATTAACCCCTAATCTGCCGACCGCAAAGCGCCGTCACCTACGTTATCCTTATGTACCCCTAATCTGCTGCCCCTAACACCGCCGACCCCTATATTATATTTATTAACCCCTAATCTGCCCCCCACAACGTCGCCTCCACCTGCCTACACTTATTAACCCCTAATCTGCCGACCGGACCTGAGCGCTACTATAATAAAGTTATTAACCCCTAATCCGCCTCACTAACCCTATCATAAATAGTATTAACCCCTAATCTGCCCTCCCTAACATCGCCGACACCTAACTTAAATTATTAACCCCTAATCTGCCGACCGAATCTCGCCGCTATTCTAATAAATGTATTAACCCCTAAAGCTAAGTCTAACCCTAATACTAACACCCCCCTAAGTTAAATATAATTTAAATCTAACGAAATTAATTAACTCTTATTAAATAAATTATTCCAATTTAAAGCTAAATACTTACCTGTAAAATAAATCCTAATATAGCTACAATATAAATTATAATTATATTATAGCTATTTATATTTATTTTACAGGTAACTTTGTATTTATTTTAACCAGGTACAATAGCTATTAAATAGTTAAGAACTATTTAATAGCTAAAATAGTTAAAATAATTACAAATTTACCTGTAAAAGAAATCCTAACCTAAGTTGCAAATAAACCTAACACTAGACTATCAATAAATTAATTAAATAAACTACCTACAATTACCTACAATTAACCTAACACTACACTATCAATAAATTAATTAAATACAATTGCTACAAATAAATACAATTAAATAAACTAGCTAAAGTACAAAAAATAAAAAAGAACTAAGTTACAAAAAATAAAAAAATATTTACAAACATAAGAAAAATATTACAACAATTTTAAACTAATTACACCTACTCTAAGCCCCCTAATAAAATAACAAAGCCCCCCAAAATAAAAAAATGCCCTACCCTATTCTAAATTACTAAAGTTCAAAGCTCTTTTACCTTACCATCCCTGAACAGGGCCCTTTGCGGGGCATGCCCCAAGAAATACAGCTCTTTTGCCTGTAAAAAAAAACATACAATACCCAAGCCCCCCAACATTACAACCCACCACCCACATACCCCTAATCTAACCCAAACCCCCCTTAAATAAACCTAACACTAAGCCCCTGAAGATCATCCTACCTTGTCTTCACCATACCAGGTTCACCGATCGGTCCAGAAGAGCTCCTCCGATGTCCTGATCCAAGCCCAAGCCCAAGCGGGGGGCTGAAGAGGTCCATGATCCAGCTGAAGTCTTCATCCAAGCGGGCCAGAAGAGGTCTTCCATCCGATTGAAGTCTTCATCCAAGCGGCATCCATTCGGAGCGAAGCGGCAGCATCCTGAAGACCTCCACCGCAGAACATCCATCCTGGCTGACGACTGAACGACGAATGACGGTTCCTTTAAATGACGTCATCCAAGATGGCGTCCCTCGAATTCCGATTGGCTGATCTTCAATCGGATGGAAGACCTCTTCTGGCCCGCTTGGATGAAGACTTCAGCCGGATCATGGACCTCTTCAGGGCTGGTAAGGTAAAAGAGCTTTGAACTTTAGTAATTTAGAATAGGGTAGGGCATTTTTTTATTTTGGGGGGCATTGTTATTTTATTAGGGGGCTTAGAGTAGGTGTAATTAGTTTAAAATTGTAATATTTTTCTTATGTTTGTAAATATTTTTTTATTTTTTGTAACTTAGTTCTTTTTTATTTTTTGTACTTTAGCTAGTTTATTTAATTGTATTTATTTGTAGCAATTGTATTTAATTAATTTATTTATTGATAGTGTAGTGTTAGGTTAATTGTAGGTAATTGTAGGTAGTTTATTTAATTAATTTATTGATAGTCTAGTGTTAGGTTTATTTGTAACTTAGGTTAGGATTTCTTTTACAGGTAAATTTGTAATTATTTTAACTATTTTAGCTATTAAATAGTTCTTAACTATTTAATAGCTATTGTACCTGGTTAAAATAAATACAAAGTTACCTGTAAAATAAATATAAATCCTAAAATAGCTATAATATAATTATAATTTATATTGTAGCTATATTAGGATTTATTTTACAGGTAAGTATTTAGCTTTAAATAGGAATAATTTATTTAATAAGAGTTAATTAATTTCGTTAGATTTAAATTATATTTAACTTAGGGGGGTGTTAGTATTAGGGTTAGACTTAGCTTTAGGGGTTAATACATTTATTAGAATAGCGGCGAGATTCGGTCGGCAGATTAGGGGTTAATAATTGAAGTTAGATGTCGGCGATGTTAGGGAGGGCAGATTAGGGGTTAATACTATTTATGATAGGGTTAGTGAGGCGGATTAGGGGTTAATAACTTTATTATAGTAGCGCTCAGGTCCGCTCGTTAGATTAGGGGTTAATAAGTGTAGGCAGGTGGAGGCGACGTTGTGGGGGGCAGATTAGGGGTTAATAAATATAATATAGGGGTCGGCAATGTTAGGGCAGCAGATTAGGAGTACATAGGGATAATGTAAGTAGCGGCGGTTTACGGAGCGGCAGATTAGGGGTTAATAATAATATGCAGGGGTCAGCGATAGCGGGGGGCGGCAGATTAGGGGTTAATAAGTGTAAGGTTAGGGGTGTTTAGACTCGGGGTACATGTTAGAGTGTTAAGTGCAGACGTAGGAAGGGTTACCGCATAGCAAACAATGTGGCTGCGTTAGGAGCTGAACGCGGCTTTTTTGCAGGTGTTTGGTTTTTTTTTCAGCTCAAACAGCCCCATTGTTTCCTATGGGGGAATCGTGCACGAGCACGTTTTTGAGGCTGGCCGCGTCCGTAAGCAACTCTGGTATCGAGAGTTGAAGCTGCGTTAAAATGCTCTACGCTCCTTTTTTGGAGCCTAACGCAGCCTTTATGTGGACTCTCAATACCAGAGTTATTTTTATGGTGCGGCCAGAAAAAACCCGGCGTTAGTTTTTCGGGTCGTTACCGACAAAACTCCAAATCTAGGCCTTAGCGTTTCCATTTAGCTGAATATCTTAGACCATAAGCCTGTCAGAAATGTATTATGTAATAGTATATCCATTGGTACTGCCATTCTGGCTTAATGGGAGTTAGAAATAATATTAGTGTACTACAGGAAGGGTTAGATTTATCCTGCTTTATGCTGCAACCCTTGGGCAAGATGTCTGGCATATACAATATGTGTATATTGGTTACCGAAAACGCCACTATAATGTTCATATTGTTTTATATGCTGTTTCCTCATGGATGACTGGATCTCTACTTGATGTATGCAGTACAGAGATTTGGCATTACTAGCTGTTCCCTTCTTATTTCTATGTATAGTACGATTTTTGCATCCAGATTTTCTTAGAATGTAGCTTTCAAGTCCTATGGAGAGTGTGTCCAGCTCTCTTCATATCTGGGCATGTCATTCTGTGTCATTTCTTTTTAATACTGTATACGTAAGGGACTGTGTCTAAGAGTAGAAGTGTAGGACCTCAAATAGGGGAGCTGCTTGCACTGACTCGCATAGTATGCTATTTTTGTTTTACTACTGTTATATCTCTACCATGTACTGATAATCTTCTAGTCCCATGCCTCTAGCAGTACACTTAGAAGACATTACCTACATTTTAGTGCCATGATCCAGGTGACTCTAGGGTTGATTAACTTGTTAGATATGTAAATTAGCAATGGAAGGATATGCTATTTCCGGCCTACCCTCCGCCCCCCACTCTTGTGCGGTAAGGGATGAATCCTTTCTCCTCCGCATATCTTTTTGACAGAGTTTAGTAGTCTCAGTCTAACCCGTAGAGCCATGACTCAGTCTTTCCCTGCATTTATGTAAAATGGCTCTCTGGGTTCCAATACAGGAAATTTAACTTTGTTTATGATTTCCTGCTCCCCTGAAGATTATCCACGATAATAGTCTTGCTAATGTCTATGTTTCTATAACTGCTCAGTGTTAATATATAACTTGGTTTACAATAGCAACTGAGGACTGTTTTGCACCTCACTTTTATCAACTGACGAATTACACAGAGTTACATTGGTGCCCTCCTTATACTTCGTTATTTTTATATTGTATGTCCATTCCACAATTTGTATTTATTCCATACACGCTGAAACTGCAATTTTTACTATTATCTCCATTAACATGCCCTCAATCGCTTTGTATTGTTTCTGGTCCCTTGATTGGACCTGTTTGTTTGAAGACATTGCAAACCTATAAGATTCAAAAAATGAGGTGCCTAAAATGTTATGTCATGTCAGTATAATGTAGGATGTGAAGATTACAAGATTTTTAAACTAATTACACCTACTCTAATCCCCCTAACAAAATAAAAAAGCCCCCCCAAAATAAAAAAGCCCTACCCTACACTAAATTACAAATAGCCCTTAAAAGGGCCTTCTGTGGGGCATTGCCCCAAAGTAATCAGCTCTTTTACCTGTAAAAAGTTTTTACAAATACCCCCCAACATTAAAACCCACCACCCACATAACCAACCCTACTCTAAAACCCACCCAATCCCCCCGTAAAAAAACTTAACACTAACCCCTTGAAGATCACCCTACCGTGAGATGTCTTCACCCAACCGGGCAGAAGTGGTCCTCCAGACGGGCAGAAGTCTTTATCCAAGCCGGGCAGAAGAGGTTCTCCAGACGGGCAGAAGTCTTCATCCAGACGGCATCTTCTATCTTCATCCATCCGGCGCGGAGCGGCTCCATCTTCAAGACATCCGACGCGGAGCATCCTCTTCTTCCGACGACTAAAGACGAATGAAGGTTCCTTTAAGTGACGTCATCCAAGATGGCGTCCCTTCAATTCCGATTGGCTGATAGAATTCTATCAGCCAATCGGAATTAAGGTAGGAAAAATCCTATTGGCTGATGCAATCAGCCAATAGGATTGAAGTTCAATCCTATTGGCTGATCCAATCAGCCAATAGAATGCAAGCTCAATCCTATTGGCTGATTGGATCAGCCAATAGGATTGAACTTCAATCCTATTGGCTGATTGCATCAGCCAATAGAATTTTTCCTACCTTCATTCCGATTGGCTGATAGAATTCTATCAGCCAATTGGAATTGAAGGGAAGCCATCTTGGATGACGTCACTTAAAGGAACCTTCATTCGTCGGGTAGTCGTCGGCCGAGAAGGATGCTCTGCATCGGATGTCTTGAAGATGGACCCGCTCCGCGCCGGATGGATGAAGATAGAAGATGACGTCTGGATGAAGACTTCTGCCCGTCTGGAGGACCTCTTCTGCCCGGCTTGGATGAAGACTTCTGCCCATCTGGAGGACCACTTCTGCCCGGTTGGGTGAAGACGTCTCACGGTAGGGTGATCTTCAAGGGGTTAGTGTTTTTATTAAGGGGGGATTGGGTGGGTTTTAGAGTAGGGTTGGTTGTGTGGGTGGTGAGTTTTAATGTTGGGGGGGTATTTGTTATTTTTTTTACAGGTAAAAGAGCTTATTACTTTGGGGCAATGCCCCGCAAAAGGCCCTTTTAAGGGCTATTTGTAATTTAGTGTAGGGTAGGGCTTTTTTTTTATTTTGGGGGGCTTTATTATTTTGTTAGGGGATTAGAGTAGGTGTAATTAGTTTAAAAATCTTGTGATTATTTTATTATTTTCTGTAATTTAGTGTTTGTTTTTTTTCGAACTTTAGATAATTTTTTTAAATTGTAATTAATCGTATTTAGTTTAGGTAATTAATTTAATTATAGTGTAGTGTTAGGCGTTAGTGTAACTTAGGTTAGGTTTTATTTTACAGGTAGTAAACTAGTTAGTTATTAAATAGTTAATAACTATTTAATAATTATTCTACCTAGTTAAAATAAATACAAAGTTGCCTGTAAAATAAAAATAAACCCTAAGATAGCTACAATGTAACTATTAGTTATATTGTAGCTAGCTTAGGGTTTATTTTATAGGTAAGTATTTAGTTTTGTATAGAAAGAGAAAAAACAATATAAAAATGGAGGCGCTCAGCTTTACAATATATATTATAAATATATGTATATCAAATATAAGTCTTTTGTTGGTGAATTGTATCACAAGAGTTGAATCAATTGAGGAATTACTGCTTACCAGCTGTTACCTCAATCGTATGAGGTAAGGTGAGTGCCCTGGTTTAAAGGTGATTCGCTGTAAAGCAACTTCTATGTCCTGGTGGTATCCCTGTTGTTCAGAATTGGTCCTTCCGTTATGGGAATGAAGATCCTGGACTCTCTTTAGATAGAAGAATGTAGACTGTAATCCGTCTTTTTTATATCTTTCTTCGATGGTGGTAGGAATGCTTGATTCTTGTTTGTAATATCCCTTAGAGAGAGGTGCCTTTTGGTGGTGAGAATCCCCGTTCCCTCAGTATGCAGTCAGGACGTTGTTCATAAAAGGAAAAAACAGAAGCACATAGCATAATATTGTTTTTACACAAAGTAAATGTTTATTAAGTATTAATATGCGCTTACATTAAAATCCCTCAATCAATATGAGGTAAGTTATAGACATGTATACAACATGAGGAGCCGTGTAGTAGAAATGGTAGTAGTAAAAGGATCCTGGTGCTTGATGGTAATATACCAGTCCAAACTTTGATGGGTGTACTGTGTACCGTCACAGACAGTTGTATGGACAGTGTATATAGTAAAAAGATCTGCCCACAAAGTTCACAAATTACACTGATGTGGTTTTGACTGTTATAATATGACCGCTATATAAATCCTACTGTGAAGGATTTAGGGCTGTATGTCAAATCCCTGTGTTTATATAGAGGAGTGTGAGGAATATGCCCTATATAATGGCTGCGGTAACAAAATAAACTGAGAATCGTATGTAAATGCCAGTGGGATAAGCGCTGTGAGAATCTAGAGTCCAGAGCGCATTAGATTCCCAAGTGCATAAAAAACACAATTGTGATAAAATGTCATATAACAAGATAAAACACTGACAGTTTAAAAATAGACATAAAATGACATAAAATGTTGTAGAAAGTAGTTAGGCCCTGTCCGCCCACTGTGAGAAACCTTACGCTTTTCGAAGTCTATCGTGACTTCTTCTTCAGAGGTAAAAGTGAGTGGACAGGTAAAAGGTGCTCCTTATTTAAGGTCCGTGACTCTGGTAATGCGCTCTGGACTCTAGATTCTCACAGCACTTATCCCACTGGCATTTACATACGATTCTCTGTTTATTCTGTTACTGCAGCCATTATATAGCGGTCATATTATAACAGTCAAAACCACATCAGTGTAATTTGTGAACTTTGTGGGCAGATCTTTTTACTATATACACTGTCCATACAACTGTCTGTGACGGTACACAGTACACCCATCATAGTTTGGACTGGTATATTACCATCAAGCACCAGGATCCTTTTACTACTACCATTTCTACTACACCTAAGGACACAGCTCCTCATGTTGTATACATGTCTATAACTTACCTCATATTGATTGAGGGATTTTAATGTAAGCGCATATTAATACTTAATAAACATTTACTTTGTGTAAAAACAATATTATGCTATGTGCTTCTGTTTTTTCCTTTTATGAACAACGTCCTGACTGCATACTGAGGGAACGGGGATTCTCACCACCAAAAGGCACCTCTCTCTAAGGGATATTACAAAAAAGAATCAAGCATTCCTACCACCATCGAAGAAAGATATAAAAAAGACGGATTACAGTCTACATTCTTCTATCTAAAGAGAGTCCAGGATCTTCATTCCCATAACGGAAGGACCAATTCTGAACAACAGGGATACCACCAGGACATAGAAGTTGCTTTACAGCGAATCACCTTTAAACCAGGGCACTCACCTTACCTCATACGATTGAGGTAACAGCTGGTAAGCAGTAATTCCTCAATTGATTCAACTCTTGTGATACAATTCACCAACAAAAGACTTATATTTGATATACATATATTTATAATATATATTGTAAAGCTGAGCGCCTCCATTTTTATATTGTTTTTTCTCTTTCTATACATTTTTTACAGAGTCAGGGGTACTCTGTTTCAATATAGAGGCAGCACGCTTGACGCACACTGGGCTGTTTTAACCCACAAAACCCAGAGACACACATCCTCGATTTTAGCGCAGGTGACCTCTTTCTCTTTTAAGTATTTAGTTTTATATATATATATAGATTTATTTAAATTATATTTAAGTTAGGGGGGGATTAGGGTTAGGGTTAGACTTAGGTTTAGGGGTTAATACATTTAATATAGTGGTGGTGACTTTGGGGGCGGCAGATTAGGGGTTAATAAATGTAGGTAGGTGGCGGCGATGTTAGGGCCGGCAGATTAGGGGTTAATAATATTTAAATAGTGTTTGCGTTGCGGGAGTGCAGCGGTTTAGGGGTTAAAATGTTTATTATAGTGGAGGCGATGTCTGGTTCGGCAGATTAGGGGTTAAAAACATTATTTTAGTGTTTGCGATGTGGGAGGGCCTCGGTTTAGGGGTTAATAGATAGTTTATGGGTGTTAGTGTACTTTTTAGCACTTTAGTTAAGAGTTTTATGCTACCGCGTTGTAAATGCGGTACCAGGCTTGACAGGAGAGGGTCTACCGCTCACTTTTTGGAAGACTCGTAATACCGGTGCTATGCAAGTCCCATTGAAAAAATAGGATAAGTAATTGACGTAAGTGGATTTGCGGTATTTCCGAGTCTAGCCAAAAAAGTGAGCGGTAAATCTGCACCTTCAAGACTCGTAATACCAGCGGGCATAAAAAGCAGCGTTGGGAACGGCCAACGCTGTTTTTTAACCCTAATGCACAACTCGTAATCTAGTTGTTTGTTCTCATGATATTCTGTGTTGAAGAGATACCTAGGAAGGCAGGAAATAGTGCTGCCATCTAGTGCTCTTGCAAATGGAAAACATTGTTGCAAAACTGCTGCCATATAGTGCTCCAAAAATTAGCCGGCTCATAAGCATACGTCCCTGCATTTCAACAAAAGATACCAAGAGAACAAAGAAAATTGATAATAGAAGTAAATTAGAAAGTTGTTAAAAATCACATGCTTTATCTGAACCATGAAATAAAAATTTTGGGTTTCATATCCCTTGACTCTTTCCTTCTTCAAAGAATGTCAAAGTTCATCCTGCTCTATTTAGACAGGATGGTTTGCTATGGGGTATTTGGTTAGGGGATATTTAAAGTGAAGGTAAACTTTGATGAATGAAAGCCCCGGTTTTTAAAAATACTATTAAAAACAGTGGGCACTTTCATTCATCGAAGTTTAGAAAGAAGCCGTTTTGTTTAAAAACGTACCTTTTGTGATGAGAGTGGGAAGTGACGTCACCAGATTGGGGGCGGGGCTTAGGTCCGGTTGTCTGTGTTGCAGTTACTTAGTTACCAATGCTACCAGATGTACATTTCCATGCTCTACAATAAAATAGAGTTGTACCATCTTTGCTGTGTCCTGCATATGTCCTGCATCTCATGACATGGTGTCAGAAGTTCTTGCCTGCGCTTCTGTTTCCTGATCGATGACGATGTCAAAGTTTACCCCACCTGTGCCCAAAAGAAATGTGATTCATGAGAGGGCTTGTTTTCACAAACGTGCTCAGCGTGTGGGAGAATCTGTGGAGTCATGTGTGAGCAGCCGGTATGAACTAGCTGAATTCTGTGAGTTTGGTGTTGCTAAAGAAGAGCAAATCAGAGACAGAATAGTCATTGGAATTGCAGATTGGAGGCTGATTTAACATTGGATGGGGCTATTAGGATGGCCCGCCAGAGTGAACTGGTGAAGTGCTGATCTGAGGTCTGAGAGTATTGTGGATGAAGTGCAGCAGTTCAGGAGAGCTGCTAGTGAAAGGCACAGTGTGAGCGGTAGACCGAAGACAACAGATAGGCCTAGAAGTGGATGGGCGCAGCATGCCCGATGCACACGGTGCAACCGTGCCCATGATCAGAGTGTCATATGTCCTGCTAAAGACAAAAGATGTAGGAAATGTAACAGGATGGGCCATTTTGAAGTGGTGTGTAAGACTGAATATATTAAGGAGATGCAGGTGGATAGCGACCAGGAGGGTCAAAAAGTGTCCTTTGTGGGGTCTGTTGCTGAACGGCCGGGTTCAGAAGATGATTCTAGGGTTACTCTTACTGTAATGGGTGCCAAAGTTGCCTTTAAGATTGACACAGGAGCAGACATCACTGTAATGTCCCTTGCAGCATTCATTAAACTGCCTCGAAAGCCCCAGCTGGCAAAAGTTACAACAAAAGTTCATAGTCCTGGTGGCCGCATTGACTGTGCGGGAAAATTTCTTGCTAGCTGCTAGTACAAGCAAAGGAAATGCACCATGTGGGTGCATGTGATTAGAGGTCAGTGTGTTAACAATTTATTGAGCAGAAAAGCAGCCTGTGGTTTGGGCCTAGTAGCCAGAGTGAATGAAATCTCAGAAGATATGTTTGGTGAATTGGACCTACTGAATTGCAACCCAGTCCGCATAACACTTAAAGGTGACGCAGTCCCATACAGCATTACCACTCCCCATAGAATTCCGTTCCTGTTCATGCCTCAAGTGGAGAAGGAGCTTCTGCGTAAGAAGAATATGGGGGTTATTGAAGAGGTTGCTGAAGCAACTGACTGGTGTGCCCCCATTGTGCCTGTTGCGAAGAAAAACGGGAAAGTACGTATCTGCATAGACTTGAAAAGGCGTATGGGTCTATATTGGAGGAACATGATCAGCGACTAAGCTGCGTGCTGCAGACTATTAGATAGTCCGGGCTGAAGTTAAATAAAGAGAAATGCCATTTTAGGAAAGCTGAGTTATGTTACTTTGGGCATATCATCAATGGGGATGGCATCAAGCCAGACCCCGAGAAAATTTGTGCTATTGAACAGATGAAAAGTCCTTCTGATGTACACGAGCTGAGACAAATATTGGGCCTTGTAAATTATGTGGGCAGGTTCCTCCCAGATTTATCCACTATACTACACCCTATCACAGAGTTGCTAAAGAAAGATGTTGCCTGGGTCTGGGGACCTTCACAGGAAGAATCTTTTATGCAGGTCAAGTCCCTGCTGGGGTCTGCCCCAGTGTTGGGGTTCTACGACCCTTCCAAAAAGACTGTGGTTAGTGCTGATGCGAGCAGTTAGGGGCCGCCCTCCTGCAGTTGAATGAAAACAAACTACAGCCCATCGCCTACTGTTCCCGTACACAGACGGCTGCTGAATCAAATTATGCCCAAATTGAGAAAGAGTGCCTGGCGGCAGTTTGGGCCTGTGAGCGCTTTCAGCGTTACCTAGTTGTTTTAGAGAAATTTAGTCAGGAGACTGACCATAAACCGCTAGTCCCTCTAATCAACTCCTATGATATTGACAAAAAACCCCCTAAGATGCCAGAGACTTCTAATGAGGCTGCTCAGGTTCAACGTTCAGGCAGTGCATGTGCCGGGGAAACACACTGGTTGTGGCAGATACACTATCCAGGCTCCCGCTGGCTGCTGCTGAAGAGTCTTCAACGGAATCGGATGTGAAAGTGTATGTAGATTCAGTTCTGGCCTCCAAGTCCATCTCTTAAGGGAAGCTAGAACAAATAAAGAAAGAGACATATTTAGATACAGAACTTCAAGAAGTTATAAAGTACATAAAAGAGGGTTGGCCCGAGAGTCGGGCAGCCTGGATGTCTTTAAATTCTTACCAGTCAGAGAGGTTGCATCTCACGGAGCTGGATGGGTTGGTGCTGTTCCAGGACCGCATTTCTATTCCTGTCAGCATGAGGCAGGAGATGTTAAACAGGATTCATGGTGGCCACTTAGGCATTACAAAGTGTAGAGAAAGTGCAGCTACGGCAGTATGGGGGCCTGGGATCAGTTCCGACATTGCAAGCCATGTGTCTAAATGTGCCTTTTGCCAGGAACGCCGGCTTTCTCAGAGAAGGGAGCCCTTGATTTTTACTCCGCTGCCTGCAGGCCCATGGCAGAAAATAGCTGCTGATTTGTGCAAACTGCACGGAAAAAAGTTCTTAGTCGTGATCGACTACCATTCCAGGTATTTGGAAATTGCACCTTTGAATGAAATCACAAGTCAAGCCATTATCACTCGTCTCAAGAGCTTGTTCGCCCGGTGTGGCATACCAATGGAGCTGGTGAGTGATAACGGAATGCAGTTCGCTTCCACAGAGTTCAGTTCTTTCAGCAGAGAATACGATTTTTTACATTCCACGTCAAGGCTACGTTACCCGCAGGCCAACGGAATGGCTGAAAGGGCAGTTCAAACAACAAAGTTAATTTTGAAGCAATCTGAGCCGTACCTGGCCCTCTTGTCCTATAGGGCGACTCCCATTCAAGCCACGGGGCTTAGCCCAGCACAACTAATGCTAGGACGCCAGATTCGCACCACCTTACCCTCTGTGGGTGTCTTCCAGTCAACCAGCTCTATTCCTTGGGACGATGTCCTTAGGAGGGATGAAGAGGCAAAAAGGGGCTATGGATTCTTCTATGACAGGAGACATTCTGTGATGCCCTTGCAGGAGCTTAATGTGGGGCAAAGTGTCAGAATTAAATTGGATGATGAGAAGAAATGGAAGACGTCTGCTACGGTAATTGGACGCTCTCCAGAACCAAGGTCTTATGTAGTCCTTACTGATGGAGGGACAGTTACATGCCGTAATCAAAAACATCTTCAGCCTGTACTTGAGAGTTTGGAACTATATGCCTCAGTACCACCGCCGGTGGGATCCCCTGTTTTAAAAGGGGAGCCTTCCCCTCAGCAAGATCACAGCAGGGATATGTCTTTGCCTCCAGCAGACTCTCAACCACCTTCTTCTGTATCAGAAAACAGTTCATGTAGAGTTACATCAAGCGGAAGAGTGGTGAAACTTCCGGCCCGATATCGGGATTAACTTTAGTTAGAACATTGACCGGAAGTATGGGCAGAATAATCCCATGGTCACTGTGGACTAGGGTAGTCTACCCCGATGTTCAAGTCAGGATGTAATTCATGTTGTTTATATTTTCTGTAACTTGTTATTTGTTATATACTATACAAAACTGTTGTTGTATACCTTGTTATTTGTTATATTCAAATAGGAAAAAAATGTGTATGCTTTGTCCTTTGAAAAGGGGGAAGATGTGATGAGACTGGGAAGTGACGTCCCCAGATTGGGGATGGGGCTTAGGTCCGGTTGTCTGTGTCGCAGTTACTTAGTGAGATTAATGCTACCAGATGTACATTTCCATGCTCTACAATAAAATAGAGTTGTACCATCTTTGCTGTGTCCTGCATCTCATGACACCTTTCTTATTTTCACAGCCAGAGCAGCTTCCCCCACCCGGAGATCCTCTCTTCACACGTCAGCAATGACTAATCCGGCTTCCTCCAATCACGGCTTTCCCCCCAGGGGAGTCATTGCCTGAGGCCATGCCGTGATTGGAGGCAGCCAGATTAGTCATTGCTGACGTGTGAAGAGAGGATCTCCGGGTAGGGGAAGCTGCTCTGGCTGTGAAAAGAAGAAAGTTAAGTTTTTAAACAAAACGGCTGTTTTCTAATCTTTGATGAATGAAAGTGCCCCTGTTTTTAATAGTATTTTTAAAAAACGGGCTTTCATTCATCAAAGTTTACCTTCACTTTAAGGTTGAGAAGATAGCTTATAGGGAGGGTTTTTAGCTTAACGGAGGATAGAATTTTACGTTGGGGTACAGTAAGGGTTAATGAGAGTTAAAGGGGGGTCTTTGTTAATTAAGCTTAAAGGGACAGTCTACACCTTAATCATCTTAAAGTCTTACCTTAGATTAAGCTGCAAATATCCTCCCTTTATATATCATGCTGCATGAACAGTAAAAAAGTTATTTTAAAATGAATATTATTTCTGGCCACTTTGAAATGGCTGCCAAGCTCCGCCCACTGATGACATCACAATCTGGGCTGTATCTAGGCACTCTGCTGAATAGCATTGACAGTCTGTAGAATCCAACTAGTGAGCCTTTTGTGATTGGACGCCATATGCAGCCCAGATTGTGATGTTATCAGTGGGCGGAGTTTGGCAGCAATTTTAAAGTGGCTAGAAACAAGATAGAAAATCATTTTTTTATTGTTCCTGCTGAATGATATGTAAAAGGGGTGCAGGGGGCTGTTTGAAGCTTAAGCTAAGACTTTAAGATGACTAAGGTGTAAACTGTCCCTTTAAGGGTTATTGTGTTAGTGTAAATGATGTTAGGCCTCATTGTAAATGGACTCTCAGTTAAGGTTTAACAGCAGGATAGAGTCTGCTTTTTGGTAGGGATCTTAGGGGAGCTTGCAGTTAAAAGGTAAACTGCAGTTAAAGGGAGTTTAAAGTTAAGGCTCGTGCGGAAACAGAGGCATTGGGGCCGATACAGAGATTGTTAAATCAGCCCTCTAGTATTTAGTGAGCTCATATAGCAAGCAGTCACTAAGCAGCAAGAGTATGATCTGGTAACTGAAATAAAGCCTCTACACTGTAAAACACAATTCTATCTTACTGCTGAGCATTGGATCTAAGCCTCCGAGATATACAGAGCTAAATTGCAACAGTATTCAATTTACCTCAAATATCATATTATAAGAGTTTGTGCTTAGTAGGCTTTGAACAGCCAATAGGATTTAAGCAGCTCTTATCCTATTTAATCTTCAGTGTGCAGAGGAGATCGCATGAAGAGGAAGCTCCGCGCTGGATGTCGTCGCCGCCGCCGGTCCTGCTCAGCTCTGTGCTGCCACTGCTCTGCTCCACCAGGATGAAGATAATTGATGCCCCCGCGATGGATGAAGATGTCGCCACCTGGATGAAGACTTGTCACCGTCTGGATAAAGATGGATATCTGGACTTCAGGAACTGTGAGTACATTTTTTTGGGTTAAAAGGACACTGAACCCAAATTTTTTCTTTCATGATTCAGATAGAGCATGACATTTTAAGCAACTTTCTAATTTACTCCTATTATCAAATTTTCTTCATTCTCTTGGTATCTTTATTTGAATTGCAAGAATGTAAGTTTAGATGCCGGCCCATTTTTGGTGAACAACCTGGGTTGTTCTTGCGGATTGGTGGATAAATTCATCCACCAATAAAAAAAGTGCTGTCCAGAGCACTGAACTAATAAAAAAAGCTCAGATACCTTCTTTTTCAAATAAAGAAAGCAAGGGAACGAAGAAAAATTGATAATAGGAGAAAATTAGAAAGTTGCTTAAAATTGCATACTCTATCTGAATCATGAAAGAAAAAATTTGGGTTCAGTGTCCCTTTAATGTTAGGTTTTTTTTGGGGGGTGTTTTTTTTTTTTTAGATTAGGGTTTTTTTTTTTTAATGGGCACTAAAGAGCTGATTGCCCTTTTAAAGGCAATGTCCATACAAATGCCCCTTTAGGGGCAATGGGTAGCTTAGTTTTTTTTTAGACTTAGGTTTTTTTTGGGGGGGTTGGGTGTGTTTTTTTATTTTTTATGTAAAAGAGCTGTGTAACTTAGGGCACTAATTTTCAAACCTGTCCTCAGGCCTACCCAACAGTCCAGGTTTTCTGGATAACCTTGGGTGTGAGCAGGTAAAATAGCCATTGTTTACTTATCAGCTGATTATTTCACCTGTGCTCTAGTTCAGATATCCTCAAAATGTGGCCTGTTAGGGATGCTTGAGGATAGGTTTGAAAACCAGTGACTTAGGGCAATGCCCTACAAAAGGCCCTTTTAAGGGCTATTGGTAGTTTATTGTTAGATTAGGGGGTGTTTTATTTTGGGGTGGATTTTTTATAGCGGTATTAGATTAGGTTTAATTTTTAATATTTTGGATAATTTTGTTTATTATTTTTTTGTAATCTTAGATTTTTTTATTTTTCATAATTTTAGTGGTTTTTTTTGTAATGTTAGATTTTTCTTATTTTTTTTTAGTAGTGTTAGGATTTTTTAATTTTGTAATTTAGGTTTTTTATTTTTCGTTTATTTTAGTTTTTTTAAAAAGTAATGTTAGGTTAATTTATATTTTAAGCTTAGTTTTTTTTTTATTTCACAGGTAAGTTTTTTTTTATTTAAAGGTAGTTATATTGTAACATTAATTTAAAGTTAGGGGGTGTTAGGTTTAGGGGTTAAAAGTTTAATTTAGTGTGTTGCGATGTGGGGGGGGGGGGCGGTTTAGGGGTTAATACTTTATTTTAGTGTTGGCTATGTGGGTGGGCGGCAAATTAGGGGTTAATAGGTTTACTATAGTATTTGCAATGTGGGGGATGGCGGTTTAGGGGTTAATAGTGTAGTTTATGTGTGTTAGTGTACTTTGTAACATTTTTGTTATGAGTTTTGTGAAACATTTTTGTTTTGCAAAATCCATAACTACTGGTCTCTGATCGCGGAATGCATCACAGCAGTATAACCTATAACACTAGCCATAGTTAGTTATTACATTGCCAATTAGGGCTGGGCAAAGCCAACTATTTCAGATACAAAAATCTCTTACCCTCCTACTCCCCACGGGGAGATTAATTAGTGCGATTTATACTGTTTACATAGCCTTTCTACATAGAATAAGCTTGTTTTTCATATGTTCAGTGTAGGTGGTGGTTTCTACAGGCAAAATGTACAATGTACCTTTTTTCACGTGTTTCTGGTGACTTGTAATTCTAACTACATAACATTACAAGATTTGGAAATTGATCCTTTGTGTTTATTCTTTCCATTGAAATAGCTGGGTATGCTCATTGAAACCACCACCCATACTGAATTTTTCAGTATCTATGTATTAGCCTTTGTGGAGAGAGAGAGAGAGAGAGAGAGAGAATGGGCAGTTCTGCTCTTACGTGTCGATAGTGTATATAACTTAGAATAAAAATTATATATACAGTATATATATATATATATATATATATATATATATATATATATAGTGTAGAAGAGGCACTCTCAGGGCTTTTCTTTTTAATAATCACAATAATATTGTGGTTTTGCGCAAAGAAATTATACATTAAATGTCATGAAGTTAGTATAAATGTGGCCTGTTAGGGACGCTTGAGGATAGGTTTGACTTAGGGCAATGCCCTACAAAAGGCCCTTTTAAGGGCTATTGGTAGTTTATTGTTAGATTAGGGGGTGTTTTATTTTGGGGTATTTTGGGGTGAAACAATAATTAAGATAATATAGACTTCTTAAACCTCCATTTTACACTAGTACTAGTGTATTGATTTGACTACTTATCTGACCACTCATGGGTCACTTGATTTAGGCGAACAAAATACTTATGGTAGCCATATTAGGAGCCTCTTTTGGGTTCAATATCATTCAAAAGGATACATATATTTCTGCTCAATTGAAAACATAAAGCATAATAAAATAGTAAAGAAACACTCGTGATATTTAAATGCGAAGAAAAATATAGTACTCAGCTAATATGCATAATATATGTATACACAACTAAGTGGAGAGATACTTAAAAGTTAAATAAGCTTTACCGCATTCTGTGTATTTTTAAACCTCTCTACTTCACTGGAGGGCCTACATGTATACATTTAAAAGGCATAGTCGGACATACTGCTCTTAGAGGAAAGGTTGCTTTCCCCTGGTACTAGGTGGTATGTGCTATGAACCACAGCCTAAGGGATAAGCTATGTCAACAGTTATGTAGCAATGCATTATGGGAAGATAATAGTTATTTTAGCGTATCTATTTTAAACCTATATCATCAGTTTGTTATAGTCAGGTGTTAGTTATTTAGGAGGATAGAGTGTACTAACACTACCTAGAAAGTGAAATATGTTATTTTGCTATAGTCTCAGTGGTTAGGGAATATGTAAATGATGGCTCTCCATGTCGCTCTGCTGAATCTTTATAGCAATAAGGTCTATAAAATTACCCTTATGTCCCACTATCTCGGCCGCAGACAGTAGGAATGAATAAATCGGGGGTGACCTTTAATTGTGCCATTAACTATATGGAGTTCAGTACATTTTAGAGAAAGAGTGGTTGAGTGGCCTTGTATCTTCTATAACCCAATGATTAGCCCTAAATAACAAGCAGGCCTAGCAGCTGTTATGATGTAATAATTATGTAGAGCTGCTGAATAAAGCCTGCATATTAATATTGGTCATCTGTAGTAAAAGCGTGTATAAGTAGTGCAGTGTACATAAAAAACATACAGTGATATTAAATTTCACCAAAGCTTCCATCAAAAACTGTTTCAGCGTTCTTAATACAGGTCAGAGAAAAAGCTAATAAAGGGGTACAATTTAACTACAGATCCACTGATTACTCCCGAAATGAACAGTTAAATGTTATTAGGCTTCCCACCTTTGCCAATGGACAGTACAATTTTTAGTTGTAGATTTGTTGCTACCATATTGCTTAAAATTGCATATCTATTGTGTGAGCCCCGATAGGTGAGAGCTAGAAAAAGTTCCCCTACGAGGACTATCTGCCTTCTCTTGCTATCTATTGCGGTGGAAATCCTCCGTCAGATAGATGTGCAGTTCAGAATCCGCACCGGAATCAAGTCAGTTGATATACGGAGCCTCAGTCACCTGCACTGCAAGGAAAATAGCGCCGGTCTTACTTATCTCTTATACACAGCAGAAGGAGCAAATGCGACAGGAGCGCAACTAAGGCTAGGGGCTCCTGCAACAGAACGGAAGGGGTTAACTGGGTGGTTTGGTAGGGGGAGGGAGGAGACAGGTTAGGCTAGGGAAATAGGGGGAGGTGAGAATGGAGAGAAAGGAAAGTTAGATTAGGAAAAGGGGAGGCACAAGGGGGGGGGGGGTAGGTAATATAAGGAGTAGGAACAGGAAGTAAGCCACACTAACCTTTTTCTTGTTTTCCACAGGAGGACGTTTTGTATCGAGCAGAAGATGTCAGCCAGGAATCGTAAGATACCGAGGAAATTCCTTGATGGCGACAACATGATATGGAGGACCAGGGCGATCCAAGCACAGCGGAGGTTAAAGAGACTGGAGAAGGAGAAGAAAGAGACGGACGGATTAAGAAAAAAAAAAGGAGAATGGACCGCTGCAGTTGGAAGGGCTGGTGGAGCAGGTGTGGTCGGAGCTGGCAAGGTACGTGCAGGGGCAAATAGCAGGGAGGAAGAGCTGGCGGGCAAGGAGGTAAGGCTCAATTGCGGTGAAGGCAGTGACCCCCCATTATTTACAGACTCAGACGCAAGCGGTGGTATTCCGGCCGTATTTAGAGAGGCCAGCGTGTCCCCCCCACCTATCCCCCCAGCCCAGGCCCCCCGCCGCTGCAAACAGAGCATAGTGGTCGGTAGCGCAGGCGGCAGCAAGAGGCCATTCCCCCCAGGCCACAATAGTGGGGCGGGGCCCAGCGCAAGATTTAAGCAGCGACAGTCTGTAGGAAGGCCCATTAGCCCAGACGGGAGGGCAGATCAATATGTATATACACGAGGGGGGGGAGTGCGCAGCAAGGCCTGTTAGCCCAGACGGGAGGGCACCTCAATATGTATATACACGAGGGGGGGGGGGGGAGCAGCAAGGCCCGTTAGCCCAGACGGGAGGGCCCCACATTATGTATACACACGAGGGGGGGGGGAGGGTGCAGTCAGGCCCGTTAGCCCAGACGGGAGGGCGCCAAAAAATGTATACACAAGAGGGGGGGGAGGGTGCACTAAGGCACGTTAGCCCAGAAGGAAGGGAGCCGCAATATGTTTACACACGGTGAGGGGCGCTCCAAAGGAGTGGTGGCACGCGCACACAGCAAGCACATAAAGGAGATAGTAGGGAGAGAAAAGCGATATATGTAGTGGGAGAGGGCATTAGGTATGATGAGGGCGTTGAGGGGGGGGGGAGTGGAATGAAGGGGCACAAATTAAAGGTAGTGGTGGCCGGAGCCCTGGCGGGCCCAGCACCGGGGGTAACAGAATAAGAAATATGGGAAAGGCAAAGGCAGGAAACAATAAGCCAGAAGAGCAGGGGGGAGGCCCCAGGGAGGGAAAAGCGGGTTATAGGGGTATGTCAGCAAGAGAAGATGAAGTAGAGCAGGGGTGGGTAGATGTATATAGCAAGGGCCAACATAACCAGAGGCCCCAAAAAAGATATAGAACGGAGGAGGTAGTGAGGGATAGGCCTAGGACAATAAGGGATGTAGAGGGTAACACCTACGTTATGGTGGAGGAGGATCAGAGAGTAGAGGAAAGGGGAAGGGCGGACAGAAGGGGGGAGAAGGATAAGCACAGGGAATGGGGAAGAGGAGCAAATGAAGGATCAGGAGGAGAAGAGGCATACACATATACTAATACAAATTTGAATACATTTCAGAAGGAATTGGGAGATCGGCACAGCAAGGTGCGCAATGGGAATAGATGGAAGGGATGGAGACTCCGTCAGAGCAAAGGAGAGAGGAGAGTGGAGCGCAAAGGACAAAGGGAGGGAGCAGAAAGCTCAACCAAAGCAAGGTAAGAAAATAATGTATTGCATAGATAAGGGGTCAGACAGTTCATCTGAATGGGACTCAGATGATGATAAGGTGCAAGGCGAAGGTAACACGAGAATTTTAAAATTTGTAAAGAAGATATACGCTAAGCAGGGAAAAAAGATGGTGAGTGAAGCCCCAGCAGGTGGGGATGATAGTGAGGGAGAATTTGACGCGGATGACGAGGTTACAGGGACAAAACTAATGCCATTAACGACTCATTTAAAAGCAAAAGTCATAGTGAAAGCGCAGAAAGGAAGGTATGTAGATGTGTTCGAGATTACAAGGGAAGCAGTGGCTTTAAAATCTAGAAGTGATGAAGGGAAGGGTAAGAAACTGAAGCAATCATTCTCAGAATGGGTGAAAGGGATGGTGATATATGCCGAGTGTTTTTTATCTGAAAATCCGGGAAAGGTAAAAGGGATGCTGAGGTATATACATCTGATAGCGGAATGCTACACAACTTATGGGAGTTTCGGGTGGAAGGATTATGATGGCGAATTTAGAAGAGGGAACCTGCAGTTAGGGGAAAAAGGAAGGAATGAATTCGGTATAAAAATATTAGATATGTGTACGCGCCTAATAAAGCCGGCGGATAGCATGGGGCAAAGACCAATAGCATTAGCATCAGCGAGGCCAGGGAAAACAGAAGGGAAGTAATGTTGGGCTTACAATGAGAAACGGTGCGATAGGGGTAATGGGTGTAAATTCAGACACATATGTAGGTATTGTGGGGGTTTCCATGCGGGGGCGGACTGTAGAAGGAGTGGCAGGGGGGAATAACAAGCAGTTTTTTCGTGGCTCAGGGGGAAGCGGCAGTGGAGGGGCAATGGGGAATGGCCAGAACCCCATTGAGGGTAGATAGGTTGACAAAGGAACTAGCGAATTATGACAATAAGGATGATAGGGCATTGCTGGAGAAAGGTTTAACGGAGGGATTTGTGGTACCAGTAAGAAATGAAGTGTGTGGGGCAGAAAAATTTAAGAATTTAAAGTCTGCAACAGAGTACCCGGCAGTACTGCAGGAAAAATTGGACAAAGAGGTAAAATTGGGGAGGATGGCGGGACCATTCAAAGAAATACCGATACAGGGTTTAGTTATATCACCTTTAGGAGTGGTACCTAAAAAAGAAAAAGGTAAATTTCGCATTATACAACACTTGTCATATCCGAGAGGGAGGTCGGTAAATGATGCGATTGACAGGGCAGACGCGTCAGTGCAGTATCAGTCATTTAGTTCAGCAGTAAGGATGGTGAAAGAAGATTTAACAAGAACTTTTATGTGGATAAATGTCTGCCAATGGGCTGCTCGGTATCATGCTCCATATTTGAGAAATTTAGTATGTTCCTGCATTGGTTGTTGGTAGCAAGGACAGGTTCGGATAAAATCGTACATTATTTGGACGACTTCATGGTAGTGGGCGAAGCAAGGGGCAGTGCATGCGCAAGATTGAAGGACTCGCTAGTTAATATGCTAGGGGAATTAGGAGTCCCAGTAGCAGCCGAAAAATCTCAGGGGCCCAGTCAGCGGTTGTCATTTTTAGGCATAACAATAGATACAGTGAGAGAGCAATGCGAGCTGCCGGAAGAAAAGATAGGGAAGGCGCGAAACAACTTTGGCACCACGAACTTGGAGTGCATACGAAACATATTGGAAGCAGTGGGTACGCTTTAAGGGTGGCTTGACAGGGGAAGAGCGAAGTAGGTTCCTGGAATGGCTTTGGTCCTTAAAAATGAAGGGCATGAAAAAAGGTCAGGTCGGCATCGCGATAGCAGGGGTATCCTTCTTTGCAAAGCTAAGAGGCAGGGAGGACATGACAAAATCATTCATAGTCAGAAAGGTTTTAAAAGCATGGCAAGTAGGCGAGGTCAAGAAGGCGGATGACAGGGAACCGATTACGGAGGATAGGTTAGAAAGAATGGTTCTGGTATTCGGCGAGGTCTGCAAGAGCAGGGAGGAAGCTACCTTGTTTAAAGCGGCATATGTCATGGCATTCTGGGGGGCATTCAGGATAGGGAAGTTGATAGCAAAAAGTAGAACGAACAAGGAGAACGGATTAGGGGTAACTGACGTAAAAGTATACGAGGATAACATAATGGTGCTGTTAAGAAAATCGAAAACAAACAGACAGGGAAAAGGGGTATGGGTGTCAATGAAGGAGACGGGGGGCAGCACATGCCCAGTGGCAGGGATAAAAGAGATGTTAAGCGTAAGGCGCGAGGAGGGCAGGCTGTTTTTAAGACACATGGACGGGTCTAATTTAACGCTGTATCAATTTAAAAGTGTGCTGGAAATGGTCACAAGGAAGCTGGGGTGGGGCCACCTGCGGTTCGCGGCATTCTTTCCGTATCGGGGCCGCAACTAGCGCGGCTGTGAAAGGGTATTCTGAAGAGAGGATAAAAAATTTGGGTAGATGGAAATCCCAAGCTTTTAGATCATACATTAGGATAAAAGGGGAATAAAAGGGAGAGTGTTGGGGGGGGGGGGGGAGACGTTGGCAGGTACTTGAAGTAAGGTGATGTCAAGGGATTGTGTTGATTTGATTGGAGGTTAATGAATATCTGTTTTTTCATTTCAGGCAGAGCATTACGGGTATGGGTGGTCGGTCACTCGTACGTGCACTGGGCCCGGGCAAGAAGAAGGTGGGGCTCCCCAGACGCGTTGATAATACACTTAGGAGGCAATGATATAGGCGCATTTCCTTTAAAGGAATTGGAGGACAGCATAAAGGAGATAATAAGCTGGTTAAAGGTTGCTTGGCCACAGGTGCAGGTTATATGGTCAAATATAATATCCAGGATACGCTGGCGCAACACGGATACGCAAAGGGCAGGATATAGGTCACGCAGGCGAGTTAATCAGGTAGCAGCGAAGATAGTGGAGGTAGGGTGCTGGAGCACCCGTTGATCGCAGCAAAACGAGAGAAGCTGTTTCGGGCTGATGGAGTACACCTGAATGAGGATGGGAATGATCAGTTTCTGGAGGACATAAGGATGATGGTAGCAGAGCTGGTACAGGTGAGGAAAGGTCACTAGGCTGGGGTGGCAGAAAAGGGAGCCTTTTTTGTGGCTGTGAAAATGGGTCTGGCAAGTGGGCGGGGCATCGAGGACGCCGGGAGTATCCCGCTGCACATTCGGCTTGGGGCCGTGATTGAAATGGCAATAATTGATTTATGGCTCTCTTGTCTGATTTTGGCTACAATGCAAAATCAGCTTAAATAAAAGTGACCTTTCCATTTTTTATTGGCAAACCTGGTTGTTGTGTATTTATTTCAGGTATTAATGGGGAACAAGGGCAAGGAATATGGTGTTTAGGGTACTGGGTAAAAGTGTTGGGCAAGGGAAGTTCAATGGACCATCTAAGCCTTATACACAGCGGAAGGAGCAAATGCGACAGGAGCGCAACTAAGGCTAGGGGCTCCTGCAACAGAATGAAAGGGGTTAACTGGGTGGTTTGGTAGGGGGAGGGAGGAGACAGGTTAGGCTAGGGATATAGGGGGAGGTGAGAATGGAGACAAAAGAAAGTTAGATTAGGAAAAGGGGAGGCACAAGGGGGGAAGGTAGGTAATATAAGGAGTAGGAACAGGAAGTAAGCCACACTAACCTTTTTCTTGTTTCCCTCCCACCCACCCTGCATTAGGTTCATTAAGGGAGATCGAATCATAATCGGAGAGGTCACAAAAGGAGGAAGAGAGCAAGCAGACGCAGATATGGGCAGGATGCTGACCAATTGGTTGGATCTTTATAAGACCGCCTGTGTTCCTTTAAGGAAAGAGATAGCTGCAGCTGAGGTTAAGCGGGTGACGCAAATCGGTCTATGCTAACTAGAGGCGTTAAGAATTAAGCAGCTAATAGGAGCGGATAAACGATAAGGTGGAGAGCAGTGAAAACGGGTCTGGCACGTGGGCGGGGCATCGAGTACGCGGGAGGATCCCGCTGCACATTCGGCTTGGGGCCGTGATCCGGTGGTCTAGCTGCTGTGCAGACTGTGCAGCGGGTTCTCGTGGGCAATTCCTCGTGCCTCGCCATGGGGGGGGGTGGTGTTTTGTGGTCATCCCCCCCGGAAACGTGGACCCATGTTCAGTTTAAATGCTTGGGCATTTATGTTGGTTTGTGGTATTGAAATGGCAATAATTGATTTATGGCTCTCATGTCTGATTTTGGCTACAATGCAAAATCAGCTTAAATAAAAGTGACCTTTCCATTTTTTATTGGCAAACCTGGTTGTTGTGTATTTATTTCAGGTATTAATGGGGAACAAGGGTAAGGAATATGGTGTTTAGGGTACTGGGTAAAAGTGTTGGGCAAGGGAAGTTCAATGGACCATCTAAGCCTTAGGTAGGTATATTAAGTATGTATAGGTTCCTTCATAGAAGTAAGGGAGAATGCGAGCCGGATTTCTGAAACGAGTGTTGCCGTATAGATATCTGCCCGCTCTATGAGCGTAGCAATCAGATCTCTAGGGTCAGTCGCCATGTTGGAGGTACATTTTCAAAGTTTCTTCACTTGTACTCGTACATTAGTGATTGTTGTTAATGATTAAACGCTGGGAATGGTAGCAGGTAAGCACTGCTCTACTCGGTTACTTAGTTAACCGAGGGGGTGGTGTGTAGATGTAGTGGTGCAAAGGCATATGTCTTCCAATAATCTGGTTTGGGTCCAGCTGATGTGATCTCGGAAATAAAAGTATCGTTCAGCTCCAAATTTAGCCTGGCAAGTTGCAGGGCAAGATGTCGACTTTAAGAGGAGAGAAACAGCTCTCCTCAGGAGCTTCCTGTTTGTGCTGCTTAATATGGCCACGGTCAAGACAATCTAAGGGGCTTTTGATGAAATAATTTCATCTGCTTTTATTTCAGATCATTTTTCTTTTATTCATCCAGGTCAACGTTTCCATCCTCACAGGGACCTTTTTCAAGACCAAATATTTTCTTTGCTGCTTTGAGAAGTTGCTGCTTCTTAAAGGGACACTGAATAAAAAAAACCTTAGCATTTATGCAATAAACGTTCAAAAACAATACACTTCTTAATGTAATATGTGTTTTAAATATTTACCATTTTGCCACAATAGTTTTTCTAAATTTTAATATTTTCCAAACCCCCCTGGGGGTACCCGTTCACCGTGTCCTATCCTGGATGATAACTCAGGTAGGAATATGGCGGTCTTTAACAGCGATGCGCAACTTTCTACAACGTCAAGGAATACATCACTCACTGTTTCTCTCTATTGAAAGCAGCAGAGCCGCTCTATCTATTCCATTAGTCTGCTTCAGGCGGCATTGGCTTCAGGCAAAGAATTGCGCATGCGCGATATCACTAGACAAAACTGCGCATGCGCAAAATGACAAAAAGGAAAAATAACTATATTCATAGATACGGCAGCTGATTTGAGGATGAAAACAACGATTATACAACTCATATTAGTGGGTTTTCTTGACTGACATCAGTAGAAGAGTTTTAAAATACATTTATTATACACATCGTTGGAAAATAAAAATAGGTTGATTTTATAACTTTAATCATTACAAGACCATTTTTATATTCTTTATACTGTTAAAAAAAAAAGTACAGTAATCCTTTAACTTCCGTTTCAGGCGAGTCTAAAACGATGGGCGTAGAAAGCAGCATCCACTGCTTAATAAATCTATCCCTTAGTGTGCGCGGCACCCAGGTTTAGTGCAGGTTATTGGAGTTGAACGTACTAAGCCTCCTGTTAGCTCGCCCAGGGCCCTGGCAGGAAGAGTATTGGGTTAGTGCGCTGTAAGTATGCACCTACAGGTGAACTTTACACTTGCATTGAACTATTTACATTTGTTCTAACGAAAACATATGTAAATGTTTAACGAAAATTCAATTTTCCTTTTGTTTTAAACTAAATGAAAAAGAATATTCGAGGAGAAATGAATGTCCTTGAATATTAGTTAAAAATGTTTTGTCCGAAACAAAAATTTCTTCCCTGAACATCCACGACTGGATAGTGTACACAAGCCCTTTTACACCTTTTGGCTTCAGTGCAATGTATAAATCAGGTTTCAAGTGGTTTGCGTCAAGCCAAGGCTAAAGGCAATTTCTCTTATTTTTCTTTATTTATTTCTGAAGCTTTTTATACTGCTGAGCCTCTTTTTTCCAGCTGTCAGTTCTCTTCCTTTTATCTGTCTAACTGTACCTTCAGGTCATCCTGCTCTGGCAGATGCCCTCTCTGTGAGGTGTCACTAGGCTTAGTTTCTGATACCTTTTTCTTTTCTATACATTAAAGTGAAGGTCAATTTTGATGAATTAGTGCCCGGTTTTTAATAATCCTATTAAAAACAAGGGCACTTTAATTCATCAAAATTGAAATTTCACTTATTTTCTTCAAAAACGTACCTTTTAATCCTGGCAGCCGCTCCAGAACTTCCTCCGCCCATCGCAAGCCGTCCTCGTGGGTCCAAAATGACAAATCAGGCTTGCTCTGAGGCGGCGGACAGAAATACATCCGATTGAATACGATCGGGTTGATTGACACATCCTGCTAGCGGCTGATTGGCTGCGAATCTGCATGGGGCGGCATTGCACAAGAACTGCTGGTGCAATGATAAATGCTGACAGCGTATACTGTCGGCATTTATCGATGTGCAGCGGACATGATACAATACTTCGTATCATGTCCGCTCGCACATTGTTAAATATGCCCCATAATCTTCCCTTAGCTCTGCCTAGTCTGCAAATGTTTTCCTAATGTATTTTTGCTCCACTCAAGACCTCAAGATCTCTTTACTTTTCACCTGTTTGCTCTTTCCATTTCTGTCTATAAAACTTTCCTGGACACATATTCTGTAGGATTCTCTGCTTAGCTTCACTAGGCTTGTCCTAAATTTGAGCTTATAGCTTTAACCCTTACACTACCTACACTAATCTATTTCTCTGATTTCTTATCACAGAATTCTCTCATTTTCTCTCTCTATCCGTCATCTTTTTTCATATTTGTCTTTTGTACATTTTTACCAGGTCATTTTGCACCTAATGTTCTCAGTCCTACAACGTAAGTTGCTGCTTTACAAATGACTATATATATATATATATGTGTGTGTGTGTGTGGACTGCCTTGAGCTAGCAGTCCTGCACAATCTGCTACAGCAATGACTGGTTTTATGATTTGATTTTTTAAGAAGCTGTTATACTAAGCATATGTTGAAGCAATGGTGCTACTTTCCTCTCTGCATTTACTTATAACCTGATCAAATTGTAAATTTATCAAGCTCAGTGAGTATGGGATTCTTGTTATATTTAATTGATATCTTCAATATACAATATACTGTATGAGATCGTGTTCATGTCATACCAAACAAGAAAGTGATGTTCCTTTTTATAGAATGCTGGTCCCGCTGCCAGGGCATGTGATCAGTGTGCATAGAAACTCGTCCCCAGAGTATAAACAGAGTAAAGAACATTTACCTCTGAAGGTCAAAGTACAGTGCTTTAGAATTGTTCCTGGTCCAAATAATCTGACAATGTAACTACCCTTCCCTTTACCACCACATCCCAAACCTCAGTGGGTGTTTGTGAACCTTGAATAGCAAGATAATAAGATGCTGGCCCCTTCCAGGATCCCTTATAAGTTAACTCACTCACTCCTCCCAAATAGGATTGGGAGCTCTAGAGCAGCCCTTCTTAAACTGTGGGTCACAACCTCATATGGGGTCATGTAGCCCTAATGTGGGGGTCGCAAAAAATTCAGGGAGGCCCATGTAAGAAGGTCCTCCTGATTCTATATTTCATCTCGCGTTTTTATGGCCGGTCTTAGGGGTGTGCGACCTGTGCCATCGCTGGCTGGCTGCATGCTTCCTCCCAGCATTCCCTCTTGCCTCCTCCGCGGCAGCGCTGGGAGGAAGTGATCATATGTCACTTCCTCCCAGCACACTATGCTGCTCAGGAGAGAAGGAGCCCTGCAGAGAAGGTCCTTGCCCAGCAGGTATGGTAGGAGGCCTATCTTTGTAGGAGTTGCAAGCAAGAGTACTGGTAGCTACTCTTAGAAATCAGTGTCAAACTCCCATGAAGGTTTTTTTGTTTGTTTTTTCCCCTGTCACCATGGCTCACATATTAACCTGGTCCCTGGGTAAGCAAAATTGCTTTCAGGTGTTATCAGATATACTTCATCAAGCCTTCTACAGTTTTTATTTACCAATCTTGGGTTTCAAGAGATCCTGTGAATACAAATACTTTAATATATAATCAAAATCTTCCAGACCAGGGCTATTCAGTTTTTCTTTCCTTGGATGCATGAAACAAACCAGATTTTATGAATATCCATATACAAGCGCAGATGAGTCAATTAGTAACTCATGGGGAGTATCAGTATGGAAGGGAGGGTATGAGTATGGAAGGGAGGGTATGAGCATTGAAGGGGGAGTATGTTAGGAGCAGGGGAGTGAGCATGGAAGGGGCAGGGAGCATGGAAAGGGGAAGTATGAGCATGGAGTATGAGTATGGAAGGGGATATGAATATGAAGGGGGAGTATGGAAGGTGCAAGGCAGTGAGCATGGAAGGGGTAGTGAGCATGGAAGAGGGGTGTGATGAGAGTGGGAGTGTGATGGGGGCGTGACCTATGGCCTTTATAGTCTATGTTGCAGTTACTAAGTCTGAGGTGTTGCACAGTCTTCTATGCTGTGTTCTGCATCTCATGACAGGGAGTATGAGCATTGAAGGAGGAGTATGAGGTGTGAAGGAGGTATGAATATAAAGGGGGGAGTATGGAAGGAGCACGGGAGTGCGCATAGAAGGGGCAGTAGCCATGAAAGGGGGGAGTATGAGCATGGAAAGGGGGAGTTTGAGTATGGAAGGGGGTATGAATATGAAGGGGGAGTATGGAAGGTGCAGGGGTGTGAGCATGGAAGGGGCAGTGAGCATTGAAGGGGGAGTATGAGCATTGAAGGGGGAGTATGAGGTGTGAAGGGGGTATGAATATAAAGGGGGAGTATGGAAGGGGCAGGGGAGTGAGCATGGAAGGGGCGGAATATGAGCATGAAGGGGTGAGTATGATTTATTATCAGTAAATGTTTGATTTGTATACCTATTTTATAGACCCGGGGTCACGTAAAAATTTCTCGCTCGAAAAGGGGTCGTGAGTGGAAAAAGTTTAGGAAGCCCTGCTCTAGAGGACCAATAGGACCGTCTCACCTACAAGTTGAAAATGCCTTCAACATCATTCCTTTTACTTTTATAATTTATTTTTCTGCTGTAAAATTGCAAATTATGAAGCCTCTTGTCTTGCAATAAAATGCTGATTATTCTAGCCTGGATGACTGAATATTCTAGATTTTGTTATTAAAGACAGTTTTCAGTGGAAGCTTCATAGATTTCCTGGTTTATGTATTCAGCTGCTGAATGAATGTTCAAGCATGGGATTCCTTGATCTCCTGGTCTGACTGCTCATCTGTTCCTTATGAAGTTAAAGGGGCAGTTTACCCCAAACAAGAATTAATTTTAATAGAATTTGCAGACATTGTGAAATATGTTAGTGCTGGGCAAACATCTAACATCACTTTGTATGTTTAAAAAACATAAGGATGAATGACATCTCTATGTGCTGTGACCGGTTAGCGGCAGGAGCGGGCTCACTACAAACTGAAGAGGCGAGTACATAAAAAGTATTGCTGCATACATTAATTGCGCAATTGCGATTGGTCAGGGGGCGGGCTAACATAAAGCTGTTGCCCAGCCCTTTTATCTGGGCGTTACAGGATTGTTGAGGACAGCATTTGCTACATAATTTTAAAAGGTACAAAGATTAACTTTTACAAATACTATTTTTGGGGTATTACTCTATTTAAAGTTTTAGTCATGCGTTGCTGCTGCTAGGTTACCAACCTATTATGAGTGAACTGGTCCTTTGATGTTCCAGATTTTCTATGATTCTCATCTTCAAGCTCAAACTATGAGGAATTTGTGTTTTGCTCAGTTAATAGTCTCCTCTTTCTAGTGGTTGATTGCATCACAAAGAAAAGAGGAGGTAGAGACAGTGTTCCTTGAGCCTTGAATAGCCAGATAATAAGATGCTGGCCCCCTCCAGGGTCGTTTATTTTGCCACTGCTTCAGCGCTAACCTAAGTGCCTCCGGCCACCCACAACACAGCTCAGTTTTTAAATGAGGTGACGTTTCCCCTCTTAGCCAATAGCCATGCTTGCCCTTTCGCCTTATGCCGGATGGCTGGCACGCTACTGGCTAAAAGGTGGAAAAGTCACTTCATTGAAAAAACTGAGCTGTGCCATGGGCAGCCGCCCGGAGGTACTTAGGTTAGCACTGAAGACACTGTGAAATAAAGGTCAACAAGGAGAAAGCAGGCACTGCAAAAAGGTGTTGGAAAAAAGTCCAAAATGTATTGAAAAATCATATATAAAAGATCAAAAAATGCACAGACATGTAAGCAGGTGACATACAGGCAAGAAGTTTTGCACCCCCTAGTGGCGCTTACTCATAGACATACCCTATACACTCAATCACCGAGATTACGAGTTTTGCGGTAACAGGGGTGCGTTGCTAACGAGCATTTTTTTTTTCAACGCTCCCTTAAGACAACGCTGGTATTGCGGGTTTTTTTAAACCCGGCGTTAGCCGCAAAAAGGTGAGCGTAGAGCAAAATTTAGCTCCACATCTCACTGTAATACCAGCATTGCTTACAGTAGCGGTGAGCTGGCAAAACGTGCTTGTGCATGATTTCCCCATAGGAATCAATGGGGCAGATTGGGCTGAAAAAAAACCTAACACCTGCAAAAAAGCAGCGTTTAGCTTCTAACGCAGCCCCATTGATTCCTATGGGGAAATACTTTTTATGTCTACACCTAACACCCTAACATAAACTCTGAGTCTAAACACCCCTAATCTTACACTTATTAACCCCTAATCTGCCACCCCCGACATCGTCGCCACCTACATTATATTAACCCCTAATCTGCCACTCCGGACACCACCGCCACCTACACTATACTTATGAACCCTTAATCTAATGCCCTCAACATCGCCGAACCCTACATTATATTTATTAACCCCTAATCTGCCGCCCCCATCGTCGCCGCTACTATATTAAATTTATTAACCTCTAAACATAAGTCTAACCCTAACACCCCCTAACTTAAATATAATTTAAAGAAATGTAAAGAAAATAACTACAATTAAATAAATTAATCCTATTTAAAACTAAATACTTACCGATAAAATAAACCCTATGCTAGCTACAATATAACTAATAGTTACATTGTAGCTATCTTAGGATTTATATTTATTTTACAGGCAACTTTGTATTTATTTTAACTAGGTACAATAGTTATTAAATAGTTATTAACTATAATATAATATAATAACTTCCTAGTTAGAATAAAGACAAATATACCTGTAAAATAAACCCTAACCTAAGTTACAATTACACCTAACACTACACTATCATTAAATTAATTACCTAAACTAACTACAATTAAATTCAATTACATTAAATAAACTAAAGTACAAAAAAAACTAAATTACAGAAAATAAAAAAATAATTACAAGAATTTTAAACTAATTACACCTAATTTAATCCCCATAATAAAATAAAAAAGCCCCCCAAAATAATAAAATTCCCTACCCTATACTAAATTACAAATAGCCCTTAAAAGGGCTTTTTGCGGGGCATTGCCACAAAGTAATCAGCTCTTTTACCTGTAAAAAAAATAATACAACACCCCCCAACATTAACACCCACCACCCACACACCCAACCCTACTCTAAAACCCACCCAATCCCCCCTTAATAAAACCTAACACTACCCCCTTGAAGATCACCCTACCTTGAGCCGTCTTCACCCAGCCGGGCACAAGTGGTCCTCCAGAGGGGCAGAAGTCTTCATCCGATCCGGGCAGAAGAGGACCTCCAGACGAGCAGAAGGCTTCATCCAGGCGGCATCTTCTATCTTCATCCATCCGGAGCGGGTCCATCTTGAAGCCAGCCGACGCGGAGCATCCTCTTCTTCCAACGAATGAAGGTTCCTTTAAATGACGTCATCCAAGATGGCGTCCCTTGAATTCCGATTGGCTGATAGGATTCTATCAGCCAATCGGAATTAAGGTAGAAAAAATCCTATTGGCTGATCCAATCAGCCAATAGAATTGATCTTGCATTCTATTGGCTGATTGGAACAGCCAATAGAAAGCGAGTCCAATCCTATTGGCTGATTGGATCAGCCAATAGGATTGAACATCAATCCTATAGGCTGATTGCATCAGCCAATAGGATTTTTTCTACCTTAATTCCCGATTGGCTGATAGAATCCTATAAGCCAATCGGAATTCAAGGGATGCCATCTTGGATGACGTAATTTAAAGGAACCTTCATTCGTCGAGAGTCGTCGGAAGAAGAGGATGCTCAGCGCCGGCTGGCTTCAAAATGGACCCGCTCCGCGAGGCGGGAGTGTGGTGGTTTAGGGGTTAATATATTTATTACAGTGGCAGCGATGTCCGGTCGGCAGATTAGGGATTAAAAACTTTATTAAAGTGTTTCTGATGTGGGGGGGGGGGCCTCGGTTTAGGGGTTAATAGGTAGTTTATGGGTGTTAGTGTACTTTTTAGCACTTTAGTTAAGAGTTTTATGTTACGGCATTAGCCCATAAAACTCTTAACTACTGACTTTTAAATGCGGTAGGAGTCTTGACAGGAGAGGCTGTACCGCTCACTTCTTGCAAGACTCGTAATACCGGCGTTAGGCAAGTCCCATTGAAAAGATAGGATACGCAATTTACGTAAGGGGATTTGCGGTAAGCTCGAAACGCGGAAGAAAGGTGAGCGGTACACCTGTACCTGCCAGACTCGTAATACCAGCGGGCGTTAAAAAGCAGCGTTGGGACCTCTCAACGCTGCTTTTTAAGGCTAACGCAAGACTCGTAATCTCGCCGTTAGTGTCCTATTTATATCCAAAACCGGATAAAATTAACCTATTGGTGACCAATTAGAAAACACAATAAAATCAAACACATGTTTTCAAATGGCCACACATGGACATTGACACTAGTGTATTTAACAGATCCTACAAAATTATTTACACAAAATAAATAAAATACACTTCATAGGAAACAGTTAATTGTATCAAAACATATTATATTACATGTATTTAAATATATGTTAAGTTCAAAAAGACTATCGGCTAGATTATGAATTTTGCGTTATGGGTGAAATAGCAGCGTTATGGATCTTTTTCACTATTACGAGTCTTGTAGGTATTTCTGTACTGCACACTTTTTTGGCCGTAACACAACGTAACTACCGCAGATTTCAAAAAGTCCTTTTTCAATGGGACTTCCATAGTACCGGTATTACGAGTTTGCCTTTCCAGCCAAAAAGTGAGCGGTACAGCCCATAACTACAAGATCCATAACGTAAACTGAAAGTTAGTTGTTAGGTGTCCCCTTCAGGGGGTAAGTGTCAGTGCAGGCCAAAGCCTGGGGCCTAGTGTACCACCTGAGGCATATGTAGATTATCTGATAAGGGCCCCTTAGAATGACTCAGACCACGCAGCATTATGATCGAAAGCCAATTCTGTTTATTGCACAGTGCAAGCCTTTCTTATAGTGACATACAGGGTTAAGGGGATGACACGTTAGGACCGCGTCATCTTACACAGTTATACAGAGCAATTTACAAGGAAAAACTGGAACATGAGTTTCTCATAACAATATTTACAGAGTCATAACAAACTACCATCTGCAGAGACAACCGAGTGTCTAAAGCCTCTTGTTTACATTATCTTATTCTATCTTACTTCTAGGCATTAGGCCAGGGTACATTGGCAAGGCCGAATAGCTAAAGAAACTCATAACATGCATATAATTCTCACTGCATAATACCCCAGTATAATAAAGTCTATTCATTACAAAATGGCTGCGAGGAACAAGATGGCTGCGAAGAACAAGATGGCTGCCATCAGGTTCATATTACCCCTAACATACCATCCTTTTATTCTAACAGAATAACATAAAAATAGACAGGCATAGAAAATTAGTAAAGCCTTACTAAAGAGAAAAATATTCCTATGTCGTGATATACTTTTATAGACTAATTGTCACTGCATATAGGTACAGTCCCTCCAATACCTTCCATCTATCCTCCAGCCCTCCCAAAACTACCGGTCTACCAGCACAGAAACCCAACCAGCCCCCCATCTACCCCCAAACAACGCTGCATCTTCTATCTCTCCACCTGCATTGCTAGCACCCCCCAATATGTCCAACAGTTCCTTTTCCACAGTAAAGCATGACATAGCAACAGCACAACTGTCTCTAGGTGGCCTCTGAATACTTTAAGAACAGTCTTTGTCCATTTGAGAGCGCTGCACCTTGACACTTTGCTATAATACAGTTCTCCAACAGTTCATTTGCAGTAGGGGTGCTTATCCACGGTTCTTCCGCAGGGAGATACTGGAAATCTGATGGTTTGTTCATGGGGTAGACAAGGCAACCAGTGGATACCCATGGCAAGCAGACACTCAAGTCACAGGGAGTCTAGGAAGCAAACAGAAACAGTATAGGATGAGTACACACCGAAATACAATCACAATTATGTCCAAATAAAATGTCACTTTCATCCTATGTCATTTAAAATCAAACAAAACATTGTTGATATATAATACAACCTAAATACATTGACATTTCTCAGAGAATAATTTACAACTTCTCTATACACTTTTAAATGATACTTCATGAATACTACGCAAGTGAAAACCTGTCAGACTTCCTCAAGGGCCTGAATGTTTATGCTAAAACTTATGCTAAGGCCTGCCCTGTTGTAAGAATGGAAAAAAGAAAACAGTCAATGAAAATAAATGAATTTCTTTACAATATCACTTTGAACTTCTAAAAAATAAAAGAACCTTGTGTTGCTTTATTCTGGATGGCTGCTATCTATAATGCTTATAATTCTCCAACCATGATCCTAATATTCAACAATCTCATCTGATATAAACACTACTAGTTTACTAATTATTTTATGCAACCTAAATTCTCTCACACTCCTGTATGAAGACAGCATATAAACAGAACATCATTTAAAACTACAAGCTCTTTTAAAGGTAAACACATCTTGATGGTAAGAATTACTCTCTTTGAAAAACATCAGGAATGACCAAATTCACTTTGCAGATACCATACTAATTAAAAAAAGGGAAAAAATACCTTTGCTTTCATAAACTATAATTATGCTATTCCCTGAACAAACATTTCTCTGTATATTTACTATAAACTTCTAGCTTAGACGTGTCCTCCTTATGTTCTAAAGGGTGAAGGGTCTAAAATATTATTCTATGTTGCAGCATTTTCCTTAAACCTATTTTCTATACTCAGTGGGCCATTCAACAGAGTACAATACTGCGAAGTTCACAGTTACACTTATCTAAAGGGTTACTTTGTTACGCACATAAACTACCATGTGCACTAATACCAATGAAGCATATGATTTCTTAGACCAAATATGATCAATAAAAATAAAACAAATACAAGAAAATACTAAACAAGCAATATAAGGAATGGAGTTAAAACAATACTCCCCTAATTTAATTGGTTGATCCTGTAACAGCATAACAGGACTTCTATATCGAGCGGTAAGGCACAGTCCAGAGAAGGATAGTCTTTATGTCCTGAAGACACACATCAGAGAAAACAGTCATGGATTACCCAGAGTCCAGTTCTGGGGCTGGTACCAGCATGCAAAGCAAAGAATGGATCCAAAGATAGTTCAGTAACTTTTTTTTTTTACTGCAGTATGATGGTTAAAACAAGCTTGACAAAAGGTCTTTCATCTTTATCTTTTCTTTCTTTAAAGGTTTACTCGCTTTCAATCTTTAATCTTTTGAAGAGTGCACTTATGGAATTTTGCCTGTACAGATTTTACCTAAATATGGAAACTCAAAAATAATTCAGTTAGTGTGTTTCAATCTCTGAAGACAGCATACTCTCATCCTGCAAATACAAATATAGTGTTAAGAACCACATAGAAAAATAAAACATTTTAGGCATCTGAAATTAACACAATAACATTGTACGAGGAGATTCAAAACGTTTTAGGTTCACCTCCTAAAAATAATCTCCTCCATTACATAAAGATATTCATCAATACTCATCAATACTTCCCCCATCTTTGCGTGAAACATCTCATGTGACACGCAAACACAAGATAACAAGAAACTAAACGATAAATCATGCACTCCACTCATGCAGAGACAATTCTCAATAGCAAGCAAAATGAAATACACTTCACAATTCAATATGCTGTCCACAAAAGAGAAAAACATAACAAACAATGAAAACCAATCGTTCTTGTCTTACACAAAACGAAACATTAGCTGCTGACACAAATTTCAAACAACCACAATTAACTTAGAATGCAACACATATTCTGACATTCGCTGAAATGCAACACACTCAGAACATGACAAACAATTAAAAACATCCACTATGTACAAAACTTTAATATCACACAAAGAAAGCAATCACAGCAGATGCCAAAGAAACTTAAGTTGCAGATTGCACAAATAAAATTGCGCTTATTTGGGAAAGATCAGATAACCACAGTAGCCACTGTTAAAGGGACATTCTAGGATAAATGAAAATTCATTATTCAGATAGGACTTTTAATTCTAACCAACCTTCCTAGATTAAACCAAACATAGGTAGGCTCATATGCTAATTTTTTAAACCTTTGAGGACTGCCTCTTATCACAGGCTGTATAAATCTCATTACAACACCAAGAGACAGAATACACGTAAGCCATATAAATAAAACCAAAACTGTGAACAGATAAATTAGCTAGTTATATAAATGCAGTAGAATCAGATAAACTGTGCATCATTTGTTTTAGGGGTGTTTATTTGTAGACACCTTATAGACCACGGCTTAGCTGTTAAGCAGCAGTCAAAGTCATTGCAATAATAGTGGTAGACTAGTTAATAACCAAATAACTATATATATTTTAAATAGTAGTTATAGGTTTTGCGCTACAAAGCTGTAGCATAAAACTCATAACTAAAGTGCTAAAAAGTACACTTACACCCATAAACTACCTACTAACCCCTAAACCGAGGCCCTCCTGCATCGCAAACACTAAAATAAAATTATTAACCCCTAATCTGCCGCTCCGGACATCGCCACCACTATAATAAACATATTAACCCCTAAACCGCTACACTCCTGCTTCGCAAAAACTAGTTAAATATTATTAACCTCTAATCTGCTGTCCCTAACATCGCCGCAACCTACATTACTGTTATTAACCCCTAATCTGCTGCCCCCAAAATCGCCGCCACTATACTAAAGTTATAAACCCCTAAACCTAACCCCCACTAACTTTAATATAATTAAAATAAATCTAAATAAAAATTACTATCATTAAATAAATAATTCCCATTTAAAACTAAATACTTACCTGTAAAATAAACTCTAAGCTAGCTACAAGATAACTAATAGTTATATTGTATCTAGCTTATGTTTTATTTTTATTTCACAGCTAAGTTTGTATTTATTTTAACTAGGTAGACTAGTTAGTAAATAGTTATTAACTATTTACTAACTACCTAGTTAAAATAAATACAAATTTACCTGTAAAATAAAACATAACCTGAGTTACACTAACACCTAACCTTACACTATAATTAAATCAATTACATTAATTAAATACAATTAACTAAATTACAAAAAAAAAAATACTAAATTGCACAAAATAAAAAAGAAATTATCAAATATTTAAACTATTTACACCTAATCTAATAGCCCTATCAAAATAAAAAAGCCCCCCCCAAAATAAAAAAAAACCCTAGCCTAAACTAAACTGCCAATAGCCCTTAAAATTGCCTTTTGCAGGGCATTGCCCCAAATAAATCAGCTATTTTAGCTGTAAAAAAATACAAACAACCCCCCAACAGTAAAACCCACCACCAAGACAACCAACCCCCAAAAATAAAAACCTATCTAAAAAACCTAAGCTCCCCATTGCCCTTAAAAGGGCATTTGTATGGCCATTGCCCTTAAAAGAGCATTTAGCTCTTTTTCCATCCAAACCCTAATGTAAAAATAAAACCCACACAATAAACCCTTAATAAAACCTAACACTAACTCCCGAAGATCCACTTACAGTTTTTGAAGACCCGACATCCATCCTCAACGAAGTGGCAGAAGTCTTCATCCAAGTGGCAAGAAGTCCTCAACGAAGCCGGGAGAAGTCTTCATCCAAGCGGGCCGAAGTCTTCATTCAAGCAAGCAGAAGTCTTCATCCAGACGGCATCTTCTATCTTCCCCTTAGGAATCAATGGGGCTGCGTTACGGAGCTTTACGCTCCTTTATTACAGGTTGTCAAGGTATATGTAAGGTTAATAAATATATATATTTTAAGGTTAATAAATATATATGTTTAATCAAATATCTGACTGATCAGGAGAAAATAATGTATTCCTTTCAGACAAATTGACTTCACTCATGTTCAGCTCTCCCCATTTAGTATGCAGACAGGATGTCTCCAAAGGCTTGACACTAAAGCATTTGGTTTAATTAAAATGTAACCACAGTTTCAGAAACCATATGTGTGATTGCTTGGGAATGTGAGATAAAATCTATTTACCCCTCCCAATGTACCTAAGAATCTAACTCAGGTGACAAATCTTGTGAGAATGTCAACATTACTCTCAGGTACAGAAATGACCCCATGTGGTGAATAAGAGACGAAAAGTCTAGGGAGGATAACACAGAGAAAGCACATGACTTACATGTTTCCAACAACTGTATTTAGATTTCAAATAAAATATACTAGGAAAATAAATACAAGATACTGCATAGAAGTGGATGTGTATGTATATATATCTATATATGTATATGTGTGTATATGTGTATTGTATATATACATGCATATTTTGAAAGCATGAATATCTTAGCCTCTGTGTGTTTAAGAACATGAATATATGTTTATGGACCTGAAGAGAAGTGATTATTAACATTTATTTTTATTTCAGATCTACATAGACAGGATTCATGTATTCAGGAAGAAATACACAGAAATGTAACATGCTATATCTGAATGAATGCAATATATCAGGAGTTTTAAATACTACCAATCTGGAAAAATTAGCAGTGTTAAATTGCTTTAATATAATACAATGTTAATAATATAACATATTTGGTTTCAGAATAATCAGGAAAAATAATCTAATGCTACCCATCTGTAATTGGGGTTATATATGATTAATGCAGAGTGTGATCTGATTAAATAACCATTTTATGAGAATAATTAACTTGCTTAAAAATGCTTAGAAATTTTAAAGGTGAAATTGTTTTGTCTGGATATCTGCTGCCACCTAGGGGCCAATACCGGTAGGACAGTTAAGGGAATTTAACTGTTCAAGATATGCGTTGCCATGGTAAACATGCTTCAATTCTAGGGGCTGACCAGGGACAAGCACGAGGGCCAATCCGAGACAAGGTTTCCGTTTTGGGGCGTTTCCAATTTCACAAGTGAGGAGAACCCATATAAAGTGATTGCAACATAGAGAGAGACAGAGTCTGCTGAGCTAAACTTGTAACTGGTTCCTGTTGGCACGAAAAAGACCATTTTACTTTGGCAAAGCTGATCTCCCAATTCTCATTGACTGCAAATTATACTTTTTGGTATTCTGAGGTGAAACAATTCCTATCAAGGAATACTGGACATCAATTTGGTACTCTTTTTGGTAACGTATTAAAAGATTGCTATAACAAATAGATTTAAAGAGCAGATTGTACTTTTAAACTGTGTGTCATTGTTTTAGATAGTTCTTAGCTGGCCTGTTTGTATGCAAAAACAATTTAAAATAAGTATTCATTGTTGCTGGATTTGGCAGAGTCAGAGAAATAAATTGTATTTTAAATTGGTAGTCACAGCCTATATATTTTTTAAATCTATATCTGATTGGCTAAGTAACTCATCTGTGCAAGTTCTGATATTGTAAATTAATATTGTATTAGGATAAATTGCAGTTAAATAGCAGAATATATATATTATCCTATTGATTATGAGCACTGTTTAGAATTGTATTGCTTGGATGTTAAAGGTTTTAGTCTCATTGTAATATTTTAAATGCAGCTCTGCTGGTTTTAAAGGAAAATCTTTCTGGGTTTTGTAAGAAGGATAGCATATCTTAATAGTTGTTTTTAACGTATATAATATTGTGTCATATTCTGGTATTGCAAATATATTTCAAAAATGTTCATGGATATTAACTAAATAAAAGAATTCAGATATTTATATTAATGGTATGGTTTCTAGTAGATGCATGTTGATTAAGGGTTTCTATTTTTAAGGATAATTATTATTTGTATTGTGTTATAACCCTGCCATAAGCTGAGATATTATTTGGAGAGCACTACTAAGATTTTCATAAATATACTGACAAGGTGTTAGGCTTTTTTTCAGCCGGCTCTCCCCATTGATGTCTATGGGGAAATTGTGCACAAGCACGTAAAACCAGTTCAAAGCAGCGCTGGTATTGGAGTGCGGTATGGAGCTCAATTTTGCTTTATGCTGCAATATTGCCTGCTAACACGGGGTTTATGAAAACCTGTAATAGCAGCACTATAGGGAGGTGAGCGGTGACAATAACTTGCAAGTTAGCACCGCACCGCTCATAACGCAAAACTCGTAATCTAGCCGTATGTGTGTTAGAAAAAAATGGAATAAAAATGAAAAAAATAGACACATCAAAGCAGACCTGAATTATCATGAACTAGAGACCTTAATGGAGAGAAACCATAATTTACCTCCAATATGTACCATACACATCAGATATAATATTAAAGTTAAAGTAAATTTGAAGATACTGGAATAACGCTATGCATTCACCTAGTAGCAAACTATCTAATCGTTAACTTCTTTTTTTTTTATATTTGTGACTAGTTTCTAAATATCTATGTTTTATATATCTTACCGTTTGCGATGTTCCTCTGCCCCCTGCTCGTTTCCCGCTCTATACGTAGTGTTCCCTGCTTGCGCTTGTGAACAAATTTCTAGCGCATGTGCAAAAATATGCTCGGAATCATTGTGGATGCAGTGATGTAATTAAATGGGTTTCCCTGTTCATTTAATTGCGCATTCGAGTATCATGAACGCACTTCCTACACACAGAGTAAATTCAGTGATAGACATAACTAGGCGAAGGAAGCAGCTTTAAAAAAAAATGATGAATTAAAGTTAACATATTTTTTACATGTATTTTTAAGTCAGACATAGTGATTATGTATAGTTTACTTTCACTTTAATAGTCAATGAAGTAATTTATGTCACATTCTTTGTTCATCCCCATTGGTAGTCGAGTTTTTAATTTTAGCATCTAAAAAAGTTCTTTCTTTTCTAAAATCTTATATCTATTCCCCCCTAGGTGGGACATAGATATAACATGTCTGTGCACTTTTTGATCTTTTATATGTGATTTTTCAATACATTTTTTACTTTTATCCAGCACGTTTTTGCAGTGCCTGCTTTCTCCTTGTTGACTGATTTGTCTGCGGTGTGATTCCGCCGCCACTACGGCACTCTGAGAGAGTGTGGAGGACTCTGGGCAACCTTTCAAGTAGCGGGTTCACTTCCGCTTGGGGATTATGCTCTGATCTTGAGACGCGGAGACCTGTGACTCGTTTGTGAAATAAAGGTACCTGTTTATATGCACAGTGAACTTAACAGCTCATTGCACCTTCAGAATTGTAACTGTTCCATTGCTGCCAACGTTTGCCTTTGGTTTAACCCCTTAATGACCACAGCACTTTTCCATTTTCTGTCCGTTTGGGACCAAGGCTATTTTTACATTTTTGAGGTGTTTGTGTTTAGCTGTAATTTTCCTCTTACTCATTTACTGTACCCACACATATTATATACCGTTTTTCTCGCCATTAAATGGACTTTCTAAAGATACCATTATTTTCATCATATCTTATAATTTACTATAAAAAAAATATAAAATATGAGGAAAAAATGAAAAAAAACACACTTTTTCTAACTTTGACCCCCAAAATCTGTTACACATCTACAACCACCAAAAAACACCCATGCTAAATAGTTTCTAAATTTTGTCCTGAGTTTAGAAATACCCAATGTTTACATGTTCTTTGCTTTTCTTGCAAGTTATAGGACCATAAATACAAGTAGCACTTTGCTATTTCCAAACCATTTCTTTTCAAAATTAGCGACAGTTACATTAGAACACTGATATCTTTCAGGAATCTCTGAATAGCCATTGACATGTATATATTTTTTTTTAGTAGACAACCCAAAGTATTGATCTATGCCCATTTTGGTATATTTCATGCCACCATTTTACCGCCAAATGCAATCAAATACAAAAAATCGTTCACTTTTCACAATTTTTTTTCACAAACTTTTGGTTTCTAACTTAAATTATTTACAAACAGCTTGTGCAATTATGGCATAAATGGTTGTAAATTCTTCTCTGAGATCCCCTTTGTTCAGAAATAGCAGACATATATGACTTTGGCGTTGCTTTTTGGTAATTAGAAGGCCGCTAAATGCCACTGCGCACAACACACGTGTATTATGCCCAGCAGTGAAGGGGTTAATTAGGGAGCATGTAGGGAGCTTTTTGGGGTAGTTTTAGCTTTAGTGTAGTGTAGTAGACAACCCCAAGTATTGATCTAGGCCAATTTTGGTATATTTCATGCCACCATTTCACCGCCAAATGCGATCAAATTAAAAAAAACGTTAATTTTTTCTCAATTTTAGGTTTCTCACTGAAATTATTTACAAACAGCTTGTGCAATTATGGCACAAATGGTTGTAAATGCTTCTCTGGGATCCCCTTTGTTCAGAAATAGCAGACATATATGGCTTTGGCATTGCTTTTTGGTAATTAGAAGGCCTCTAAATGCCGGTGCGCATCACACGTGTATTATGGCTAGCAGTGAAGGGGTTAATTATGTAGCTTGTAGGGAGCTTGCAGGGTTAATTTTAGCTACCCAGTTTTGCAAAAAAATGTGCCTTTTTTTTTTTTAAATGCCCTTTTCTGTAGTGTAGCTTTCTCCCCCCACCAAGACCAACCCCCAACCCCTTCCAGGTCCCTTAGATTACATTTTTAATAATTACATTTATTTTTTTTTTTTAGCTTTTAACTTTTTTTTTTCTGTAGTGTAGCGGTTCCCACCCGCTCCCGCCCCGTGCACGCGCCCGCCCGCCACCCCCCGTGCACGCGCTCCCGTAGATCCCGCCCCCCTCCACTTCACACAGAGCACCGATGGCCGCCCACCCGCCTCCCACGTAAGCTCCCACCCACCAACGATACCGGCCATCGATGTCCAGTGCAGAGAGGGCCACAGAGTGGCTCTCTCTGCATCGGATGGCCAAGGGGGGTTATTGCAGGATGCCTCCATATCGAGGCATCACTGCAATAACCGGAAAGCAGCTGGAAGCGAGCAGGATCGCTTCCAGCTGCTTTCCAGACCAAGGACGTACGCCACACGTCCTCTGTCATTAAGTGTATTTTTTTTGAGGACGTGTGGCGTGCGTCCTTGGTCCTTAAGGGGTTAAAGGGGCAGTCTAGTCAAAATTAAACTTTCATGATTCAGAAAAGGAATGCAATTTAAAACAATTTTCCAATTTATTTTTATCATAAAAATTGTTTTGTTTTCTTGGCATTCTTTGTTGAAAGCTAAACCTAGGTAGGCTTGTATGCTAATTTCTAAGCCCTTGAAGGCCACCTCTTATCTCAGTGCATTTTGACAGTTTTTAATTTAGACAGCACTAGTTTGTGTGTGCCATATAGAATAGATAACACTGTGCTCACTCATGTTGTTATTTAGGAGTCAGCACTGATTGGCTAGCATGCAAGTATGTCAAAAGAACTGAGATAAGGGAGCAGTCTGTATAGGCTTAGATACAAGCTAATCACAGATGTGAAAAGCCTATTAATATAACAGTGCTGGTTATACAAAGCTGGAGAATGGGTAATAAAATGATTATCTATATTTTTCTACAATAAAAGTTCTGGAGTAGACTGTTCCTTCAATGCACAAATTATGAAATTATGTTCGTGCCAGTTTATGTCTGTCAGTCCATATCGTTCATTAAATGTAATCTAATATCTCTCTATGTAACTTATCGTTTGTTGGCTAGATACACAAACGATCATGTAAAACTCTGGTTTTATATGTATGCTGACTCAATGAGCTGAAAGCCGTGTGTCCGTCCTCAGCGAGCAGCAGCATTGTAATACGCATGCGTCAGTGTAGCTAGGTACAGCATAAGGCCCGCCTAGTTATTTTACCCCACAATGCAAGATTATAGAGGGGATTTCAGTCGTCTGGCGGGAGTGCACCGGAAGCGGATGCTCTAATTCGTCGAGCGGAAGTCTTCTCTTGCGTGCACAAAGGAAGAAGAAGGCTCCGGACTCCGCCATTCCGGGTTCGGTAAGAAAGGTAATGGCAAGTGGGGTTAATACAATTAGTTGTTCATTCATACACGGTGTCCCTATGTGTAGTATAGGAAGGCGGATCTGTCGTGCTGGTTTGGGGAGCCTGTGAAAATTAATAAGTGAGGTTTGTTGGCTAATTCATAAGAACAATAAATGTAGTTGCCAGGGATGGTTTGTGTTGTGTGGTAACTTCCAGCGTGGTTTGTTCACAGGCGCCATTAAATCCACCAACACTATAAAGGGATGTATTGGATCTAGGCAGGGAAGTTGTGATTCACATGGTACGTTATCGAGGTACTATTCGCATTGGCCTAGTGAGCCCAGTTCACTTGACCGAGTACTGGGGCACAGAAGGTTTTTTTTTTCTTCGTGCTTTAAACTTTTTTTTTTATCTAAAATTAGAGACTGTGTAAAGTAGATTTTATTTTTTTATATTTATTATTTGTTTTAAGGAAATACCTATTTTTTTTGTCTATTGAATTGAGTTGCTATTTTAGATTGAGCATAAGATAAACGTTTCTATACTTACTAAAACTGGGACAATATGCACTTGTATGCATTATTTGTATTATTACTCTATGAGCAGTGGATCATTGCGTTGCAATTATGCATAATCAAGCGTGCTCTCTATTAACAATAACAACTTTAACAGTTTTCATGAATAATTACCACGTTACTGCTCCTTCATATGCATTACAGAAAACTTAAAGGGCCACTAAACCCCAAAAAAATTCTTTCATGATTCAGTTAGAGAATACACTTTTAAACATTCAAATTTACTTCTATTATCTAATTTGTTTTATTTTTTATATATCCTTTGAAGAAATAGCAATTCATATGGGTGAACCAATCACACAAGGCATCTATGTGCATGCAGCAATCAGCAGCTACTGAGCCTATCTAGATATGCTTTTTCAGCAAAGAATATCAAGAGAATGAAACAAAGTAGATAATAGAAGTAAATTAGAATGTTGTTTAAAATTGCACACTCTTTCTAATGAGAGAAAAAATTGGGGTTTCATGTCCCTTTAAATTTAGTATCTATTTGAAGGGATACTAAACACAATTTGTATTTTGTGATTCGGATAGATCATGCAACTTTCTAATTTTTTTTTTTTCTTTGTTCCATTGGTATCTTTGAAAAGGTAGGAATGTAAGCTTAGGAGCCAATCCATTTTCGTTCAGAACCCTGGATAGCGCTTGCTGATTGGTGGCTACATTTAGCCACCAATCGGCAGGTGCTGAACCTCAAATGGACCGGATCCCAAGCTTATACATTCCTGATAATTTGAATAACGATTCTGAGAGAATGAGGAAAAGTAGGAGTAAATTAGGGTAAAATCTGAGTTTAGCGTTTTTAAATTATTTTCTTGGCCATATCAAATTATTTTACTTCAACAGTTGGTGTGGGGGTTAAGATGAGGGCTGCCAACAATACTGCAGTATTTGTGTCTACAGGAACAAAACAGTGGAGTCATATTTTGGGGTTTAAAGTCCCTGTTCTCCCCATAGACTTTTCCCAGCCAGCTCTGCTCACCTACATGGATACATTGTATCAAACCCTCAGCCTACAGGTTTTTATACATTTGTAACTGTTTACTTTACACACACTAACCCCTTGAGGACCAGGCCATTTTTCAATTTCCTTCCCTTAAAGGGATACTAAACCCATTTTTTTTCTTTCATGATTCAGATAGAGCATGAGATTTTAAGCACCTTTCTAATTTACTCCTATTATCATTTTTTCTTTGTTCTCATGCTATCTTGATTTGAAAAGCAGTAATGTAAGCTTTAGAGCCATACCATTTTGTGTTCAGCACATGGGTAGCACTTGCTGATTTGTGGCTAAATGTAGCAAACCAATCAGCAGCTCTACCAAGGTGCTGAACTAAAAAATGGGCCGGCTCCTAACCTTTTATTACTGCTTTTTCAAATCAAGATAACATAAGAACAAAGAAAATTTGATAATAGGAGTAAATTAGAAAGTTGCTTAAAATTGCATCCTCTATCTGAATCATGAAAGAAAAAACATGGGGTTAGTATCCCTTTAAGGACCAGGACTATTCTTACATTTCTGCGGTGTTAGTGTTTAGCTGTAATTGTCCTCTTACTCATTTATTGTACCCACACATTATATACCGTTTTACTCACCACTAAATGTACTTTCTAAATATACTAATATTTTCATCATCTTATAATTTACTATAACTTTTTTTTTAAAATATGACGAAAAAAACACTTTTTTCTAACGTTGACCCCCAAAATCTGTTACACATCTACAACCACCAAAAAACACCCGTGCTAAATAGTTTCTAAATTTTGTCCTGAGTTTAGAAATACCCAATGTTTACATGTTCTTTGCTTTTTTTTTTTGCAAATTATAGGACAATAAGTACAAGTTGCACATTACTATTTCCAAACCATTTGTTTTTCAAAATTAGCGAAAGTTGAATTGGAACACTGCCAGGAATCCCTGAATAATCCTTCACATGTGTTGTTTTTTTTTTTTAGGAGACACCATACCATTTTGGTATATTTTGCCGCCAAATGCGATAAAATAAAAAAATTGTTCACAGCTTGTGCAATTATGGCACAAATGGTTGTAAGTGCTTCTCTGGGATCCCCTTTGTTCAGAGATAGACATGTATAGCTTTGGCATTGCTTTTTGGTAATTAGAAGGCCGCTAAATGCCACTGCGCACCACACGTGTATTATGCCCAGCAGTGGAGGGGTTAATTAGGGAGCTTGTAAGGTTAATTTTAGCTTTAGTGTAGTAGACAACCCAAAGTATTGATCTAGGCCCATTTTGGTATATTTAATGCCACCATTTCACTGCCAAATGTGATCAAATAAAAAAAATCGTTCACAATTTTAGGTTTCTCACTGAAATTATTTGCAAACAGTGCAATCATGACACAAATAATTGTAAATGCTTCTCTGGGATCCCTTTTGTTCAGAAATAGCAGACATATATATGGCTTTGGCATTGCTTTTTGGTAATAAGAAGGCTGCTAAATGCCGCTGCGCACAACACTTGTATTATGCCCAGCAGAGAAGGGATTAATTGGGTAGCTTGTAGGGTTAATTTTAGCTTTATTGTAGAGATCAGCATCCAGTCTGACACATCCCATCCCCTGACCCCCCCCCCCCCCCCCCAAACAGCTATTTTCCCTCCCCATCTCACAATTGTCACATCCATCTCAAGTACTGGCAGAAAGCGTGTCATTACTAAAATAAAAGACATTTTTTTTTATATTTATTTTTCCAGCGATGGATCCCACCCTCGGCCCCCAACATTCCTTACCCTCCCCCCTCTACCTATCTTCCACCATCTTCGGTACTGGCCGCTGTCTGCCAGTACCTGTTTTGCCATAATACATGTTTTTGTTTTTTGCTTAATCATTTTCTGTAGTGTAGCTGCCCCCTTCCCCGATCCCTTTACAAAAATTAATTTCCCTTCCTTTATCTTAACGACCAAGGACGTGCCAGGCACGTCCTCCATTGGAGGTCACTTAATGAACAAGGACGTGCCTGGCATGTCTGGGATTTGAAGCTCTGGAAGCCTCAATATTAAGGCATCACTGGAATACCTTTTTTGGCACACCGATGCAGAGAGGGCCACTCTTTGGCCCTCTCTGCATCGTCCAGCGATGGTGCCGATCGCTGGTGGGTGGGAGCAGCTGCAGGGAGGCGGGTGGACGGCCCTTCGCTGGCACTCTTTGTCCAGCAGTTGGAAAAGATTGCCGCGTGTGTGCACGTGCGCGCCCTCGATCCGGGCTTAAAATTTTCAAAGTGGTGGGAGAGGGAGGAAGTCATTTTTAAAAATGGATCTTGGAGGGGGTGGGTATGCAGGCGGGGCAGCTACAGTACAGAAAAAAAGTGGGTTTTTAAAACCAAAAAAAAAAACAACCCACATTTAAGTGCAAAGTGGGTACTGGCAGACAGCTGCCAGTCAGAGATATTATATTTCTATCTCTATATCTCTCTATCGCTCTTTTTATTTTAGTACTGGCAGACTTTCTGCCAGTACTTAAGATGGTGGGGACAATTGTGGGGGAGGGATGAGAGGGATCATGGGGTGGGCTGTGTCAGGTGGGGGGCTGATCTCTACACTAAAGCTAAAAGTAACTCTTCAAGCTACCTAATTAACCCTGTCACTGGTGGGCATATTACAAGTGTGGTGCACAGCGGCATTTAGCGGCTTTCTAATTACCAAAAAGCAATGCCAAAGCCATATGTCTGTTATTTCTGAACCAATTTGCAACCATTTGTACCATAATTGCACAAACTGTTTGTAAATAATTTCAGTGAGAAACCCAAAGTTAGTGAAAAAGTGAACACATTTTTTTTATTTGATTGCATTTGGCGGTGAAATGGTTGCATGAAATATATCAAAATGGACCTAGATCAATACTTTAGCTTTAGTGTAGTAGAAAACCCAAAATTAACCCTACAAGCTACCTAATTAACCCCTTCACTGCTGGGCATAATACAAGTGTGATGTGCAGCAGCATTTAGCGGCCTTCTAATTACCAAAAAGTAATGCCACAGCCAAAAATGTCTATTTCTGAACAAAGGGGATCCCAGAGAAGCATTTACAACCATTTGTGCCATAATTGCACAAGTTGTTTGTAAATAATTTCAGTTAGAAACCTAAAGTTTGTGAAAAAGTGAACAATTTTTTTTTTTTTTTAATTTGATCGCATTCGGCGGTGAAATGGTGGTATGAAATATACCAAAATGGGCCTAAATCAATACTTTTGGGTGTGTGTATGTATGTATATATATATATATATATATATATATATATATATATATATATATATATATATATATATATATATATATATATATATATATATATATATATATATATATATATATATATATATATATATATATATATACACACATATACACACACACACACACACACACACACACACACACACGTCAAGGGATATTCAGGGATTCCTGACAGATATCAGTGTTCCAAAGTAACTATCGCTAATTGTGGGGGAAAAAAGTGGTTTTGAAATAGCGCTACTTGTATTTATTGCCCTATAACTTGCAAAAAAAGCAAAGAACATGTAAACATTGTATATTTCTAAACTCAGGACAAAATTTAGAAGCTATTTAGCATGGGTGTTTTTTGGTGGTTGTAGATGTGTAACAGATTTTGGGGGTCAAAGTTAGAAAAAGTTTTGTTTCATCATATTTTATAAAAAAATTTTATAGTAAATTATAGGATATGATAAAAAAAAATGGTATTTTTAGAAAGTTTATTTTAATGGCGAGAAATAGGTATATGTGTGGGACTGTGGGTATAGTAAATGAGTAAGAGAAAATTACAGCTAAACACAAACCGCAAAAATGTAAAATAGCCTTGGTCCCACACGGTCAGAAAATGGAAAAGTGCTGTGGTCACTAAGGGGTTAAAGACACTGTACAAGCTTAAGAATATTCTAAAAGACAGTAAAATGAGCGTATCAATGTATATCTGCTAAGCAACCACAACAGATACAATAAAACCTCAGGAAAAAATGATATATTGGAATAGTGTGAAAAAAGGGAGTGTGGTTGCGCTTTTAAATGTTAGCCTAGACTTTCAAATAAAGGCCTAAAGCTGATAATACAGTGGTAAACTAAAATACAGGAAAATCCTATGTACTTATAAATTCTAATCAGTGTGTAAAAAAAAAAAAGTGTTAAATAAAAACATATGAAACAAATATAAAAACACAGAAACGTCTATCTTCAAAGAATATATTTTATAATTCATTAATTAACTCGTTTAAAATTTGACTGGCCAGTCAGAAAATTATTTACTCAACCTAAACTGTCTAAAAAAAGTAGATAAAATACAAAATATGCCCCAATATATAAATAGATAACTTGTACATCTAGAGAGACCAGATCTCTGTATTTGCAAAAGGAATTGCACTTTATATATTCATCAGGAAGTGTATTTTGTTTTTGAACTTTCCTGTTAGGCTAACAGTCAGGTGGTTCTTATTGATACAAGTTATCTATTTATATATTGGGGCATATTTTGTATTTATATTTTAGCTACTTTTTTAGACATAGAGTTTAGGTTGATTCAAGTGAATGTAAATTTTGATGCTAAAGTGCCTGGTTTTTAAAACTTCGATTAAAAACAGGGGCACTTTATTTCTTTAAAATTTACATTTCACCCTGTTTTGAGAAAAACGTACTTTTTTTTTTTTTTTTTTTTTTTAACTAAACAGCAGCTCCAGCTTCCTCCGGTCTCACAAGCCATTTTTGATGTCAGAAATTGATAGGTCATCCTCCAATCACAGCTTCCCCATCCGGGGGAATCAGTCTCTGATTCAACGCTGTGATTGGAGGAAGCCGGATGCCTCATTTTAGACCCAGGAAAGAGGCTTTGAAATGGGTGGAGGAAGCTGGAGCTGCTGTGAAATTTAAAAGGTAAAATTTTTTTTTTTCACAACAGGAGTGAAATGTAAATTTTGATGAATTAAAGTGCCCCTGTTTTTAATCGAAGTTTGAAAAACCGGACACTTTAGCATCAAAATTTACATTCACTTTAAATATTAATTTTCTGACTGGCCAGTCATATTTTAAACAAGTTTTTAATGAGTTATATAATAAAATATAATATTCTTTGAAGATAGATGTTTCTGTGTTTTTATATTTGTTTCATATGTTTTTATTTCTAACACTTTTTTTTTTTTTTTTTTTTTTTTTTTTACACACTGATTAGAATTTATAAGTACATAGGATTTTAGTTCATTTTAGTTTACCACTGTTTTATCAGCTTTGGGCCTTTATTTGAAAGTCTAGGCTAACATTTAAAGGCGCAACCACACCATTTTTTCATAAAGGGACACTGAACCCATTTTTTTTTTTCTTTTGTGATTCAGATAGAGCATGCAACTTTCTATTTTACTCCTATTATCAAATTTTCTTCGTTCTCTTGCTATATTTATTTGAAAAAGAAGGCATCTAAGCTTCTTTTTTTGGTACAGTACTCTGGACAACACTTTTGTTGGTTGAATTTATCCACCAATCAGCAAGAACCCAGATTTTTCACTAAAAATGGGCCGGCATCTAAACATTCATTCTTGCTTTTCAAATAAAGATACCAAGAGACAGATCACAGTAATTTTCACATAGCATAGCCTTAAAGGGCAGCTCGACACCTGCACACAGAGCCTTAAAGGGGCAGACACACACTTTTAAAGGGAGCAATAGTGTGCATCCACACCGAACGCACACTGCCTTAAAGGGACGCTCTGTCTTAACATGACAGTGGCACGTATATACACACAAAGCACTCACAGCCTTTAAAGGGACAACATGAATCGCACGCACACAGCCTTAAAGGGACACTCAATCAAAATGAAACTTTCATTATTCAGATAGAGCACGCCATTTTAAACAATTTACCAATTTACTTCCATTAACAAAATGTGCACAGTATTTTTATATTTAAACTTTTTGAGTCACCAGCTCCTACTGAGCATGTGCAAGAATAAGTGTGTATGCATTTGTGATTGGCTGATGGCTGTCAAATGGTACAGGGGGAGTGGAAAAAGATAACTTTTAAAATTGTCAGGAAAAAAATCTACTCATTTGAAGTTCAGACTAAGTGCTATTGCTTTGTCTTATCTTGCATTTGATTATGCAAATCTACTGTGTTGACTGCTCCTTTAAGACAGATCACAGTAATGTTCATGCAGCGTAACCTTAAAGGACAGCTTGGCACCTGTTCAGTCTTAAAGGGGCAGGCTCTCAGTCTTAAAGTGAAGGTCAATTTCCTGCCACCTCCCTACTGAAATGTATTCAATAACTTATAAGCATTCTAGTCGCTAGCTTTATTTTTCTCTTTAGTTATTTTTTTTATATAAAGTAAAATGTATAGTACTTACCGTTTGCATTGCGACTCCTTCCCTATTCTGCAGTAGTGATGTAGCGAGCGGTCCCACACGCACTCTACGTCTGTCTAAATCGCGTGCACAAGATAGCCAAGAAACTGCGTGTATGCACCCAAGTTTGTGCAGGGCAGATTCTATATTGGTACACATGATTGCAGCAGATTTAAACAAAGCTTCTTGTAACTTACTGGTAGCACGATCGCTATCATTGTTGATATGTATCCAGTTAAACAGGAAGAGGAATACGCATGCGCGTCTCATGAACAAGCCTCAGACATGACGCTATCGAAGTTACGCATGCGCATCCCTTAGTAGTGACGTTGCGAGAGGGGCTGAATGCCCTGGGGGGGAAACTGAGATTGGACAATTAAATCTTCAATTTCTGTGAATCAAGTTAACTAAGATGGCGGCTGGACGTAAAGAGTGTAACGGGATAAATAAAAGTTTAAAAAAAAGACGGTATGATTGAGCTGTATGCAAAATGATGAAAGAAAGTAAACATTTCAAATCCACAGCAGAGCGACGTGAGGGAGTCACACAGACTTGACCTTCACTTTAAAGGGGCAGGCACACAACCTTTAGTGGGTAAACACGCACACTTTTAAAGTAGGCAATAGTATGCATCCACACGCAACACACACAGGCTTAAAGGGAGAGGGTCACGTGGGCACACACTGCACTTTGTCTTTAAAAGGACAACTTGCATGCAACGCACACAGCGTTAAAGGATCGGCTTACACCATGCACATCTGGGCAGCTCACCACCTGCTCACACAGTTCTTAAAGGGGCAGGAACACAACCTTTGTAAGTGTGCTGTGACTTTACCCACATCTTAAAGAAAGCGATAACGGTGTACATCCGCACACAGCCTACCATTAAAGTGTATGGTGGCAGCTGCCCCTTTAAAGGCTGTGTGCACCTGTCACTTTAAAGGGACAGTCTACCATAGAATTGTTATTGTTTTAAAAGATGGATAATCCCTTTATTACCCATTCCGCAGTTTTGCATAACCAACAGTTATATTAATATACTTTTTACCTTGTATCTAGGAACCTTCTTCCAGCCCCCTAATCTATTATCTAGAGTCTTAAATTTAGCATTGTGTTGTGCTAAATCTTAAATAACCCCCTGTGCCTGAACAATGTTATCTATATGGCCACGTGTACTTTCTGTCTTTGTGTTTAAAAGATTTAAAAAGCAAGTGATTAGAGGCAGCCCTCAAACACTTAGAAATTAGCATATAAGTCTGTCTAGGTTTAGTTTAAACTAAGAATACCAAGAGAAAAAAAGCAAATTTGATGATAAAAGTAAATTGGAAAGTTATAATGAAAGTTTAATTTATATTAGACTGTTCCTTTAACACTGCGTTCCCTTAAGGCTTTGTACATTTTGGTGTGCTTAAAGGGACACTCAGGTCAAATTAAATTTTCATGATTCAGATACAGCATGTAATTTTAAACAACTTTCCAATTTTCTTCCATTAAAAGTCTTTTTTTTTTTTTTTTTTTTTTTTTTTTTTGTCACCAGCTACTACAAGAATGCACTGACTATACGTATATGCATTTGTGATTGGCTGTTTGCTATCACATGGTACATAACTTTGAATTTTAAATGAGTAGTAGACTTTTTTTTCTAACAAATTTTTAGAGTAAATGCTATTGTATTGTCTTATCTTGCATTTGTTGATTATGCAAATCTGTGTTTACTGGTCCTTTAAAAGTCTGTCCCTTAAAGGGACACTCAATCAAAATGAAACTTTCATTATTCAGATAGAGCATGCCATTTTAAACATTTTCCAATTTACTTCCATTAACAAAATGTGCACACTATTTTTATATTTAAACTTTGAGTCACCAGCTCCCACTGAGCATGTGCAAGAATAAGTGTGTATGCATTTGTGAATGGCTGATGGTTGTCACATGGTACGTGTATGCATTTGTGATTGGCTGATGGCTGTCACATGGTACAGGGGGAGTGGAAAAAGACAAACTTTTAAAATTGTCAAAAAAAAATGTACTACTCATTTGAAGTTCAAACTAAGTGCTATTGTATTGTCTTGCTATCTTGCATTTGTTGATTATGCAAATCTACTGTGTTGACTGGTCCTTTAAAGACTGAGTGCTCTGTGTCCATGTTGTTCTGTCCCTTTAAAGGTACACTGAACCCAAATTTTCTTTTGTGATTCAGCTAAAGCATAAAATTTTAAGCAACTTTAAAATGTACTCATTATCAAATTTTCATCATTCTCTATCTTTATTTGAAATGTAAGTTTAGATGCCGGCCCATTTTTGGTGAACAACCTGGGTTGTCCTTGCTGATTGGTGGATAAATTCATCCACCAATAAAAAAAGTGCTATCCAGAGTTCTAAACCAAAAAAGCTTAGATGCCTTTTTCAAATAAAGATAGCAAGAGAACGAAGAAATTGATAATGGAAGTAATGGAAGTAAATTAGAAAGTTGTTTAAAATTGCATGCTCTATCTAAATCATAAAAGAAAAAAATTGGGTTTCATATCACTTTAAAGGTCAGCTCGGCACTAGCGCGCTCAGTCTTAGAGACATATCCCAGTAATGTTAACGCAGTGCAACCTTAAAGGGCAGCTCGACACCTGCGCATAGAGCCTTAAAGGGGCAGGCACACATCCTTTAGTGGGTAAACACGTACAGTTTTAAAGGAATAGATAGTATGCATCCACACGCAACGCAAACAGCCTTAAAGGGACGCTGTATCTTAAAGGAACAGGGGCACACACACCACACTCAATCTTTAAAAGGACAACTTGCACTATACACAGACAGTCCTAGCGCAGTCTTAAAGGGGCACCTCACCGGCTGCCAACTCAGTCTTAAAGGGGCAGGCACACAACCTTTAGTGGGTAAAGTCACACCACATGCACAGTCTTAAAGGGAGAGAAAACGGTATAAATCCGCACACGGCCTTAAAGGTACACTGAACATAATTTTTTTTTTCTATCTGAGTCAAGAAAGAAAAAAATTTAGGTTCAGTGTCCGTTAAGGCTGTGTGCGTTGCGTGCGGATTTATACAGTTTTTTTTTTGTTTTTTTTCTTCTTTAAGACGGCATGTGGTGTTTGTGCCTGCCCCTTTAAGACTGAGTTGGCAGCCGGTGAGGTGCCCTTTAAGACTGCACTAGGACTGTCTGTGTATAGTGCAAATTGTCTTTTTAAAGACTGTGCACATGTGCCCCTGTTCCTTTAAGATACAGCGTCCCTTTAAGGCTGGTTGCGTGTCGATGCATACTATCGATCCCTTTAAAACTGTACGTGTTTACCCACTAAAGGATGTGTGCCTGCCCCTTTAAGGCTCTGTGCGCAGGTGCCGAGCTGCGCTTTAAGGTTACACTGAGTGAACATTAATGGGATATGTCTCTTTAAGACTGCGCGCTTGTGCCGAGCTGACCTTTAAAGTGATAAGAACTTTTTTTTTTTTTTGATTTAGATAGAGCATGCAATTTTAAACAACTTTCTAGTTTACTTCTGTTATTTAATTTGCTTCATTCTATTGATATACGTTGCTTAAAAGTATATCTAGAAATGCTCAGTAGCTGCTGATTGGTTGCTGTACTTGGATGCCTCGTGTGATTGGCTCACCCATGTGCATAGCTCTTTTCAACAAATGTTATCTAAAGATTGAAGTAAATTAAATGTGTTGTGTGTATTTTTAAAATTGCGCTGCATGAACATTACTGTGATCTGTTCTGTTAAGGCTCTGTGCGTAGATGTCGAGCTGCCCTTTAAGGTTGCGCTCTGTGAACATTGCTGTGATCTGTCCCTTTAAGGATGTGTGCGCGTGATGCCAGTTGTCCCTTTAAAGCCTGTGAGTGCTATGTTTGCACGTGCCACTGTCCTGTTTAGACAGAGTCCCTTTAAGGCTGCGCTAGGAGTGCATGGTATGAGCTGATCCTTTAACACTGTTTGCGTTGCGTGCAAGTTGTCCTTTTAAAGACTGAGTGCGGTGTGTGTGTGTGTACGTGCCCCTATCCGACTCAGCATCCCTTTTAAGGCTGTGTGGATGCATACTATAGATCCCTTTAACGCTTTGTGCTCAGGTGTTGAGCTGCCCTTATAGATTGCCCTGTATGAACATTACTGTGATCTGTCCCTTTAATGCTATGTGCTTGTAGTGCAAGTTGTCCCTTTAAAGGCTGTGAGTGCTCTGTGTGTTTGTCTTAACAGGGCAGTGGCACGTGCATGCACACAGCGTCCTTTTAAGGCGCTGTGCATCACATGTGGATGCATACCATCGCTCCCTTTAAAACTGTTTACCTACTAAAGGTTGTGTGTCTGCCCCTTTAAAACTGCATGAACATTACTGTGATCTGTCCATTTAAGGCATTGTGCGCAGGTGTTGAGGTGCCTTTTTAAGGTTGCGCTGCCTGAACATTACTGTGATCTTTCTCTTTTATGCTGTGTGCAAGTTGTCCCTTTGAAGACTAAGTGCTCTGTGTGTTTGTGTGCTTGCATGTGCCACTGTCCTGTTAAGACAGAATGTCCCTTTAAGGCTGTGTGCATCACATGTGGATGCATACCATCGCTCCCTTTAAAACTGTATGCTCTATCCAAATAGTGAGGAAAGAAAATTGGGTTTAGTATCCCTTTAATTCTAGATGTATGCACATTTATGTGCCTCCTACCAGTTTCTTTATCTTCTAAGTGAAATGAAACCCAAAAAAATTCTTCCATGATTCAGATACATACAATATACACAGGTTTTTCTCAGTTACTTCTATTGTCGAAATGTTCTTCTCTTATTGTCCTTTGTTGAAAAGCATGTCTAGGTAGTCTCAGGAGCTGGGATCTAGCGGTTGATTGGTGACTGTACATATGTCTTGTCATTGGTTTACTGTATTCAACTAGTTCCCAGTAGTGTATTGTCGCTCCTTCAATAAAGGATATCAAGTGAATGGAGCAAATTGGAAAGTTGTTTATTGTAGCCCATCTGAAATGTGAAAGATGGGTTTCATGCCCCTTTAAAGGTCTGATTGAAAATGTTTGTCCGAAAAGATAATTTTATTACATATTCTCCTGTTTGGCATAAACCCTGTTATATAAATATAATTTTTACCTCCGATTACCTGTCTAAGCCCACTGCAGACTGCTCCTTATCTCAGTGCATTTTACACACTTGGTTATGCGAAGCTGGGGATTGGGTAGTAAAGGCATTATCTATCTTTTTAAATAATAAAAAATGTAAGTAGACTGCCCGTTAAAGCGTTCGCTACCGGGATTTCCAGAGAAAAGTTTGTCCAAAATACCAAAAATAGATAACCCAGGGTATTGAGCTAGGCACAATCTGGTATATTTCATGCCACTATTTCGTTGCCAATATGCGATAAAATTAAAAAATATTAAGACCACTCAATACATGCTGAAATTAAAGTTTAAAAAAGTACTAGTACGTGGATAACTCTAAATTCATTCTACCTGCATTATAAAATTTAAAGAAGAATGTAAAGTTTTCAGAAAACTTACTTTAAAAATCGTGCTTACTGTTTTACCACCGACCGCCCATGTACAGAGGAGGATTTTCCTTCAATGATTGACAAGCCTATTGGACTAATCATTGTAGCGCTAATTAGCATGGACTTCATGTACGCATGAGTTAATTTACAACTCATCGGTTTTCTCACATATACTCCTCCCTCCTCTGCCGCACTCTAATGCCATGATGCACAGCAAAAATGCAAGCATTGGCTTGTAGCAACGTCACAGGCGATGACATTGATTGATGAGGTCACCGGCTCCTAATGTGCATGCGTTGTGCAGGAAAAACGCATATATGTATTTGCTGTTTTCTTAGGCTAGTGCAACCCACGTGACCGCAGAGGACGGAATTTTTTTATAAATTTCAAAACGATATAGCAGATTTTAACAATGTGTGTTAAATAAATTATTTATATTATGTTTCAGCACAAATCCAACTATGTTGGCTGGTCCTTTTAACTTTGTTAAAAAAAACAAAAAACTTTGAGCTTCTCACTGAAATTTACATACTACTTGTGCTGCTATGACACAAATGATTGTAAAAGCTTTTCTGGGTTCTGATTTGTTTGGAAATGGCAGACATGCATGGCTTTGTCATTGCTTTTTTGGTAATTAGAAGGCTGCTAAGGCAGCTATGCACCACATTTCTGAAATTCCCAGCAGTGAAGAGGTTAAGTAGTTAGCTGGTAAGGGTACTAGTGTAAAGATTACCCTCCCACCTGGCATCTCTTTCCTCCATGATGCCTACCAAGCAGCTCTTCTACTTTATCCATATTCCTCACCACCATCTTGGGTACTGGTAGACAATCTGCCAATATGAAGTTTTAGTGTTTTTTTGTTTTTTCTCTAATGTAGGATCCTCCCTTGCACTCCCACTCCATGATCCCCCACCTTCCGTATTGGCAGCTGTTTTCCAGTACTTGGTTTTTTTTTTTTTTCTGTGTATATATACCCATAGGTTCTCCCTAGACTATGATTAATTTGGCTGCACAAAATATGGTGACAGGGAGCCTTGTGCCATGAGCAGGGGCAAGCTGGATAAACAATGCTCTGCCCCGGCATAGCTAGAGTGTGCAGTCTGCAAGATCAGAGTGTGGGCTGGCGCTTACTGAGGCACAGCTCTTATCTTGATGTATGCTGGGAGTGAAGTGGATCTGACCACCATAGAGTAAAACATTTTTTTTTCTTTCTTTCTAAAATGCCAAGCATTCTAATGCCTCTGTTTACTATCCAGATAAATGTGGTAGTGCTCGCTAGAGGTTAAAGGGTGTCAGTAAGTAAATACAGTCAATCATGAAACTTCACATATTGGTAATACTGTGCCTTTGCTTACCACTCCAATAAAGGGACAGTCTAGTCAAAATTAACTGTCATGATAAAGACAGGGCATGTTATTTCAAAAAACTTTCCAATTTACTTTTATCATCAAATTTGCTTTGCGGTCTTGGTATTCTTAGCTGAATGATAAACCTAGATAGGCTCATATGCTAATTTCTATGCATTTGACCGTTTTTCACAGCTGGAGGGCGTGTGCTATACAGATAAAATTGTTCTCATGCACGTAGAGGTACTTATGAGAGGGCACTGATAGGCTAAAATGCAAATCTGTCATTAACTGAAATAAGGGGAAGTCTGCAAAAGCTTAGATACAAGGTAATCACATAGGTAAACAGTATATCAATATAACCTTGTTGGTTATGCAAAACTGGGGAATGGGTAATAAAGGGATTATCTATCTTCTTAAACAATAAAAATTCTGGAGTAGACTGTCCCTTTAAGTGGGTGAGGAGCGTCCATCTGGTGAGGCCACACCGTGATTGGAGGAAGCCGGTTTCGTCATTGCTGTGTAAGTACAGCAGGAGAAGCAGGCGGAGGTTTGGCGATCTGGCCCTGGCAGAAGAAGGTAAGTATTTGTAAAATACGGTGCAATGTAAAATTTGATGAATGGAAGTGCCCATGTTTTTAATAGTATTTTAAAAAAACAGGCACTATTTAATTAAATGACCAATAAATACAATAGATTTGCAATAGCACTTAGTCTGAACTTTAAATGAGTAGATTTTTTTTTTTTTTCTTCTAACAAATGTCTATTTCCACTCCTGTATCATGTGACAGCCATCAGCCAATCATAAATGCATATATGTATATTCTTTGAATTCTTGTACATGCTCAGTAGGAGCTGATGACTCATAGTGTAAATCTAAAGTCAGCACATTTTGTTGAGGTAAATTGGAAAGTTGTTTAAATTTGCATGCTCTGAGCCGTGAAAGTTTACTTTTGACTTGTGTTCCTTTTTAAATAAAGTATGTTGCAAAAAAGTTTAAATGGCATGCCCCATTTAAAGTGAAAGTCAATCCTAGCGTTGTACAAACGCTAGGATTGACTATTGAAACATACTTCATGTAGAAAGCTCCTTTGTTTCAACCGATTGCTGTTCTTGGCTGCTACAGCAGCCCATGGCTAAAAAAATTTTTTGCTAAGAGGTGTTCACCTCTTAACCAGTAGCCGTGCGGTAAATCCAGCTTGCCGCCCATGGGAGCCAGATTTACCGCACTACTATTGGCTAAGAGGTGAAAACCATTAAAGGAAGTTTCTACATGAAGTATCTTATACTTCATGAATGAAAGTCCCCTTTGTTTCAATAGTCAATCCTACATACACATATATACGTGTGTTTTTAGTTTACAACTACTCTTGGTTTGTGTGCAACCCAGAAATAAAATAGAAGTCTTCATTTTGGATTGTTTATATTAAATCAGGTGATTTTGGGACTATGCTTTTACATGATATTCCAGATATTTTTTATGTTAGAATAAAGTCCTAGCTTAAAGGGCCATAATACCCAAATGTTGAAACACTTGAAAGTGATGCAGCATAGCTGTAAAAAGCTGACTAGAAAATATCACCTGAACGTCTCTATGTAAAAGAGATTTTACCTCAAGTTTCTCAGTAGCCAAATCCCATTGTAAAGGACTTCTAAGCTGCATATTAGTATGTCTGTCCCGGGACCGCCGAAGGGATGAGCCTCGTGCACTCGTTATTTCCCTATTCAGTGTAAGGAAGTTTACAATGAAATCTCATGAGTTAAAGGGACATGAAACCCATATTTTTTCTGTCATGATTTAGAAAGAGCATGCAATTTTAAACAACTTTCTAATTTACTTCTATTTAATTTGCTTCATTCTCAAATACATTGCTGAAAAGCATATGTAGATAGGCTCAGTGGCTGTTGATCGGTTGCTGCACATAGATGCCTCGTGTGATTGGCTCGCCCATATGCATTGCTAGTTCTTCAACAAAGCATATCTAAAGAATGAAACAAATTTAGAAAATAGAAGTAAATTGGAATGCTGTTTAAAAGGTATTCTCTTTCTGAATCATGAAAGAAAAATGTTGGGTTTAGTGTCCCTTTAAGTCAAATCTCATGAGATCACAGTAAGAGTTCATGACCTCAGCACTGCTGATGCTGATTGGCTGCTGTTCATTTCTTCATTTTTTATTTTTTTTTTCCCTGCAGCGGAGTATAACTTTTTACACAGAACTTACTCTGCTGAACTGAGGAAATTGTGAGGTAAAATATCCTTTTTTACATAGGAAAATATCACCTGAGCATCTCTATCAGCTTTTTACAGTTATACTGCATCAGTTTCAAGTGATTTATCATATGAGTATTATGTCCCTTTAATTTGTTGCATTGTTGGAAAGTTAACAAAGATAAATATCCTAGCTCAACACCATCTGAGCGCCTCTTATCTGCTGCAGGCAAAATAGTTTGGATTTTATTTGAAATATAGATTTTTTTTTTTTTTTTTTATCCAATTAAAAAAAAGCTGCTGATTGTTGCAGCCCTAATAATAATAATAATAATAAAGTTTGTGTGCTTATCTGTATCGATATCGACTTAGTGTTCTTCACAGAACATTTTGTCGCTTTATTGTGGTAGTTTGAAAAATTTTAATGTCTGCCTTTATAGATTAAATTATCATGGTTTGTTTTCTGTTTGAGTGAGGGTTTTGTGTTTTTGTTTTTTTCCTCCAAACATTAAGTTGTGTGCGCTTTTGAGGTGATTTAGTTTGTAGATGTTGGATGCAGCTCTAGTAGGAGATTAATTCAGTTTGGATGCAGTCAGTTGCTAAGATTTCTTCATTCAGCCTTCTGTTTGCTCGTCCCGCCCATGGGTCCTGCTGATTGGTGGCTGGCCCAGGGGCTGTCTTTGCTCAGATCCAGGGAAAAGAAACTGAAAGCTTGGTCGGTTACATACAGGAAACTACAGCTCAGCTTCTAATGAACGTGAAGGCCCTGCTGCTTTCTAACTTTGAGGCACTTTCCGTGACTGGCACTCACTTTGGCCTGCACAAGACTCCCTTCTTTTAGCTATCAGTTAGTCTTTTAAGTGATCTTATGTTGACCAGTTTAGAATCCCTTTTTCAGTTACATAACTCAAAGGTAAGAGCTGTTTAAACAACTTTTGTTAGTATACCAGGCTTTTTTTTTTTTAAGATTTCCTATAGTTGTAGTGACGGTTCCATAAAACAGTTATGAGTAAATCTTTTTAGTCAGATTTGTGGTTTTCCTTTTGCTGTGTAATCTCCTACAACAATCTTATTGTTTAAAGATTCAACATATTTGTTTAAATATAAATACAAATATAGACATTTGGTATAAATATAAACATCCTTGTTCCAAGTAGATTACTAACACTCCTTTAGAGTGAATCCTACTTCCTGTGCAGAGTTTTCTGTTTGATTTGTTTTACTTTGGGTAAAATCAGGTTTGCCTGGAATTCCTAGGATGTAATCGTTTTTGGTACTTTGGTGTAGTGTAGGATAAAGTGTGTTCACTTGTTGGGTTGTTTTTAAAATGTGCAGCAGTGGACTGTATAGCGTGCGTTTACTGTATATTCTCCTTTTGGCAGGGGCCAGTTGTGCGTGGCAAGCGGACTGCATCTGCCTACCTTGCTGCACATAAGTCGCTGACTTGCATTGTGGTGTCAAGTAATGAACAGAGGAACAAATCAAGGGCACGGTGCTTATCCATTGTACAAAGGTCATGATTTAAATCCAAATACTAATCCTGCTTTTTTCAATAATTTCCCACAGGAATATTGTCTAGACTCTTTACGAAAACAGGAAAGAGCCTTCCTCTTAGGGAATACTAGCGTCCAGCCTTCAAGCGTTTCTACGTGGAACACCTATTGCCCACCACAGAGGCCCGTAAAAAAATACCCACCACATCAATCAAGGTTCTTGCCTCCTCAATTTTCCCACAGCTACCATAGACCTGCAGAGGGCATTGACGATTTGTCAAATAGTTTTGGATCCCTTAAGATTTCATGTAACTCAACTGAAAGGGAACTGTTGAACTACTTCAAAAGTCTTCGCAGGGGAGAAACCTGCACAGCAAAACAGTTGGTTAAAGTTTTCAGGTTTGAAAAAAAGCTTATAAATCATCATCTCTACAGATTGGAACAAAAGGGTTTACTGCAGAAACAAGGTGATAAACCTCCTCTTTGGAGTATTTGCTCTATAAGCTACCCATCGCCAACTCTGAGCAGTACTTCTCAAGCAGAGAAACCAAAGGAGAGAGATATCCTACCCTTATTAAGCAATCCCACCTTCTTTACAGATATGGCAGTAAACGGCGAAAAAGTTTGTGAATTTTTGTTCAATTCTCCTGGATCAACTGTAAACAGCATTAAAAAAAATACTGGCATCACCAAGGTCAGTGAAATCAATCAGATTTTAATTACTCTTGATAAAGAAGGATCGGTTTTCAAGCTGAGTTCAAGTAATCCTGTAAAATGGTCACTTACTGATAAAAAGCGGGAAAGGATGCTTACTAAGAAAAGGGCAAATGAAATACATGAAAAAGAGGAAGAGCTGGAACCTGTTGTAAAGATTGAGCAAACTGTTGAGCCAATGTCGGTAAGCGTGGAGAATGGGCAGCAGAAAGAATCAGATGTTAAAATTGAAAATAGCCCAGTACCTGTTGCACATACCAAGGAAGAGGATAATGTAGAGTCGAACACAGAAACAACTGATGAACCCCCCAGGAAGCGGCCAAAAGCTATGGATTTTGATGATTATGAAAATGGAAAGTGGGCTTTAGATGACATTCCTGATGAAATCAACATTGATGCTGCTATCCAGAGTGTAGGAGGAGGATATGTCAATGATGCTTCAAAAGAGGGCATGAAATTGGAAAAGCTGAAGTCTTGTTTAGAGAAGAATCCTGTTAGTGGTCTTCTTGAGTTTGCACAGTTTTATAGCGAGACCTGTGAATTGGTTGTTCTTGAACAGAGTGGACCATCACATGATCCCAGGTGAGATTTAGTTAAGATTGGGTCTATATATTTGTGTGTATGTGTGTGTATATGTGTATATATATATATATATATATTTATATTATTACTATAAATTAATTTTTGTGAGGACATAAAGCACCTAATTTGAAAATAGTTAGTATTCTCAAAAGATTCTAGACAGGCAAATGTTGCTATACTTCTCTACGGGGTGTACCCTGCATTTCTGTATGTGAACAAGCCCAGTGCAATATAGCACTGCATTATTTGAGTTTTGTTACACTTTGTGCTTTGTATTTTATATTACTTTACACTTCAGATTGCACTTTCTTTTTAATAGATTTAGATCCAGCAGTGATTTTACAAATTCTGTTTGTTTTGAAAGTTTGTGATAGTTTACGTTTTATACGTTGTATATTTCTGTGTATCTCTTACAAATTTACATTGCAATTTGGATTTTTTTTATAAGTAGATTAAAACACAGCTTCAGAAAGTGGGAGGGACAGGTGAGTTCCCAGGGTATGTTTAAAGCTCTCTCAATTCTTGTGAAATTCTGAAAGCATTTTAAACCAGCTGTTCTCTCTTGCCAGTTGTATGCAGGTGTAGCTTGATCAAAATTCAGAATACAACTTCATTTAACTGACACACAATCAATATATGCTAAACTATAGTCAAGTTAAATTGCAGTAAAACATTTCATTTGTATTTGTTGCAAACTGATATTTTAAAGCAGTCCTGGGTGTTCTCCAGTTAACTTCTCTCCCAGAGAGCTTCATTACTTTCTAGGGAAGGCATCTCACTGGAACTTCCAGGTTCCGCTTTTTTTTTTTTTTTTTTTAATCTGACAGTTGACTCCAAAAATTTTGTTAAAGATAAATAATCCCCCTTTTATTTCCCATTCCCTAGTTTTGCACAGCCAACATGGTTATATTAATATACTTTTTACCTCTGATTACTCTCTAAGCTTCTTCTGACAGCCCCCTGGTCACATTACTTTTTTTTATTTATTGACTTTCATTTTAACCAATCAGTTCTGTGTTGTGCTGACTCTTAAATAGCTCCCTGTGTGTGAGCACAATGTTATCTATTTGGCCCAGATGAACTAGCAGTCTCTTGTTGTGAAAAGCTTATAAAAAAAAAAGCATGTGAAAAGAGGCTGTTTGTAGGGGCTTAGAAACTTAGAGGTTTTAAATGTTATAACGTATAATATAACAATGTTGGTTGTGCAAAGCTGGGGAATGGGGAAGTAAAGGTGTTAACAAAATATTTATTGTTTAAAAAGATAGATGACTGTCCCTTTAAATAAAAATACAACGTTCAAATTATTCACATATATATAGAAAGTGTGATTGTTATTTGTAACGCAGAAACTGTCAAAATAGAATTTATAAAGCCACAATCCTAAATACACTGCTGTTTACAAAATAAAATACAAAATAAGGTGCAAAGTTTAAATAACACTTAATCTATAAAGTAATATAGAATACAAAAGCACAAAGTGTAAATGCAGCAGAATGCTCATATCATGCAGTGCTATATTGCATTGGGCTGTCTCATCACATACAGAAACACAGGGAACACCCGTTGGAGAAGTACAGCAAAATCTACCTTTTTAGAATTTCACTAGGGATTTCGCAGTGCTGGATAATTTTCTCACCTAAGCAGAGAGCTTTATATTAGGCCCATAATACTTGGATAACTAGCAAGCAGGGTAGTGTGGAGGACAGCTTAGGTTCTCTACATGGCTAGGTATAGAAAGACTGCTCAGATACGTCCTCAGCATTGAAGGGATGCTTCCTCATTTCACTATTTTTTTTTTTTTTAATTTTTTATTTTTTTTTAAGCAAACCAATCATTTAAAGGAACACCCAAGTCAAAATATTCTAAATCTAAATATCTCTAATTTAACTGGATAGTTTAGCCAAATTAAAGTTTCATGATTCAGATAGAGCATGCAACTTTCTAATTAATCCTATCAATTTTCTTTGTTCTCTTGGTATCTTTATTTGAAAAAGCAGTGATGTAAGCTTAAAGGGACATGCCACCCACATTTTTTCTTTTATGATTTAGAAAGAGAATGCAATTTTAAACATATTTCTAATTTACTTATATTATCTAATTTGTTTTATTCTCTTGATATTCTTTGATGAAAAGCATATCTAGATATGCTCACTAGCTGCTGATTGGTTGCTGCACATAGAAGCATCGTGTTATTGGCTCACCATGTGCATTGCTTTTTCTTCAACTGAGGATATTTAAAAAATTAAGCAAAATAAGTAATGGAAGTAAATTGTAATGTTTAAATTTCTATTCTCTATCTGAATCATGAAAGAAAATTTTTGGGTTTAGTGGCCCTTTAAGAGCCGGACCATTTTTGGTTCAGAACACTGGTCGATCTTGCTGATATGTAGCTACACTTTACCACAAATTGCTAAGTGCTACCCAGGTGCTGAACCAAAGATGGGCCACTCCTAACCTTACATTACTGCTTTTTCAAAGAAAATAAAGAAAAATTATAGGAGTAAATTATAAAGTTGCTTAAAATTGCGTGCTCTATCTGAATCGCAAAAGAAATAATTTGTGTTCAGTATCCCTTTTTTAAATAGCTCCTTTTTACCTTTTCCTATACTGATAATATGAATACTTAAGTATTCTCTAAAGAAAAGCTATGTAAACAAGAATCAGCAGCCTCAAAGCAGTGGAGAATGGGACAGATTCCGGTACAAATCACTAAATCCAAAATTTTAAGATCCAGACTTATTCTGAAATCCAGACTTGTTCATTAATATTTGTAAGAATTAAAATCATTACAAATTACCATTGATCCCTGCCAGTAAGTCGCAATCTTCTCTACAAGCTTTTTTTTTTGTGTGGGTGTGTTCTAAAATGCAAATGATATTCTGACATGTAAATATTGCCTGAATGACTGTTTACACTATTCCCTCCAGAAGCTGTCCCATTTTTACAGTTGCAAGTATATATATATTATGAAATCTAAACCTTTTCTGATTCCAAGCAGTTTGTATAGGGTTATGTACCTGTATTTAACTTAATTTTCAGATGCTCTTTCTGATAGTCAAAACCTTGTCAGCATTATATTATAATGTAAGTGTCCGTCACATATAGAACAATGCATAGTTCAATTTGCTTTTTTTTTTTTCTTTGAGACCTTGTAGTACTGACACGACTACTTCTATGGGTGGACTTGATGGGCCTTTTGGTTCTTATCTATTTTTCTTAGATAATCTCACTAGAGCAGAGAGCTTTAGATCATCAGGTCCACAGTATCCACCTTTTGTGTATTAACAAAGAGATAAGATTAGTGTATTGAGAAAAATGAAGGTGTTCTGCAAGCTCGCCTCATTGAAATGGGCTGTTTTCAAGGCGTGAACACATCTATTTCATATATAAAAATAAACTTAAAGGGTAATTTTCATGTCCCTTCAATTTACAATGTCCTGAGCTTGTGTCTCTGTCTGTCAGTCACCTTTATGCCGCCGCTCACATTTACGACTGCTGTATTACTTGTTTTCCACCCATGTGTGTTGCCAATACAGATAAATGTATGAAAGTTGAGTAATATGTTGACTGTGATGCTGCACTTTTTGTAAGAGTTGTCATTTCTCTCTGTGCTTAACAGGTTTAAAGTTCAGGCTGTTCTAGGGAGCCGACAGTTCCCAGTAGTACAAGCATGCAACAAAAAAATTGCCAGGAAAGATGCAGCAGATATGGCTTTGCGTATCCTCATGCGAGAGGAGCAAGGTGGTACCCAAGAGGAAGTCCTGTCAGAGATGGCGGAGGCTCCTGCTTCTGAGAAAGATGAAGTGGTGAGTTTTGGCACGCGCAGCTTCTCTTCATTAATTATGAATGAATACTCTTAATAATAACTTCAGTGCATAATACTTAAAGGACCAGTCAACACAGCACAAAGCACAAAACCAAAATAAATATACAGCCACACAGAGGATTAAGTTTATAATGTATATGAGCATTCAAAATAAAAACTTAGATAGTAAAATTATTATAAAACTTACTTTTCTCCTGTCTGTTTTACCAATTGTTCTGAGGCTTGTCCACCTCCCACGCCTAGAGGAGGATGGGCTCACTGTGAGTGACACATTTTATCTTCCAATCCAAGATTAGCCTATTTGCATTTTTTTCACCCATTGTGTGCATGTGAGTGTGCACGTGAGCCCCCCTTGCATGTGCACGTGACTCCCTCCTCAGACGTGCACTATTGTCTTTATAAATTACAAGCAGGCACAGCATGAAAGGCAGCAGATCTGCTAAACAGCATTTCGATCTGTTCCCTTTCATGTCAGTTGGATTGGTGCCACATTATAGTGCTTCTCTGTCTTTTAGTGCACCCACATAATTGCAGCATACATTTTTATTTTGCTCCCCTTGCATGAACATTTTCACTATAAAAAAATAATTTCAATTTTTTAAAAAAAATTATAATGTTCCCATTTTATAGTAAGTCTGTATTTTTGCACTTCCAATTACTTATTTTATAATTATCATCCTTTAGTTTTAAATTATAGGCTACCCATGCTACATATCTATTTATAAATTTATATATTATATAGTCTTCCATTGATACTCGACAGGCAATATGGGTATTTAAATAATGGAATTTATATTTTTTATACCTTAGAAAGCACCCTACTTGCTTTTATAATTAGCAATTGATTTTTAATTTATAGGCTAACCCTGCTACTTTTTTTAACATTTATTTTTCATAAAGTATTTCACTGATACTCTGCAGGCAATTTGGATCTTGAAATACGAAAATTTTTACTTATCGTACCTACAAAAACACTCTATTCTCTTTTTAAGGCTAACCCTGTTGCATACCTGTATGTATAACAGTCAACCTCAATTTCATGCAGATATTTTCCGTTTCTTATTAACACCTTTGCATGTAAGGTATTTTGATCTGAGCAAAATCCTTTACAAGCAAAATACTGCCTTTTCAAAGCTAAACCTTCCCCAGGCAAAGCCTTACATGCCAAGGGGATAAATAATAAACGCAAAATCTCTGCATGCAATTGCGGTCTTCTATTTGTAAACATGCAGCTATGCAACAGGGTTAGCATAAAAGAAGAGATGGAATATTCAAAATACTTTTATTGGCTAACCCTGCTACATACATTTGTACTTCTCTTTTGTATATTACAATCCTTTGTTACCCAGCATGTCATTTTGCACCCTTAGAAAGATGACGTTAGAAAGTACCCTACTTGCTTTTATAATTTATAAAGTTCATACTTTTTATTTTCAAGGCTAACCCTGTTGCATACCTGTATGTAAAAAATAATTTGAACTCAATTTCATGCAGATATTTTCCGTTTCTTATTAACACCTTTGCATGTAAGGTATTTTGATCTGAGCAAAATCCTTTACAAGCAAAATACTGCCTTTTCATATTTTACATTTTTGTCTGCTATTCTCACATCCTCACTGTTATGCAAGCGTTATGACCATCATTTGTATGTATGAGCAATTCTGCAGCTTGCAAACATGATGGTTGATGTATTTTTATGTGAGGTCTACTTTTTATTTGGGTTATCATTATCAGCACATGCACCAGATTCGGTAACAGTGAGGATGTGAGAATAGCAGAAAAAAATGTCAAATATGATGCAGATAATTATTGACAAAAAAAGGGTTTTGTTATATACACACCTTACATTTCAATTTCATATCCATTGTTATTTTTAGGATATTACAAATAGCATGAGGATTTTTACAAACATGCAGAAAGTCATCCTTTAAACCTATTTTGCTCTTTCTCTGTAACATCGGAAGGTTTTCTATTCATATTGATGAGACAACTGGCAATACTGTTGCTTTCATAACGCTTGCACATACCTGCTATATTGACAAGCAGGCAGCTCTGTGTCAGGCGCGCTCTTCTGCCTCTACACTCAGGCAGCTCTGTGACAGGCGCTCTTCCGTACACGCAGGCGCTCTTCTGCTTCTGTGGACAGTGCACATCCTTTTATGTGCACTGCTCCACCAAAGAAGCGCGATGCCTAAGTGCTAGTGATGTCACGAGTGACGTCACCACTTCCGGTTGCGGCTGCGCAGTGAATGAAAAATGCATATACGTATATGCATTTTTCATTCGCAAATGACACACATGTGACAAAGGGGACAGGGAAAGCGGCCAGAAATGAAAAACAAGAATTTTAGGTGAAAAAATGAAATAAAAATGCTAAGTTATTGTTAGAAACACTTATTATTGCAAAAGGAATATTTTTTATTATTCTGTACATTGTTGACTGGTCCTTTAACCGCTTTGCTGACAGAAATGTCTTTTTATCCTGCAATACTGTGACAGCCTTGGTGCTGTCATATTCACTATTTAATTTTGAAACTTGAGTTTCAACATTCTTTTCTGTTTTAAAGAAATGTACATGGATGCGTTTCGATTTGAAGTAGAAGCATTTTTTCAGTATGCTTCTATTAACAAAAATACTTTGAGTAAAAGTTGTTTTTCAGAGGCATACGCACATACACTGTGAGGGGCCCATGCACCAATATTTAAGCTCAGAGATCTAGTGGTGATTATTTTGCCTGTGAATACTTAATTTGTGTAGTAAAAGCCACTGACTCTGAGAAGGTATAATTGTTTGTTTACGGCTACACAGGCCCTCACAACATATGTGCGTATGCCACTGAAAAACAGTAATAGCTTTTACTAGAAGCATTTTTACTAATGGAAGTACATCATAGTCTGCACAAATGTGTTTTTTTTTTGTTTTGTTTTTTTTCTCCTAATTTTTCATTCATCTCATGTAGCCAGTCCTACCGCAGACTACTTCTCAGGGAGGGAAGAATCCAATCAGTATTTTAATGGAACATGGGCAGAAGTCAGGAAACGTGTGTGAGTTTGTGATGGTATCCCAGGAGGGACCACCTCATGACCCCAAGTAAGTGTGTTTTTTTTTTTTATTTAGATTTCTTAAACAGACGTGTGTGGTGTACTGTAATACACACCTTCTATTCCTGTATTAATGTAGCAGATCTCAACAAATACTTGGTCTGGTAAAATACCCTTTTGGACTTGGCATGGAAATTTGGGAATAGTATGCTCTCTCCCATGCATACACCTGTAGAGGCTCTTGTCACTGGACATTAAGGTGTAGGCATAGGAGAAAATTTGTGTTTGTCCGTTTGCAAAATAAATGCCTAATATGGCTGCAGGCAGCAACATTTGGCTCTGGGCAAATCCAGATCTTAGTGTGAAAGTGCAACACACAGATATATGGCTCTTTTCAGTGCCGGATATGTTGCTGCCTTTGGCCATATTCATATTTTATCCCATGCCAACTAATTTAATTGTATTCACATTAAAGGGACATTGTCGGCTTATACTTTTTATTTTTTTATCTAATAGGGGGCATTTTAAAATGTTAAAACATTTTTTTTTTTCATTTCCTGAATAAATTTAATCATCTTTCTACCTTTTTAAGCAAAACCTATGACATGTGTAAATCCCACCATTTCATATGCCTGATATACGAATACATGTATATGCTGCCCTTTCATATGCATGTTTGAATACATTTAATCAGATTTTACTTTGTTTTCAAGCAAAACCTATTAACATGTGTAAATGCTGCCCTTTTTAATATGAATGATAGCTAATTTTTTTTTAAGTATATATCTGTCCCATGCAGTTGGAATTATGTTGTTGCTGCATGTGTGCTACAGGCAAAGTATTTAGACAAATTATCAACCCTAAGGTTTGTGGATGTAAAAAATAGCAAGATGTTTTCTTTAACATGTAATAAGCTGGCTGTGTCATGCTTTCTCTCAATGTTTCACCTTCTTGATTCTCCTCTCCCGTCATTTGACTGACCCAGCATTGCTGACTCATGTTTTTGTATTTATAGGATTTTAGAATATTTTCTGTGTTTTACATGTAATCTTCTAATCGTTACTGTCTAACATCTTTTAAATAGGTTCACATATGCTGTAAAAATAGGCGAGAGAACATTTCCTTCTGTAGTTGCAAACAACAAGAAGATTGCCAGACAACTTTCAGCTGAAGCTGCTGTTAAAGAACTGCTTGGGGAATCAGCAGTTCAGAGCGATAAGGTAAAACTAGTAGCATTATAATGTTTACCTAATAACACACTTGTTGGCTCTATACAAACTATTCACTTTTTCCTCTTTAGGTTGATCCTGTTTCCAATGTCATCAGTTCTGAATCTTCCATGGTCCTTGAGCTTTCCCTGAACAATATCAAAGCTGCGCAGACCTCTGGTGTTGGAGACCTGTTAAAGTATCTTAATGCCAACCCAGTGAGTGGGCTTCTAGAATATGCTCGTGCTAAGGGATTTGCTGCAGAATTCACAATGGTTAACCAGACCGGACCTCCACATGATCCCAAGTAAGTGCTCCCTTAATTCCCTAGATGTTTCACTGGGCTATGTATCTTGAATGCAAACTTAATTTCATTCAACTTTAATTACTTAACTTGCCTAATACACGTCACTCAAATATCACAGTGACTTGTGTAAATTATGGTATTTTATGAGCTGCAATTATACTATTCAGTAGTAGGGTATGCCTGATGTGATGAATAGGGTTAATGTATATTGGCGCTATTACCACTGGCTGAGGTTTCCCTTGGTATTCCACCAGATATTTCCTGTGCTTTTTTTTTTTTTTTTTTGCAAGCCACACTTCCTTATCCATTTCATTACTATAATGAGCCTGTACTGTTAATGCTGCCTGGTATTGTATGCACCAAACACTCTCTACCACACTTTATTTAGTGCAATAACCATAATTAGGCAAACAGTGTTCATTGCAGCATGATATTCCTATATATTATGGAGAATCAGACCATTTGATATTACTGTATCAGTTTAAGCAGTCAGTATCGCCCTCAATCCTGCCACCAGTCGTACTTTAATTAGACCCCTCTTTTTTATTACCTCAATAAGTTATAATTTAATTATCCCAGTTGACTTTACATATGTCCTGTTAATTCTAAAATTGTTACATATGCTTCCTGCACTCTGGAGTACTATTGGTGTATGTCTTGGTGAGTTCTTGCTCACTTTATCTAAATGATACCATACATAGCACCTTTTCCTCACATCCACATTGATGGTTTTGTGGATATACAGATAGGGCAGAAGTCTTTTAATGTCCATTGGTAGTGCCATTGGTTCAGTATTTTAAACTAATAAATGTTCAGTACATTTCCATTTTATTAAATTACATTCTTTCTCAGTGACCATCAGTCTCATTAACTCTTCTGTATACCTTCAGGTTTGTGTTCCAGGCAAAGGTTGGTGGTCGCTATTTCCCAGCTGTGAGTGCATCAAACAAAAAGCAGGCCAAAGCAGAAGCAGCTGACGCAGCTCTAAGAGTCTTGATTGGAGAGGCAGAAAAGGCAACTAATTCGGGGGACAACATAACAGAAGTGAGTAGCACCAACTGAGGCACAGTTCTGGCACTTGGGTGGAAAAAACAAGTGATGTTTCATTGTGATTAATATTACCCTCTTTAAATTATTGATCACATAACACTCATCCATTATTGTTTTCATCATGTCATCCGCTTCTGGCACTAATGAGTTTGATGTTTTGGTCGTGTGTTTTTTTTTTTTTTGTTTTTTTTTTTCTTCTTGGTCTCATGTTCTACATTTATAATCATAATCGACTTGCTAGATAGGCCAGCCATTCTGTTTGCAGGCTGCAAATATCAGTTTCAGGATTTATAAATATTTCAGAAGCACACAATACTCCTGTGAAATACCCAGTGAGCAAAATGTTTATCTTCAAATGTGGCTGGTTGTTTGGTAGCTACGAATGCAAAGGTAATCTAAGGCTTTCTAGAAATGATCCTGTTGTCTTTCCAGCTTCCAGTAAGTGGGAGTACTTTCCATGACCAAATCGCCATGCTGAGCCACCAGAAGTTCAACTGTCTGACCGCAAAAATACAAAATAGTTTGCTTGGAAGAAAAATCTTGGCTGCTATTGTCATGAAAAAGAACAGTGAAGACCAAGGGACAGTGGTCAGCATTGGAACTGGTAAGACAACCTTTCCTCTCTTGCCTGTAATTGCAGATCTATGTCTTCAATATAAGTTTTATTATAAATGTTTTTCTTAGGAAATCGTTGTGTGAAAGGAGAAGAGCTGAGCCTGAAAGGAGAGACTGTTAATGACTGCCACGCAGAAATTATTGCCCGCAGGGGTTTTTTAAGGTAAGCAATCCGGTACAGGTACACATCCCCAAATCTGCAATTCCAGAATTATTCTGAAATCTACTTCACTGTTTTTTTTTTTTTTTTTTTTTATTATTATTATTGGATAGAAAGTACAATTTTAAACAACTTTCCAATTTACTTCTATTATCAAATTTGCTTCATTGCCTTATCCTTTGAAGGAACAACATTGCACTAATGGCAGCTAGATGAACACATCTTGTTGCCTAAGAGACAAATGTATGCAGGCACCAATCAGCAGCTAGCTCCCACTAGTGTGTGCGTAGTCTTTCAACAAGGGACATCGAGTGAATGTAGCAAATGTAAAAATAGAAGTGAATTTAAGTGTCTTAAAATTGCCCAATATCGGAATCATGCAAGTTTAATTTTGACTTTCCTATCCCTTTAAAACAAACTGATAACTTATTACAGTACTGTTTTATCTTGAGATGGTACTATGCATTTTTTTAACCCCTTAATGGCCAGCAACAAACCCTGTGCACTGCTGGTCTTTCTATGGGGGTGACCATACCGTAACCAATAGCGAAATATTATGACTTCCACATTTTGTTGCAATCCAGATATTCTGCATTTAGTAACTGAACAAGCGCTTTTTAAGATTTTTAAAAAGCACTGAGATGAAGGGTGGCCTGCAGGGGCTTAGCTACAGGAAATTTTAGAGGTAATAAAGTATATTAATCTAACAGTTTTGCTTATGCAAAGCTGGGGAACGGGTAGTAACTGCAATAAAAAATAGACTGTTGCTTTAATATATGCCCACACTAACTTTGACGGACAAAGTTTTTCAAGCTTTCTAGTTCTGTATATAGGCAAATGTTTTAACTGGGCGTTGTAATATAAATTATAAATATGCATATAGATTTATATTGATATAGTTAGAGATTCAATAACGACATTTCGGCTCTTTTTTTCAAGACATCCGAGAGTGCCCTTCAGTTATTGAGCTTCATTTATATTAAATAGCTAGCACCAGTGTCTGGCATATGCATACAATAGCCGTTGTTTCCTCCTCTTTGATATTTATTCATAGTCTTTTATATACCTATCTTTGAAATTACTGTCAGCCAGCAAAGGGAACATTAAAAGTGTGAATTGGTCAGATCTGTTTATGCTCACTAGTTCAGCTATGTCTGACCAGTTCACACTTTTAAATGTTGCAGACTGGTAGTAATTTCCAGGGTAGATTATTGATAAAAAAAAAAAAAATTTAAACTTTTCATGGGAAATACTGAGCATTCATAGTTTGTAGATGACTTTTAGCACTTTATATATCACGGAGGAATGGCTGGGGATGTTACGATCGTCTAGATATTTGCTCTGCCCTTCTCTACAGATGCAGTTTTTTTTTTAAAGTTTTTATTGAGGTTTAAAAAATAGTTACAAACATAATTTGCCTCTGAAACAACTGCAAAATCTTAAACAAAATACTATAATCAATGGCGGCGCCACCATGTAAACATAGACCTATATCACAGGCATAACATCAAGTAGTGGGGTCCATGTAAGTAACTCTGAACCAAGTATTCTCTTGTGTTTTTTCCCTTTAGATTTCTCTACAGTGAGCTTCTGAAATATAATCCAGACTTACCTGAGGAGAGTATATTTGAGGAATCTGAAGGTGACCTTATGAGGGTCCGGCCATCAGTGACTTTTCACCTTTATATTAGGTTTGTGGTTGTTGCTTCATCTGTTTTTGTAAGTTTATTATTGCAGTAAGTTTAAATTGAGATAGCTATACAGAGATGCGTTTTTTTCATTTAGTAGCTCCGACTAAAATTTAAGGGATAAAATAAATGACCAAAATAAAATTAGTACATACAAAATGTTGGGGCATTTTCAGCTTTAATTTTAAAAGCTTGTTTTGCTCCTATAGACAAATGGTTAACATATGGATGTGGGGAAGCAATGTAATCTCTTCCTGTTATGTTGTAGCACTGCGCCCTGTGGAGATGGGGCACTCTTTGACAAGTCGTGCAGTGACCAGCCCTGTTTGGATGGAGACAAAAAGCACAATCCTACTTTTGAGAATCCCAAGCAAGGCAAGCTGAGGACTAAAGTGGAAAATGGTATGTCCCATCCATTCCATTTGTTTAGGAAAGGGAGTGTGTGATCAAAAGTTGAGCAGTAAATTTGGTTTGGATAATGTTTCACACAAACATGTTAGAAAATGTAAAAGTGTGTGTTGTTCCATTGCAAAGGTATATCGGAGTATGCATCTTGGCATAAATTATTTTATAGTAAAGTCTCACAATGTTGACTGTCTCTTTACTTAAAGGGACACTGTACCCAAATTTTATCTTTTGTAATTCAGAAAGAGCATGCAATTTTAAGCAACTTTCTAATTTACTCCTATTAATTTTTCTTCGTTCTCTTGCTATCATTATTTGAAAAAGGCATCTAAGCTTTTTTTTGTTTCAGTTCTCTGGACAGCACTTTTTTATTGGTGATTGAATTTATCCACCAATCAGCAAGGACAACCCAGGTTGTTCACCAAAAATGGGCTGGCATCTAAACTTACATTCTTGCATTTCAAATAGATACCAAGAGAATGAAGAAAATTTGATAATAGGAGTAAATTAGAAAGTTGCTTAAAATTTAATGCTCAATCTGAATCACGAAAGAATTTTTTTGGCTACGGTGTCCCTTTAACCTCTTTGATAGACTACAGATGCCCCTACAGTAAGGTACTTAAAGGGACAAGGACGTTTAAATTAAGCTTTAAATTTTTTTTTTTTTTTTTTTTGTTTTTTTTTTTTTTTTTTACTGCTTTAAATTTACCTCACTTGATGATATCCCTTGTTGAAACTTGGTTAAAAGTTAGCTCTGTTACATGAGAGCATACTTTGGGCAGGCGCTGTAGCGTGTATTTGAGTACTGTAACAGTTTTGCATACCCTGCTTCCATATAGTGTTCATAAAGTGCTTGCTGTTTAGCCTACCTAGGTATGCTCCCCTGGAAAAAGAGCTTTGTTCGAACAATGTATATCAAAAGAAAGAAGTTGATTTGATTTTAGAAGTTGTAAATCAAGAATAATTTGAAAGTTTCATTTTTCATTTTATGTCCCATTTAAAGTGACAGTCTACTCAAAATTAAACTTTTGTGATTCCGATAGGCATGCAATTTTAAACAACTTTCCAATTTTACAGTTATCAAATTTGCTTTGTTCTCTTGGTATTCTTAGTTGAAAGCTAAACCTAGCTAAGCTCATTTGCTAATTTCTAAGCCCCTAAAGGCCGCCCCTTATCTGAATGCATTTGGCAGTTTTCACAGCTTGAGGGCGTTGGTTAATGTGTGCCATACAGATAACGTTGTGCTCATGCCCGTGGAGTTACTTATGAGAGGGCACTGATTGACTAAAATGCAAATCAGTCAAAAGAACTGAAATAAGGGGGAAGTCTGTAGAGGCTTAGATGCAAGGTAATCTCAAAGGCACAAATTATATTAATATAACTGTCTTAGTTATTCAAAACAGGGTAATGAGTAATACATTTTCTGGAGTAAACTGTCCATTTTAAAGTCTTTCACCAGCAAAAGCCTAGGAACGGAGGTTTTAATTAAATGTCTTGCTTACAGGTGAAGGAACAATTCCTGTAGAGTCCAGCGATATAGTCCCCACTTGGGATGGGATCCAACATGGAGAGAGACTCCGTACAATGTCTTGTAGTGATAAGATCCTCCGCTGGAATGTGCTTGGTCTGCAGGGAGCTATCCTCTCTCATTTCCTTGAGCCAGTGTACCTCGGCTCCGTTACACTTGGTAAAAAGAAAATGAATTTTTTTTTATTTTTTTTTCTTAGTTTTTTTTTTTTAAATGTGTTTTTATTAAAAAAAAAAAAAAAAAAACAAATTCTTCACTATAACACTTCTTTAACTTACAGGCTACCTGTTCAGCCAGGGACATCTTACACGAGCTATATGTTGTCGCATGTGCCGGGAAGGAAACAAATTTGAAGAACTGCTGCAAGAACCTTACATAGTCAACCATCCAGAGGTATTAAAGCTGTGTCATGCACAGCTTCTTATTTCCCCTTCACTTTGTTGCTATACAGTAGGGTGCCCACATTATTTTTGTCTGAAAGGTCAGTGGGATTGGTGGTTGCCACATTGCTTTATATTTAACTTTTATGATGCCTTAAAATAACAATATAACCTACCCACCACTTGATTTATTTGGAGGAGCCGATCTGGACTTGTTATGGTGTAGACAAGGCTCGCTGCTGTCATTTTATTATCAAAACTTGAATTCTTATCACATCCGCTAAGGTGCAGATATGTAGGTGGTTTAGGATTGTGATCTCTGCAGTGTGCACTTCCAATTTATCAGACCTGGAAAACCCACAAGTTTTACAGTTAAAATAAATTAGTGAAAGGGGGAAAATTGTGAGGTTTTTATTATATATATATATTATACACACGCATAACATCTTTATATTAGTATGTTTCTTTTTTAATGACACGAGTCCACGGATTTCATCCTTACCTGTGGGATTATGCCTCCTGGTCAGCAGGAGGAGGCAAAGAGCACCACAGCAGAGCTGTGTATATATAGCTCCTCCCTTCCCTTCCACTCCAGTCATTCTCTTTGCCTATGTTAGTGATAGGAAGAGGTAAAGTGAGGTGTTGGAAAAGATTCTTCAATCAAGAGTTTATTATTTTTAAAGTAGTGCCAGAGAGTACTACTTTGTTCTAGGGTGTAGCCGTAGTCCATATCAGTCTCTACAGGAGAGCATTTGATGGCTTTAGAGCAATGGGAACTGATGGGACATAATTCTCACTGTGCCTACCATATATTGATGCTGCCCTGCCTTTGGAAAACCTGAGAGATTCTAACTCAGGACTTTCTCTTCATTCTCAGGTCCATGGGAGGGATAGGACCTCTTACACCTGGAGTTTGCCTTGCTGCCAGGCAGAAGATGAGGTAATTGCTGACTTTATTTCTGGGGTACAAGAAGTCTCAGAAAAAGTGCACTTTATTTTTTTACACAGACCTCATCACATTGGGGCTCCTTTCTAGGGGTTAACATAGATGCAATTCTCCTAATTGTTCTAGGGGACGCTTGGCAGTTTTGGATGCTGCCACTGGGGACATGTGACTTTTCTCTCCCAGTGATTTTATAACATAGCCGACCAGGAGGGTTTATACTGTCTGCCTTTTATATTGTGCATGTTGCGACACTGTTCATATGGGCTCAGCAGCTTCCTAGACATAGGTGAAGGGAGCTAAGCAGCCTGTTATTTCGCTCCTGGTCGTATATAGTTTGACGACCGGGAGAGGATTGTTCATATCGTCTGACTTTTTCTGCATAGCTCAGTGTGAGGGTGTTAAATGAGTTTACTTGGAAAGCAGCTACCTAGACATGGGGGCAAGGAACTACGCAGCTTATTTTGATCCCGGTCATTTAGCTCTATTATAATGGCGACCGGGAGTGGATTGTTGAAAGGCCCTCGAGGGGCGGAGCTTGCTTGGCACCAATTTTAATGGCGCAGCACTTATTAGGTGTTATCGGAAAGCACGTCTATTAGATCCTTTTGCTTTCGGTTTAGGTTCCTTCTCTTCGTTTCCAGTTAGCGGAGGGGGCTGGAAATACTGTGTGAGACGCTTGGGGAGCGCTTTACCAAATACATACAGCGCTATGGCTGTTAGATTTTTAGACAGCAGGTTTAACTGGCACTTCAGACTGGCCACGGCACGAACTCCTGTTATTAATCGAAACTCTGCAGGGGACTGTGGTTTCTTAGCATGGAACTGAAGCACACAAAAGATAGTTACGTTAAAGAGACAGTTACATCTTTCATGTGTCCATTTTTATTAGAAATACTCCTTCTAAAGCGATTGGTGTTTAGGAGTGCGTTGACATTGGTCAATACGTGCCACAAATTTCTCAATGTCCAAAGTTTTTTTTTTTCCTGTCCCACATGCAGTACTCTGCGGCTCTTTTAAATCTTCATATGGAATTATTGCACAAGACATGGTTACTTTACTGCACATAGTGTTTATTAACAGCAAGGTTGACATGCTAATTGGATTATTTCTGACACAGAAATATGAAGTGATTTAAAAAAAAAAAATTGTCAATTTTTATTAAATTACTTTTTTTTTTTTTTTCCTGAACATTCTCCTTTTAAGGCGTTTGCTATTTGGGAGTATGTTGACAATGGTCACTTTATGCCTAGTGTTCACAAACTGTTAGGACACACATGCAGTGCCCTGCGCTTCCTCTCATACTCCGTCCGGAGTTTTTTCTTTGCATCTTTTTCATTCCATGTTTTTCCCATGTGGAAACTAACCTTACTAGAGGAATTTTCAACTTTAGCACTATCCGATGTAAAATCTATCCTAGTGTGTCCAGTGAGTTATATGGAATGGAAAGACTACATTCCCTATACTTTAAGAGATGTTTTCCATAACTGTCTTAGCTAAGGAGGCTGAGTAGACGTTACCTAGGGTGAAAGGAGTAGTTTCCAGCTTAGCGAAGAGAACTACTTTTTCCTTTGAAAAATCCAACTATTCTCTAAGGATATATGGATGAAAATTGGATAACTGCAGATAACTTTGCATGCTAAGGCACTGTGGCTGAGCTCTGTAGCAGCCCATGGGTTACAGGTTCGATCCTCGGCGAGGTCCATTCAGCCTCTCATCCTATCGAGGTTTTTAAAATTGAGCAGCGCCTTGAGACCTTTACGGGTGCTTAGCCGCGCTTTACCCAATACATACATTCTCCGTCAGAATCATGAATATGTACTTTTTACAAAAGGGAGGTACACCAGGGGGCCTACAATGGCATCTGTGGACTTTCATACCGTCAGTGTGTCGGCATTTTGGTTTGATACGTTTGATACTATTAAGTCAGAAACTCCCCTGAATAAGATACTGGATAGGATAAAGGCTTTCTCTTGGCTAATTCCTTTATTTCAAATTCTTGCCTTGAGGTTATCAAAATGGGAGCGTAGGTTTCAGGTTTCTCTGTCCCAGCTCACTGAGCCTTATGGTTAGAGCCTTGCTATACAGATGTATGTTCTAAGTCAAAAAAAATTAATGATTTATTACAAGAAGCCCTTGTTGGAAACTGGCTTGATGGAGATTTCTTTTGAAATTTTAAAGAATTTAAAAATAGTGTTTCGGGGATTCAAAGTGGACAGGTGTCTGCTTTCAAAATTCTCTGCAGACCAGATAGAGGTGTTCTTACACTGTAGGAGACCTCTCTTTCATGGGAGTCATTTTGTCCTGTTCCAATACAGGGGCAGGGTTTTTAATCAAATCGGTTTGTAGCTCCAAAAAAGGAAACTTTCAGACCTATCTTAGACCTCAAGAGTCTATACAAGTTTTTTTAGAGTTCCATCTTCTAGGATGAAACTATTTGTATCATCCTTCCATTGATCCAGGAGGGTCAATTTATGAAGACAGTGGATCTAAAGGATGCATGTCTGCATTTATCAAGACAGTGGATCTAAAGGATGCATGTCTGCATGGTCCTGTCCACATAGATCATCACAAGTTCCTGAGGTTTGTCTTTCTGGACAAACACTTTCAGTTCGGGGCTCTTCCTTTCGATCTGGCCACGGCACCCAGAGTTTTCCACAAAGGTGCTGGGGTCTCTACTGGCGGTTCTAAGACCGCGGGACATTGCGGTGGCGCCTTATTTGAACAATATTCTAATCCTGGCACCTTGCCAACGAACAAGGTCCCATACCAACATTGTGTTGTCCTTCCTGAACTCACGGGTGCAAGGTAAATCTGGGAAAGTTCTTAAATTCCAAAGACAAGGGTACTCTTCTTGGGAACTAGACTCTATCCATGAGAATTTTTCTGACAGAGGTCAGAAAGTCAAAGATTCTGAATACATGTCGAGCCCTTCAGTCCACTCCTAAGCCGTCAGTGGCTCAGTGCATGGAGGAAATTGGATTGATGGTGACGGCAATGGACATACCGTTTGCTTGGTTTCACCTCACGCCTTTGCAGCGAAGCTTGCTCAGGTAGTAGAATAGAGATTATACGGATTTGTCTCCTCGAATAACCCTAGCACAGGAGACAAGGGACTCTTCAGTGGTGGTTGTCTCTGGATCATCTATCCCGGAGGACGTGCTTTTGCAGACCTTCATCGGTGATTGTGACAATTGCCAGCATTTTAGGATAGGGAGCAGTCTGGGGCTCCTTAAAGGCTCAGGGAGTATGGACTTAGGCAGAGTTTTTTTATTTTCCATCAACATTCTGGAGCTGAAGGCGATCTTCAATATGCTTCGGGTCTGACCTCAGTTGGCTTCGGTCCGATTCATCAGATTCCGGTCGGACAACATAACGACTGTGGCTTACATCCATCATCGGGGAAAAACAAGGAGTTCCTTAGCGATGCCTGAGGTAGGCAAGTTAATCCAGTGGGCAGAGGCCCATTACCATCTGTCGGCGATCCACATCCCAGGGGTAGACAACTGGGAAGCGGATTTTCTGAACAGGCAAACCTTTGATCCAGGGAGTGGGAACTCCATCCGGAAGTTTATTCCAACCTGATTCTCAAATGGGGTCGGCAGGAGTTGGATTTCATGACATCTTGTCAGACTACCAAGCTTCCGAGATATGGGTCCGGGTCCCTCAGGCCGAGCTGATCGATGCCTTGGCCGTTCCTTGGTACTTCAGCCTAGCATATCCATTTCCCCCGTTTTGGGCTTCTTCCCCGGGTTATTACTCTAATCAATCGGGAGACTGCATCAGTGATCCTCATCGCTCCTGCATGGTCTTGCAGGATTTGGTATGCCGATCTGGTGGCCTTGTTATCCCTGCCACATTAAAAGATTCCATTGACCTTCTCATTCAGGGACCTTTCCTTCACCTGAATCTAGTTTCTCTACAACTGGCTGCTTGGAGATTGAATGCTTAATTTTATCCAGACAGGGTTTCCCTGATTCGTTCATAGATACCTTAATTCAGGCGAGTGAGCCTGTAACTAGGTAGCTTTACCATAAGATATGGCACAATCTTTTTTGGTGTGATTCAAAGGGCTACTCATGGAGTAGAGTTGGGATTCTCAGGATTTTGTCCTTTCTCCAAGAAAGATTGGAGAAGGGGTTATCGGGAGTTCCCTAAAGGGTCAGATCTCTGCCTTGTTTGTTTTGTTGCACAAGCATCTGGCAGATGTACCAGATATTCATTCTTTTTGTCAGGCTTTGATTAGAATCAGGCCAGTGTTTAAACCAATTGCTCCTCCATGGAGTTTGAATTTAGTTCTTCAAGGGGTTCAATTTGAACCTATGCATTCCATTGATATTAAGTTATCTTGGAAAGTTTTGTTTCTTGTTGCCATTTCTTCTGTTTGAAGAGTGTCTGAGCTTTCGGCATTACAATATAATTCTCCTTACCTTATTTTTCATTCGGTGAAGGTGGTTTTACGTACTAAACTTGGTTTTCTTAAAGTTTCCAACAAAAACATTAATCAGGAGCTTGTTGTTCCTTCCTTGTGTCCTAATCCTTTTCAGAAGTAACGCCTACTATACAATTTGGACTTAGTCTGTGCTTTAAAGTTTTATTTACAAGCGGCTTAGGACTTTTGTCAATCGTCTTTGTCATTTTTTTGGGGAAACGGGAGGGTCAGAAAGCTACGGCTACCTTTCTTTTTGGCTGAAGAGTATCATCCATTTTGCATTCAAGACTGCTGGACAGCAGCCTTTTGAAAATATTATGGCTCGTTCCCCCAGGGCTGTTGCTTCCTCATGGGCATTCAAAGATGATGCTTCTGTTGAACAGATTTGCAAGGCTGCAACTTGGTCATCTCCACACTTTTTCTAAATTTTACAAATTTGATACCTTTTGCTGAGGCTGTTTTTGGGAGTAAGGTTCTTCAAGCATTGGTGCCTTCCGTTTAGGTTCCCTGTCTTGTCCCTCCCTTATCATCCGTGTCCTATAGCTTTGGTATTGTATCCCACAAGTAAGGATGAAATCCGTGGACTTGTGTCTTTAAAAAGAAAATGTATCCTTACCTGATGAATTTGTTTTCTTTTTAGACAGAGTCCATGGCCCGCCCTGTTCTATGACAGGGATTTTTATTCTTTTTGTTAAACTTCAGACACCTCTGCACCTTGGGCTTTTCCTTTCTCTTCCTAACTTTGGTTGAATGACTGGAGTGGGAGGGAAGGGAGGAGCTATATATACAGCTCTGCTGTGGTGCTCTTTGCCACCTCCTGCTGACCAGGAGGCGTAATCCCACAAGTAAGGATGAAATCCGTGGACTCATGTCTAAAAAGAAACAAATTTATCAGGTAAGCATACATTTTTCTTTTTATATTCCTTTAAAGGGAAATAAAGCTGGAAACAAATGCACATGGATGTGTGTTGAATAAAGCTTGGTGGCATATGATATAATTAAGTTGGTGCCACACAATATTTTCTCTCTAAGCGGAGGTGGTGTGAAATGCAGGTGCATGGTCCCTATTCTGATCTAAAATATATCAAATTCAAACACTTATTTACAAAGAAACCTATGTCTCTGAACGCCCTACATATCACAGCATAGTTACAAATACTCAGTCACAAACTAACATTTGCATAAATAAAAAGTGAGAAGTGCTCAACCTGGGAACGAACAATTGCATAATAGTGTGTTCTATGGCTAGTTACCACACTTGAAGCAGCCTCTCTTTGCTTAATATGTGCCTTTCACAGAGAAGAACTTTCCTGTAACATATCAGTCTGATCCTGACTTAACAGTACAGTCCATCCCCGAAATACCAGGCAATCCCCTCTGAGAGAAACGGCAAAACCCCAGGCATACGTTTCGTCCTAGTATGGGCCTTGTCAGTGAGGTGCAGCCATATGACCTATTTCACTGCCTGCCATTCCCAACCTCACTCGCTCCTACAGGACTTCTCTCCCTCCACACTTCTGTCACCCATTTAGTCGCCTATGTCTCTAGACCAGAGCTTTCCAAACTTTTCATGTTGGTGACACACTTTTTAGACCTACATCATTTCACAACAGTAATTCAGTTGTACTAGCAAACAGGAGGTTAACTAACTTGCATTTTTAAGCTTCCACTTCCTATCCATATATCAAGAGCAGGGACATGATACCTAAATGTTGAAGCACATGAAAGTGATAAAGCATAGCTGTAAAAAGCGGACTAGAAAATATTACCTGAACATCTCTATGTAAATAGATTTTTTTTTTTTCCCCCCCTCAAATTTACTAAGTATTTACACCTCACTGTAAAGAGAATTTAAGCAGCCAGTCAGGATGCTTGTCCCAGGACAAGGTAGAGAGTGTGCACCTGTCATGTGCAGGCACAGTCATGTTTTCTTATTAGGGTTAATTAAGTTCTGTGAAATCTCATGATCACAGCAAAGTCAAACGCATTACCTCAGCACTGCAGATGCTGATTGGCTAGTGTTTGTTTTGTTTGTTTTTTCCAATTTGCAGCTTGGACAGCAGCTGCTGTATAACTGTTTTATACAGCACTTATTCTGGTGAGCTGAAGAAATGCTCTGGTGATATTTCTTTCTAATGACAGTGAGTCCATGGATCATCAGTTACTGTTTGGAATATCACTTCTGACCAGCAGGAGGAGGCAAAGAGCACCACAGCTGTTAAAGGGACATCAAACCCAATTTTTTTTTTTCATGATTCAGATATAGAATACCATTTTAAACAACTTTCTAATTCACATCTTTTATCTAATTTGCTTCATTCTTTTGATAATCGATCCTGAAAAGCATATCTAGATAGGCTCAGTAGCTTTTGATAGGTGGCTGCACATAGATGACTCTTGATTGGCTCACCAATGTACATTGGTATTTCTTTAACAAAGGATATCTAAAGATTGCAGCAAATTAGGTAATAGAGAAAACAATTTTAAACATTCAAATTTACTTCTATCTGAATCATAAGATATTGTTTTGCTGGTTTAATGTTCCTTAAGTATAATTTCCCTATCCACAACACCCAGTAATTAGGTGTCTAATAAATATTATTCTATCAAGATTTTTTTTTTTTGTCTTGAAGTCAGAGCAGACTTGCTCTTATCTTCCATCACAGTCTTGGTATAGCCGTACTCCACATTAGTCTCTTCAGGAGGCAGTGGTGGCTTTAAAACAGTTAGGAACTTGTAAAGTGTGCCTTGCTGAGTTTTCCTGACATTGTGCTGCCCTGGTACAGAAAGCCTGAGTAGGTTTACTCTGTCTTTCTTTCACAGGTCTCTGTGAGGAGCGGCATCCTCTCAAGCCAGGTGAGCTGTCCTCCTGCCGGAAGGCTAGATGCAGGTAAGTGCTACTCTTCTATGTTTGGGGGACATGCACTTATGATAGCTTATACTGCATCATTTCTGGGACACTTTTATATATCCTGAAGCAGGATATCTTAGGCAGAACACAGGCACTTAATGTGACTTAGAGACTATGGAGGTTATTGATGTTTGTTTCAGTACTGAAATATATGAATATCTGAGTGTTATTGAATAACGCAGTTGGCAAGGACGTTTAAAAAATTCTCCTTTGGAGTTCGGCTCCTAGCTTAAGGATGGGGTGAAATTGCTTGTGCGTTTGTGTTGTAGGTGGCACTTTGTAAAAAAAAATTTCAGTCCTAGAGGTTACGACATGCTTAGGGTTTTTGTTTGTTGCACAGTGTGAGTCGCGCAGCTGTTTAGTTGCGTGCTATTACTACAGGGTTGTGGGTTTTTTGGGGAGGGAGGGTTCCGCCCTCCTCTACTGTATGACGGGTAAGCATCATTTGTCTTCCGTCCGGAATGATGTGTCTGAACATGGACAAGCCTTCCTTGTGGTTCTCCGTCAGAATGGAGCTATTTGCAGCAAACATGATGCTTGTTTTTTTTTTTTACTAGGAGCTGTGCACTAATAGGTTTATCTACTGTGTTTCCGGGAGGATACCCAGGGGGGACATGCTCCTGGGTATTTTGCTATAATCTGGTGGTTTGGAGATTGATAGAGATTTTGACTTTATATTTAACATCCTTCAACCCCTATATTTGTGCAATAAAGTTATCTAATGTTGGGTGTAAGATTGTATTCTCAGCCCACTAAGGTTAGTGAGGCTGCTCTTAGTTTGAAGTGGGTTTTTTTCAACGGTTATGCATCAGTACATACACTCTGAGGTATATACGTTTTTATAATCTTAAAGGGACAGTATCATTTTTAGATTTTTTTTTTTTTTTCCATAAAATTATTTTTAGCCTCTTATTCTCTAGGAGTGTTGACCACTAAGGTTAGTGAGGCTGCTCCCTTAGTTAGGATATGTCCTGATGCATAAAAGTTGAAAAAAAACTTCTCTGAGGTTTATGTGTCTAAAATCTTAAAGTGACTGTCATTTTAGATAGTTTTTTTTTTTTTTTTTTTTGAATAATTAAAATTCATAGAATTATTTTTAGCCTCATGTCTCACTGGATGATACTGTCTAGGCTGTGCCACAGCTTTCTCCTCAAGTCCCAAGCCTTTGTATGGTGTCATATGCAGTACCCTGCGGTTCCTCAGACTCTCCTGGAGGAGTTATTTGCTTGCAGATTGTCTACCCAGGTATCTTCGGGTATATCTGTCATTTTTAGTTTTTCCTATTTAATATGGAAATCACAAGAGGAAATGTAACAAATCAGATAGTAAGGTTTCTGCTCCGCTTGCTGCTACGCATATTAGCCCTTCTTATAGTTGGATAGGAGGTTTTTTTGTATTGTTTTTTTGTTTTGTTTTGTTTGTTTTTTTTTTTTGTTTTTTTTTGGTTTTTTTTATAGACAGGATTGTTTTTTATAAAACTGGGGGTTGCGGGTAGGGAAGTGATACTTAACAGCTCTGCTGTGGTGCTCTTTGCCGCCTCCTGCTGGCCAGGAGTGATATTCCCAACAGTAATTGATGATCCGTGGACTTGCCGTGTCAAGAAAGAAATACATTTATCAGGTAAACATAAATTTAGTTTTTCTTAGCTATTTTCAGTTATGCTGAATCACTTTCAAGTGATTAGCATATGAGTATTATGTCCCTTTAAAGAATAGCACATCCTTGAAGTACCCCACAACACAAGAAAATCACCTTACCTGGTTCACTTTCCTGTGCACGCTTTCTCAAAGGGTATTTGACCTATATTACCTATTTTCAATAGCATTAGCGGCCCCCTTAATTTATGTCTCAGTGATAGTCTTTATATAAATGGTCAAAGCATGTTTAACTGCTAAACCAAGCTTAATATTTGTGCTTAACCACATTCTCTAACCTAGGTTGGACGAGTCAGCGTTTATGATTCCACTCGACAAACTGGAAAGACAAAGGAGTCCAGTGTAAACTGGTGCTTGGCTGATGAAGAAGTGGAAGTGTTGGATGGCACCAAGGGCAAAGTGGATGGGTGAGTAAAAATTGTCTAGGGCAAAAAAGCTCAAATATATTAATTGAAATCTCTATACTTATCACAGCTATTTTATGTTATTATTATTATTGTGCACTTATTGATGGCATTAAGGTAGCATTGGCTTGGAAAGGTTTGGAAACAACTGAACTAATTGTAAAAATGTCTGAAATAGTGATCACATTACGAGGCATTAAAACTGATTTGTTTTATATTTTTTTTGCAGTAAGGACAGTTGCATACACAGCTTCACTTACTCACCCATTCTGGAGGCTCACTTAGTTTGACCTTTTTTTGCTTATTTTTTTTTTGTAGCCTATCTGTAGTCTTTGGCAGTGGGGGCAGTAAAGAGTTAAAAGATCACTCATAGCTGTAGAATTGCATGATTAACAAGTGCATATTTTAAAGACAATGACTTTTAACACCTACTCTGAATTTCAAATGAGCAGTCTATTTCTCTTGTAAAGCTGTATCCAGTCCACGGGTTCATCCATTACTTGTGGGATATTCTCCTTCCCAACAGGAAGTTGCAAGAGGACACCCACAGCAGAGCTGTCTATATAGCTCCTCCCCTAACTGCCACCCCCAGTCATTCCCTTGCAACTCTCGACAAGATAGGAAGTGTAAGATGTGGTGACTTAGTGTAGTTTTTACCTTCAATCAAGAGTTTCTTTTTAAACGGTACCAGCGTTGTACTGTTTTACACTCAGGCAGAAATTGGAAGAAGAATCTGCCTGGAGGTTGATGATCTTAGCGGTTTGTTACTAAGGTCCATTGCTGTTCTCACACACACAACTGAAGAGTATGGAAAGAAAACTTCAGTTGTGGGGGACGGTTTGCAGATTGCCTTCTTTGAGGTATGTTCAGTATATTTATTTTTACAGAGACAATGTCTAGAAAATGCTGACAGAGCCTTGTATATTTGAGGTAAGCCTGATGCAGTGATTTAACAACTGGGATCATGCTTACAAAAATGGGTAATATTCATGTTAATACTCATATTACTTAGTGTCAAAACGTTTGCATGGTTTATAGAAAAATCGTTTTCTCTTGTAAGGTGTATCCAGTCCACGGATTCATCCATTACTTGTGGGATATTCTCCTTCCCAACAGGAAGCTACAAGAGGATCACCCACAGCAGAGCTGTCTATATAGCTCCTCCCCTAACTGCCACCTCCAGTCATTCTCTTGCAGCTCTCGACAAGGGAAGTAGCTAGAGAGATGTTGTGAATTAGTGTAGTTTATCTTCAATCAAAAGTTTGTTTTTAAATGGTGCCGTCATTGTACTGGTTTTTTACCTCAGGCAGAAATTAGAAGAATTTGCCTGAGGTTTTTGATGATCTTAGCAGGTTGTAACTAAAGTCCACTGCTGTTCTCACACATAACTGAAGAGTATGGGGAAACTTCAGCTGGGAGAACGGCCTGCAGAATTAACTGCCCTGAGGTATGTTCAGTATATATTTTTTTCTAGAGGATAAGAACTAGAAAATGCTGACAGTGCCTGATATTAAATCACTGCAATCAGGCTTACCTTAACTATAACGACTGGCATCATGCTTGCAGTAAAGGGTAATTTTCATATTGCTTTCGATTATGGCTTAGTATGTAAAACTATATATATATATATATATATATATATATATATATATATATATCTATCTTTCTCTCAGGAACGTTTTTTACTGAGGTGATAAATCTTTATTTGGGGCCTAGTTTTCCACATGGCTGTTATTTTACTCCTAGGAATAGTTTTTTAAGGCCCTCTGAGTGCATGGTGGGAGGGGCCTATTTTCACGCTCTAATTGCGCAGTTTGTTACATCCAGCTTCCCTGAAGGAGTCCCCTGACATATTGTACCTCTGTAAAGGGTTTTTGTGCCTAAAAGTCGTTTTATGGGAAGGTAGGAGCCACAGTAGAGCTGTGGCAGTTTGCTTGTGACTGTTATAACTGTTTTTACCGTTTTGCTTCGTTTTTGAACCTGAGGGGTTAATCATCCATTTGCAAGTGGGTGCAATGCTATTTTAGTCTATTATATACACTGTAAAAATTTCATAGTTAACTGCTTTTTTCACTGTTTTGCAGTTTTTGTGTTTTGTTTTTTTCTCTTAAAGGCACAGTACCGTTTTTTATATTCTGCTTTTTCACAAAGTGTTTTCAAAGCTTGCTAGTCTTATTACTAGTCTGTTAAACATGTCTGACATAGAGGAAACTCCTTGTTCATTATGTTTAGAAGCCATTGTGGAACCCCATCTTAGAATGTGTACCAAATGCACTGATCTTACTATAAGTTATAAAGACCATATTCTGGCTTTAAAAGATTTATCACCAGAGGAAATTGACAAGGGGGAAGTTATGCCGACTAACTCTCCCCACGTGTCAGAGCCTATAACTCCCGCTCAAGGGACGCCAAGTACATCTAGCGTGCCCAATGCGTATACTTTACAAAGACATGGCGGCAGTTATGAATCATACTCTTACAGAAGTATTGTCCAAACTGCCAGGGTTACAAGGAAAGCGGGACAGCTCTGGGACTAGAAAAAATAGAGTTCTCTGACTCTTTAGTAGCTATGTCCGATATACACTCACAATGTGCCGAAGGAGAGCTATCTGTGGGTGATTTTTCTGACTCAGGGAAGACACTTCAACCTGATTCTGATATGTCTACATTTAAATTTAAGCTTGAACACCTCAAGGAGGTTTTAGCAACTCTGGATGACCGACGCCATTGTAGTCCCAGAGAAATTGTGTAAATTTGATAAATACTACGCAGTGCCTGTTTACACTGATGTTTTTCCAATACCTGAGAGGTTTTCAGAAATTATTGCTAAGGAATGGGATAGACCAGGTGTACCGTTCTCTCCCCCTCCTGTTTTTAAAAAGATGTTTCCCATAGATGCCGTTACACGGGACTTGTGGCAAACGGTCCCTAAGGTGGAGGGAGCAGTCTCTACTCTAGCGAAGCGTACAACTATCCCTGTCGGACAGTTGTGCTTTTCTAGATCCAATGGACAAAAAAATTAGAGGGTTACCTTTAAGAATTTTTATTCAACAAGGTTTTATTCTCCAGCCCCTTGCATGCATTGCCCCTGCTGCTGCGGCCTTCTGGTTTGAGTCTCTAGAAGAGGCTCTACAGGTAGAAACCCCATTGGATGATATCCTTCAGGTTTTGCTATTCAGGCGCGTAGGGCGCTATGGCTTAAATCCTGGTCAGCTGACGTTACTTCAAAGTCTCAGCTTCTCAACATTCCCTTCAAGGGGCAGACCCTATTCGGGCCTGGACTGAAGGACATAATTTCTGATATTACTGGAGGAAAAGGTCACGCCCTTCCTCAGGATAGGTCCAACAAATTAAGGACAATAATTTTCGTTCCTTTCGAAAATTCAAGAGTGGCGCAGCTTCAACTTCCTCTAATACAAAACAAGAGGGAAATTTCGCCCAGTCCAAGCCGGTCTGGAGACCTAACCAGGCTTGGAACAAAGGAAAGCAGGCCAAAAAACCTGCTGCTGCCTCTAAAACAGCATGAAAGATCAGCCCCCGATCCGGCAACGGATCTAGTAGGGGGCAGACTTTCTCTCTTCGCCCAGGCTTGGGCAAGAGATGTCCAGGATCCCTGGGCATTGGAAATTGTGTCCCAGGGATATCTTCTGTACTTCAAAGCTTCTTCCCCAAAAGGAAGATTTCATCTCACAATTATCTGCAAACCAGATAGAGGCATTCTTACATTGTGTTCAAGACCTAGTTATGGGAGTGATCCACCCAGTTCCAAAGGAGGAACAGGGGCAAGGCTTCTATTAAAATCTGTGGTTCCCAAGAAAGAGGGAACCTTCAGACCAATCTTAGATCTCAAGATCCTAAACAAATTTCTCAGGGTCCCATCCTTCAAGATGGAGTCTATTCGAACCATCCTACCTATGAATGATCCAGGAGGGTCAATATATGACTACCGTGGACTTAAAGGATGCTTATCTGCACATTCCGATACACAAAGATCATCGTCTGTTTCTCAGGTTTGCCTTCCTAGACAAGCATTACCAGTTTGTGGCTCTTCCCTTTGTAAAGATTCTTGGTGCCGTAGCTAACCCAAAGGTTCTGGGGTCACTCCTAGCGGTCCTAAGGCCGTGGGGTATAGCAGTAGCCTCTTACCTAGACGACATTCTAATACAGGCGCCGAATTTTCAAATCGCCAGGTCCCATAAAGACATTGTTCTGGCATTTCTGAGGTTGCATGGGTGGAAAGTGAACGAAGAAAAAAGTTCTATATCCCCTCACAAGAGTTTCCTTCCTAGGAACTCTGATAGATTCTGTAGAAATAAAGATTTACCTGTCGGAGGCCAGGTTGTCAAAACTTCTTAATTCCTGCCGTGTTTATTCTACTTCTCGCCCTTCAGTGGCTCAGTGTACGGAAGTAATCGGCTTAATTGTAGTGGCAATGGACATAGTGCCGTTTGCCCGCCTACATCTCAGACTGCTGCAACTCTGTATGCTCCGTCAGTGGAATGGGGATTACAGATTTGTCCCATTTACTAAATCTGGATCAAGAGGCCAGGGATTCTCTTCTCTGGTTATCTCGGGTCCATCTGTCCAAGGGTATGACCTTCCGCAGGCCAGATTGGACAATAGTAACGACAGATGACAGCCTTCTGGGGTTCAGTCTGGAACTCCCTGAAGGCTCAGGGCTTGTGGACTCAGGAGGAGACACTCCTTTCCGATAAACATTCTGGAACTAAGCGATATTCAATGCTCTTCAGGCTTGGCCTCAGCTAGCTGCGGTCAGGTTCATCAGATTTCAGTCGGACAACATCACGACTGTAGCCTACATCAACCATCAAGGGGGAACAAGGAGTTCCCTAGCAATGTTGGAGGTTTCAAAGATAATTCTATGGGCAGAGGTTCACTCTTGCCATCTCTCAGCTATCCACATCCCAGGATTAGAGAACTGCGAGGCGGATTTTATAAGTCGACAGACTTTTCATCCGGGGGAGTGGGAACTCCATCCGGAGGGGTTTGCACAGTTGATTCAACTTTGGGGCAAACCAAAACTGGATCTCATGGCGTCTCGTCAGAACGCTAAGCTTCCTTGTTACGGGTCCTGGTCCAGGGATCCCAAGGCAGCGCTGATAGATGCTCTAGCAGCGCCTTGGTCTTTCAACCTGGCTTATGTGTTTCCATTGTTTCCTCTGCTCCCTCGTCTGATTGCCAAGATCAAGCAGGAGAGAGCTTCAGTGATTTTGATAGCACCTGCGTGGCCACGCAGGATTTGGTATGCAGATCTGGTGGACATGTCATCCCTTCCACCATGGACCCTACCGCTGACGCAGGACCACCTACTTCAGGGTCCTTTCAACCATCCAAATTTAATTTCTCTGCGTCTGACTGCTTGGAGATTGAACGCTTGATTTTATCAAAACGTGGTTTTTCCGAGTCGGTCATTGATACCTTAATTCACGCTCGAAAGCCGGTCACCAGGAAAATCTATCATAAGATATGGTGTAAATATCTTCATTGGTGTGAATCCAAGGGTTACTCATGGAGTAAAGTCGGGATTCCCAGGATATTATCTTTTCTCCAAGAAGGATTGGAGAAGGGAATGTCAGCTAGTTCCTTAAAGGGACAGATTTCTGCTCTGTCTATTCTTTTGCACAAGCGTCTGGTGGATGTTCCAGACGTTCAGGCGTTTTGTCAGGCGTTGGTTAGAATCAAGCCTGTGTTTAAAGGGACAGTCAACCATAGAATTGTTATTGTTTTAAAAGATAGATAATCCCTTTATTACTCATTCCCCAGTTTTGCATAACCAACAGTTATATTAATGTACTTTTTACCTTTGTGATTACCTTGTATCTAGGAACCTTCTTCCAGCCCCCTGATCACATGACTGACTGTATACTATCTGTCTTAAATTTAGCATTGTATTGTGCTAGATCTTAAATAACTTTCTGTGCCTGAACAGTGTTATCTATATAGCCCACGTGTACTTTCTGTCTCTGTGTTGAAAAGAGATTTAAAAAGTCTGTGATAAGAGGCAGCCCTCAAAGGCTTAGAAATTGGCATATGAGCCTACCTATGTTTAGTTTAAACTAAGAATACCAAGAGAAAAAAGCAAATTTGAGGATAAAAGTAAATTGGAAAGTCGATTAAAATTAAAAGTCCTATCTGAATAATGAAAGTTTAATTTATACTTGACTGTCCCTTTAAACCTGTTGCTCCGCCATGGAGTTTAAATTTAGTTCTTAAAGTTCTTCAAGGGGTTCCGTTTGAACCTCTTCATTCCATAGATATCAAGCTTTTATCTTGGAAAGTTCTGCGGCTCGAAGATTTTCAGAGTTATCTGCTTTACAGTGTGATTCCCCTTATCTGATCTTCCATGCAGTTAAGGTAGTTTTGCGTACCAAACCTGGGTTTCTTCCTAAGGTGGTATCTTATAAGAATATCAATCAGGAGATTGTTGTTCCGTCACTGTCCTAATCCTTCAAAGAAGGAACGTCTATTACACAATCTTGACGTGGTTCGTGCTTTAAAGTTTTATTTACAAGCTACTAAAGATTTTTTTGTTAAACATCTGCATTGTTTGTTGTTTACTCTAGACAGAGGAAAGGCCAAAAGGCTTCAGCAACTTCTCTTTCCTTTTGGTTAAGAAGTATAATTCGCTTAGCTTATGAGACTGCTGGCCAGCAGCCTCCTGAAAGAATTACAGCTCATTCCACTAGAGCGGTGGCTTCCACATGGGCTTTTAAAAATGAGGCTTCTGTTGAACATATTTGTAAGGCGGCGACTTGGTCTTCGCTTCATACTTTTTCTAAATTCTACAAATTTGATACTTTTGCTTCTTCGGAGGCTATTTTTGGGAGAAAGGTCTTACAGGCAGTTTAAGCGCCTACCTTGTCCCTCCCTTCATCAGTGTCCTATAGCTTTGGTATTGGTATCCTACAAGTAATGGATGAATCCGTGAACTGAATACACCTTACAAGAGAAAACAATTTATGCTTACCTGATAAATTTATTTCTCTTGTGGTGTATCCAGTCCACGGCCCAGTCACCACTGCACCCTATAGTTTCTCCTTTCTCTTGCTTGTCTTCGGTCGAATGACTGGAGGTGGCAGTTAGGGGAGGAGCTATATAGACAGCTCTGCTGTGGGTGATCCTCTTGCAGCTTCCTGTTGGGAAGGAGAATATCCCACAAGTAATGGATGAATCCATGGACTGGATACACCACAAGAGAAATAAATTTATCAGGTAACCATAAATTTAGGTTTTTTTCTTTGACATTTTCTTCTTTTTTTTTCTCCCATTTTCTGGCCCTCTGTATCATGTGACTGATATTAGCCAATCTCAGACTGGTATACGTGTACCCTGTGAGCTTGTGCACATGCTCAGTGGGATCTTGTTCCCTGGAAAGTGTGTGTATGTAAAAAGACTGAACAAAATTTCATAATGGAAGTAAATTGGAAAGTGTCTAAAAATATGGTCTTTCTGAATAATAAAGTTTATGTTGACTGGTCTCTTAAGGAAGCACAGAAATTTGTGCAATTTTTATATGTAGTTATGCTTTATTTTTGAGAGCGATGTAGATAATTTGATTACATTTTTATTTATTTTTTCCTCTTCCATCAGGGATTTGCAATATGTATCTTCCCTCTTTTTGTCTGCTTTATTATCTATGGAGCAGTCTAGTGCAGTTTAGGTCCCTAGACCATCAACTTATTACGGCAGTTCACACTATGTAGGTCTGAGGTTCTGACAAGTAGGAAGATCCAGTTACCACAAGACAGCTACTCTTCAGTGAAAACCTTTTTCAGCCTCCCAATAAAAGTGAGCCAACAGGCTATCATATCAATGTACTGCCCCTCAGTCTGAACCCTCTGGGGGCTCTGCTAAGCTTTTCCCTAACTTTTCCTTACATTTTAAAGAACTACAGGTGAAACTCGAAAAATTTGAATATCGTGTAAAAGTTCATTTATTTCACTAATTCAACTTAAAAGGTGAAACTAATATGAGACTCATTACACGCAAAGCAGGATAGTTCAAGCCGTTATTTGTCATAATTGTGATGATTATGACTTACAGCTCATGAAAACCCCAAATCCACAATCTCAGAAAATTGGAATATTACATGCAATCAAAACAAGGATTGTACATACCTGTAGAACAATATCGGACCTCTGAAAAGTATAAGTATGTACTCAGTACTTGGCTTGGGCCCCTTTTGCAGCAATTACTGCCTCAATGCGGCGTGGCATGGAAGCCATCAGTCTGTGGCACTGCTGAGGTGTTATTGAACACAAGGATTCTTCAATAGCGGCCTTCAGCTCTTCTGCATTGTTCAGTCTCATCTTTCTCTTGGCAATGCCCCATAGATTCTCTATGGGGTTCAGGTCAGGCGAGTTTGCTGACCAATCAAGCACAGTAATCCCACGGTCATTGGTGCTTTTGGCAGTGTGGACAAGTGCCAAGTCCTGCTGGAAAATGAAGTCGGCATCACCATATACCTTGTCTACGGAAGGAAGCATGAAGTGCTCCACAATCTTTGTAGACTGCTGCGTTGACCCTGGACTTAATGAAGCACAATGGACCAACACCAGCAAATGACACGGCTCCCCAAATCAACACAGACTGTGGAAACTTCACACTGGACTTCAAGCATCTTGCAGTGTGTCTCTCCATTCTTCCTCCATACTGCAAAATTTGCTCTCATCAGAAAAGCGGACTTTGGACCACTGAGCAACAGACCAGGTCTGTTTTTCTTTAGCCCAGGTAAGACGCTTCTGACGTTGTTTGTTGTTCAGGAGTGGCTTAACAAGAGGAATACGACATTTGAAGCCCATATCCAGGGTCCGTCTGTGTTGTGGCTCTTGATGCACTGACTCCAGCCTCAGTCCACTCCTTGTGAAAGTCCCCAACATTTTTGAATGGCCTTTTCCTGACAATCATCTCCAGGCTGCAGTCATCCCTGCTGCTTGTGCACCTTTTCCTTCCACACTTTTCCCTTCTACATAACTTTCTATTAATGTGCTTTGATACAGCACTTTGCAAAAGTAGTTGGATGATCCCAAATGCCTTTTTGAGGTTTTCTCTCCTTATAAAGGGTGTCAATGATGGTTTTCTGCACAACTGTCAGGTCAGCAGTCTTTCCCATGATTGTGATTCTTACTGAACCAGACTCAGACGATTTAAAGGCACAGTAACCCTTTGCAGGTGTTATGGTTTAATTAGCTGATTAGAGTGGGACACTTTGAGCCTAGAATATTGCACCTTTTCACAATATTATAATTTTCTGAAACACTGGATTTGGGGTTTTCATGAGCTGTAAGCAATAATCATCACAATTATGACAAATCACAGCTTGAACTATCTTGCTTTGCATGCAATGAGTCTATCTCATATATTAGTTTCACCATTTTTTTGTTGCTTTAGTGAAATTAACTTTTGCACAATATTCTAATTTTTCAATTTTCACCTGTATATACATTCTGCTATGCTCCCTCTAGCAAAGCGCAGAAGTGTACCTGCAGTTGAGGTTAACACTCCTCAAAAGCAATTTTCTCCTGGGTCACCAATACACAGTGACTTCCCTGGTTTACATTTTATTATAAAAAGAATGTTTTTTTTTTTTTTTTTTAGGCTGTTCCTCTGCAAATGTTTCAAGTCCTGAGTCTCAGGACCCCCCTAGAATCAGTGGGTGAGGGAAGTGTTAACCATCTCCTTAGGCTGCTAATAGGGTGCTGGATATATTTTCTTTATAATGGCTTTCTCTGAATCAGTGTCTTACTGAAACAAGCCAGGGTTACCCTTTTTGTTCCTTCCACTAATTTATACACTTTACTATATATACTATAGTAAATATGTATTTATGCAACCCCTCTGACTGCAGACTGTTTTTTTTTTATTGGAGAGTTGCTGTCCCATAGATCGTGGCACTGTGCAGTTTTGCAGAACCCCATGGTGTCAGTCTGCCTAAAGATTTGCTCTATTGCTGCAATCTAGGTTTCCCGCAAAACACAAGGGGGCCCAGAACTCCTTGGTTTTTATTTTGTTGCTGTGATCTTCATAATATCAACCTGCCCAAAAATCTTCAGTATTACACCTGTCCTATGCAAATAACTAAAGGATCACCTGTATCCTGGAGGCAAACCTTTTGTGGCCTTATGCATTAGTCTCTCTCCCCCCCCCCCCCCCCCATTTTAAAATGTCCCTAATTTTTAGTGCCTGTAATCTACCCTTTCTCTTTAGTATATCACTTCTAATGATGTAACAGATTACCTATTTTACATGTCCTACATGCAATGGGAGCTGATGTGCTCAGTAAGAGTGCCACATATGCAGAGCTTGTACCTTCTTGATTGTGACTTTGTCATGTTCAAATACAATTGCTGGCAGTTTACAAAAAACAGTGACGTAAAAAAAGGGGTCTTGCCCTCTGATAAACTGGATGACAACCTTCTGGCTTCCTTTGTTTAAAGGAAGCCTATAATTGAAAATGCAAATTTTTCCTATGTATAAATTACTTATGTGGGATTTTTTTTAGGGGGTCACTATTTGTTTTTAAAATGTCCCTATTTTGTATTTAAAAAAAGAAAAAAGGGGGTAATGAAATTGATTCCCAACATTTTTACTGCATAGTGTGCCCAGCCATGCACAAAATTGCATGAGTACTACCTTAATTCTTAGTATTGAGACGTTATCAGCTGCCCTTTTATTTCATTTCATGGTAATATGTACTGCCTGTAGTTTGAATTTGACAAATCCAGCCAAATAGACCTTTTTTAAATGAATGCCTCCAAGGCAACACTTTGACATGTAAATACCTTCACGAAAATTTATTTAAAAAAACAATTGTTTCTTTCTAATGACACAGTGAGTCCACGGATCTTCTCAAATTACTATTGGGGAATATCACTCCTAGCTAGCAGGAGGAGGCAAAGAGCACCACTGCAAAGTTGTTAACACCTCCCTTCCCTCCAACCCCAGTCATTCTCTTTGCTTATGTTAAAAGCAAGGAGGTGGTAAAGATTAGGTGTCTGAAAGAAGATTCTAAAATCAAGATTATTTTGAAGCAGAGCAAGTTTGCTCTGCTTCTTCCTGGGGTTTAGCTGTAGTCCATATCAGTCTCTTCAGAGAGCAGTGGCGGCTTTTAAGCAATTGGGAACTTGTGCGGTATAATCCTCACTGCGCCTCTCAAACAGTTGTTGCTGCCCTGTCTTGAAAGCCTGAGTAGGATTATTCAGTCTTTCTTTGTTTTTCACAGGTCCATGTGAGGAGGCGTGCCTCTCAAACCAAGTGAGCTGCCCTGCTGCCGGGCAGTGTTGTATTTAGGTAAGTGCCTAATTGTATTTCTTTCATGTAATTAGCAAGAGTCCATGAGCTAGTGACGTATGGGATATACATTCCTACCAGGAGGGGCAAAGTTTCCCAAACCTCAAAATGCCTATAAATACACCCCTCACCACACCCACAAATCAGTTTTACAAACTTTGCCTCCTATGGAGGTGGTGAAGTAAGTTTGTGCTAGATTCTATGTTGATATGTGTTCCGCAGCAGGTTGGAGCCCGGTTTTCCTCACAGCGTGCAGTGAATGTCAGAGGGATGTGAAGAGAGTATTGCCTATTTGAATTCAATGATCTCCTTCTACGGGGTCTATTTCATAGGTTCTCTGTTATCGGTCATAGAGATTCATCTCTTACCTCCCTTTTCAGATTGACGATATACTCTTATATATACCATTACCTCTGCCGATTCTCGTTTCAGTACTGGTTTGGCTTTCTACTTCATGTAGATGAGTGTCCTGGGGTAAGTAAGTCTTATTTTTGTGACTCTAAGCTATGGTTGGGCACTTTTATATAAAAGTTCTAAATATGTGTTTAAACATTTATTTGCCTTGACTCAGGATGTTCAACGTTCCTTATTTCAGACAGTCAGTTTCATATTTGGGATAATGCATATGAATCAATCAATTGTTTTCTTACCTTTAAAATTTGACTTTTTTTCTCTGTGGGCTGTTAGGCTCGCGGGGGCTGAAAATGCTTCATTTTATTGCGTCATTCTTGGCGCTGACTTTTTTGGCGCAAAATTTTTTTTCTTTGTTTCCGGCGTCATACGTGTCACCGGAAGTTGCGTCATTTTTTGACGTTTTTTTTTTGCGCCAAAAGTGTCGGCGTTACCGGATGTGGCGTAATTTTTGGCGCCAAAAGCATTTAGGCGCCAAATAATGTGGGCGTCTTTTTTGGCGCTAAATATTATGGGCGTCACTATTGTCTCCACATTATTTAAGTCTCATTATTTATTGCTTCTGGTTGCTAGAAGCTTGTTCACTGGCTTTTTTTCTTATTCCTGAAACTGTCATTTAAGGAATTTGATCAATTTTGCTTTATATGTTTTTTCTATTACATATTGCAAGATGTCCCAAATTGACCCTGAGTCAGAAGATACTTCTGGAAAATAGCTGCCTGGTGCTGGATTTACCAAAGTTAAGTGTATTTGCTGTAAACTTGTGGTATCTGTTCCTCCAGCTGTTTGTAATGAATGTCATGACAAACTTGTTAATGCAGATAATATTTCCTTTAGTAATGTTACATTACCTGTTGTTCCATCAACATCTAATGCTCAGTGTTCCTGTTAACATAAGAGATTTTGTTTCTAAATCCATTAAGAAGGCTGTCTGTTATTCCTCCTTCTAGTAAACGTAAAAGGTCCTTTAAAACTTCTCATTTTTCAGATGAATTTTTAAATGAACATCATCATTCTGATAATGATTCCTCTGGTTCAGAGGGTTCTGGTTCAGAGGTTGATACTGATAAATCTTCATATTTGTTCAAAATGGAATTTATTCGTTCTTTACTTAAAGAGGTCTTAATTGCATTAGAAATAGAGGATTCTGGTCCTCTTGATACTAAATCTAAACGTTAAAATAAGGTTTTTAAATCTCCTGTAGTTATTCCAGAAGTTTTTCCTGTCCCTGATGCTATTTCTGAAGTAATCTCCAGGGAATGGAATAATTTGGGTAATTCATTTACTCCTTCTAAACGTTTTAAGCAATTATATCCTGTGCCATCTGACAGATTAGAATTTTGGGACAAAATCCCTACAGTTGATGGGGCTATCTCTACTCTTGCTAAACGTACTACTATTCCTACGGCATATAGTACTTCCTTTAAAGATCCTTTAGATAGGAAAATTGAATCCTTTCTAAGAAAAGCTTACTTATGTTCAGGTAATCTTCTTGGACCTGCTATATCTTTAGCGGATGTTGCTGCAGCTTCAACTTTTTGGTTAGAAGCTTTAGCGCAACAAGTAACAGATCATAATTCTCATAGCATTGTTAATCTTCAACATGCTAATAATTTTATTTGTGATGCCATCTTTGAGATCATTAGGGTTGATGTCAGGTATATGTCTCTAGCTATTTTAGCTAGAAGAGCTTTATGGCTTAAAACTTGGAATGCTGATATGTCTTCTAAGTCAACTTTGCTTTCCCTTTCTTTCCAGGGTAATTATTGGGTTCACAGTTGGATTCTATTATCTCAACTGTTACTGGAGGAAAAGAACTTTTTTACCACAGGATAAAAAATCTAAAGGTAAATTTAGGTCTAATAATCGTTTTCGTTCCTTTCGTCACAATAAGGAACAAAAGCCTGATCCTTCACCCTCAGGAGCGGTATCAGTTTGGAAACCATCTCCAGTCTGGAATAAATCCAAGCCTTTTAGAAAACCAAAGCCAGCTCCCAAGTCCACATGAAGGTGCGGCCCTCGTTCCAGCTCAGCTGGTATGGGGCAGATTACGATTTTTCAAAGAAATTTGGATCAATTCAATTCACAATCTTTGGATTCAGAACATTGTTTCAGAAGGGTACAGAATTGGCTTCAAGATAAGGCCTCCTGCAAGAAGATTTTTTCTTTCCCGTGTCCCAGTAAATCCAGCGAAGGCTCAAGCATTTCTGAAATGTGTTTCAGATCTAGAGTTGGCTGGAGTAATTTTACCAGTTCCAGTTCTGGAACAGGGGCTGGGGTTTTACTCAAATCTCTTCATTGTACCAAAGGAGAATTCCTTGAGACCAGTTCTCAAGTTAAAAATATTGAATCGTTATGTAAGGATACCAACATTCAAAATTGTAACTGTAAGGACTATCCTGCCTTTTGTTCAGCAAGGGCATTATATGTCCACAATAGATTTACAGGATGCATATTCCGATTCATCCAGATCACTATCAGTTTCTGAGATTCTCTTTTCTAGACAAGCATTAGCAGTTTGTGGCTCTGCCGTTTGGCCTAGCAACAGCTCCAAGGATTTTTACAAAGGTTCTCGGTGCCCTTCTGTCTGTAATCAGAGAACAGGGTATTGTGGTATTTCCTTATTTGGACGATATCTTGGTACTTGCTCAGTCTTCACATTTAGCAGAATCTCATACGAATCGACTTGCATTGTTTCTTCGAGAACATGGTTGGAGGATCAATTTACCAAAGAGTTCATAGATTCCTCAGACAAGGGTAACCTTTTTAGGTTTCCAGATAGATTCAGTGTCCATGACTCTGTCGCTGACAGAAAAGACGTCTGAAATTGGTTTCAGCTTGTCGAAACCTTCAGTCTCAATCATTCCCTTCGGTAGCCTTATGCATGGAAATTCTAGGTCTTATGACTGCTGCATCGGACGCGATCCCCTTTGCTCGTTTTCACATGCGACCTCTTCAGCTTTGTATGCTGAACCAGTGGTGCAGGGATTACAGATATCTCAATTGATATCTTTAAAACCGATTGTACGACACTCTGACGTGGTGGACAGATCACCATCGTTTAGTTCAGGGGCTTCTTTTGTTCTTCCGACCTGGACTGTAATTTCAACAGATGCAAGTCTGACAGGTTGGGGAGCTGTTTGGGGGTCTCTGACAGCACAAGGGGTTTGGGAATCTCAGGAGGTGAGATTACCAATCAATATTTTGGAACTCCGTGCAATTTTCAGAGCTCTTCAGTCTTGGCCTCTTCTGAAGAGAGAGTTGTTCATTTGTTTTCAGACAGACAATGTCACAGCTGTGGCATACATCAATCATCAAGGAGGGACTCACAGTCCTCTGGCTATGAAGGAAGTATCTCGAATTCTGGTTTGGGTGGAATCCAGCTCCTGTCTAATTTCTGCGGTTCATATCCCAGGTATAGACAATTGGGAAGCGGATTATCTCAGTCGCCAAACTTTACATCCGGGCGAATGGTCTCTTCACCCAGAGGTTTTTCTTAGGATTGTTCAAATGTGGGGACTTCCAGAAATAGATCTGATGGCTTATCATCTAAACAAGAAACTTCCCAGGTATCTGTCCAGATCCAGGGATCCTCAGGCGGAAGCAGTGGATGCATTGTCACTTCCTTGGAAGTATCATCCTGCCTATATCTTTCCGCCTCTAGTTCTTCTTCCAAGAGTAATTTCCAAGATTCTGAAGGAATGCTCGTTTGTTCTGCTGGTGGCTCCAGCATGGCCTCACAGGTTTTGGTATGCGGATCTTGTCCGGATGGCCTCTTGCCAACCGTGGACTCTTCCGTTAAGACCAGACCTTCTATCGCAAGGTCCTTTTTTCAATCAGGATCTCAAATCCTTAAATTTGAAGGTATGTAGATTGAACGCTTGATTCTTAGTCAAAGAGGTTTCTCTGACTCTGTGATTAATACTATGTTACAGGCTCGTAAATCTGTATCTAAGAAGATATATTATCGAGTCTGGAAGACTTACATTTCTTGGTGTCTTTCTCATCATTTTTCCTGGCATTCTTTTAGAATTCCGACAATTTTACAGTTTCTTCAGGATGGTTTGGATAAAGGTTTGTCTGCAAATTCCTTGAAAAGACAAATCTCTGCTCTTTCTGTTCTTTTTCACAGAAAGATTGCTAATCTTCCTGATATTCATTGTTTTGTACAAGCTTTGGTTCGTATAAATCCTGTTAAGTCAATGTCTCCTCCTTGGAGTTTGAATTTGGTTCTGGGGGTTCTTCAGGCTCCTCCTTTTGAACCTATGCATTCACTGGACATTAAATTACTTTCTTGGAAAGTTTTTTGTTTCTTTTGGCCATCTCTTCTGCTAGAAGAGTTTCTGAATTATCTGCTCTTTCTTGTGAATCTCCTTTTCTGATTTTTCATCAGGATAAGGCGGTGTTGCGAACTTCTTTTAAATTTTTACCTAAGGTTGTGAATTCTAACAACATTAGTAGAGAAATTGTGGTTCCTTCATTGTGTCCTAATCCTAAGAATTCTAAGGAGAGATCTTTGCATTCTTTGGATGTAGTTAGAGCTCTGAGATTATGTTGAAGCTACTAAAAATTTCCGAAAGACTTCTAGTCTATTTGTTATCTTTTCCGGTTCTAGGAAAGGTCAGAAGGCCTCTGCCTTTTCTTTGGCATCTTGGTTGAAATCTTTAATTCATCATGCTTATGTCGAGTCGGGTAAAACTCGGCCTCAAAGGATTACAGCTCATTCTACTAGGTCAGTTTCTACTTCCTGGGCGTTTAGGAATGAAGCTTCGGTTGATCAGATTTGCAAAGCAGCAACTTGGTCTTCTTTGCATACTTTTACTAAATTCTACCATTTTGATGTGTTGTTCTTCTGAAGCAGTTTTTGGTAGAAAAGTACTTCAGGCAGCTGTTTCAGTTTGATTCTTCTGCTTATAATTTCAGTTTTTTTCATTATAAGATTTAAACTTTATTTTGGGTGTGGATTATTTTCAGCGGAATTGTCTGTCTTTATTTTATCCCTCCCTCTCTAGTGACTCTTGCGCGGAAGATCCACATCTTGGGTATTCATTATCCCATACGTCACTAGCTCATGGACTCTTGCTAATTACATGAAAGAAAACAATTTATGTAAGAACTTACCTGATAAATTCATTTCTTTCATATTAGCAAGAGTCCATGAGGCCCACCCTTTTTTGTGGTGGTTATGATTTTTTTTGTATAAAGCACAATTATTCCAATTCCTTATTTTTTATGCTTTCGCACTTTTTTCTTATCACCCCACTTCTTGGCTATTCGTTAAACTGATTTGTGGGTGTGGTGAGGGGTGTATTTATAGGCATTTTGAGGTTTGGGAAACTTTGCCCCTCCTGGTAGGAATGTATATCCCATACGTCACTAGCTCATGGACTCTTGCTAATATGAAAGAAATGAATTTATCAGGTAAGTTCTTACATAAATTATGTTTTTCTTGGGTCAGGAGAATATGGCACTTTTACAGTTAAATCTGTATGGGACCTTTTTTTATTTTAAAGAAATACTAACCCCAATTTTTTTTCTTTCATCATTCAGATAGAGCATGCAATTTTAAGCAACTTTCTTATTTACTCCTATTAATTTTTCTTTATCATGTTATCTTGATTTGAAAAAGCAGTAATGAAATGTTAGGAGCCGGCCCATTTTTAGTTCAGCACCTGGGTAGCACTTGCTGATTGGTTTGCTACATTTAGCCACAAATCAGCAAGTGCTACCCAGGTGCTGAACAAAAAATGGTCCGGCTCTAAAGCTTACAGTACTGCTTTTTTCAAATCAAGATAGCATGAGAAGAAAGATAAATTGATAATAGGAGTAAATTGGAGCATGAGATTTTAAGCACCTTTCTATCTGAATCATGAGAGAAAAAAATTGGGTTTAGTATCCCTTTAATACAATCCTATTTAGGCTCAATGGGATTCATATGGGCAGTTATGCAGGCACTGGGGGCTTGAGGATCAGTAGCATATTTGCTGATATGCTGCTGTTATAGAGGCTCAGCTCCGGTTTAATTCTTGGTGGTATGTGTTTTTGTGACGGCTACAGGGATAATGGCGCCCGGGAGTTCATTTTACTCACGCATATGATTAGGACGGGCTTTCTGTGGCGGCAAGATTGTGTTGAACACTTCTGGTTTCTTCTGTGCAATCCGGTATAGAGGGTTTCGTTGCGGCTCTGCTAGCAAGGATATTGCCGACTGGTAGCCTGTTTGAGCTGCTCTGGGTCCGGATTTGCAAGGCTGCAACTTGGTCCTCTCCACATTTTTTTTCAAAGTTCTACATATTTGACTTTTTTTTTTGCGTCGCCCGTGGCCGTTTTTTGGGAGAAAGGTTCTTCAAGCAGTGGTTCCTTGTCTTGCCCCCTCCTGTATCTGTGTATTCTAGCTTTGGTATTGAATCCCATTAGTAATTAAGATCCGTGGACTCATCGTGTCTTAAAGAAAATTTATGCTTACCTGATCATTAATTTTTATTTTAATTTTTTTACGCAATGAGTCCACGGCCCGCCCTGTTTGTTTTTTTTGTAAGACAAGTTTTAAAAAAAAAACAAACAAACAAAAAAAACAACCTAAAACACCTCTGCATCTTGGTTTTTCCTTAACTTCGGTCGAATGACTGGAGTGGGAGGGAAGGGAGGAGCTATTCAACAGCTTTGCTGTGGTGCTCTTTGCCGCCTCCTGCTGACCAGGAGGTGAATATCCCATTAGTAATTAAGATGATCCGTGGACTCATAGTGTCAAAAAAGAAATACATTTTATCAGGTAAGCATAAATTTTCTTTTTCATGGTACCAAAGGAGGGCATGTTTCGCCAGATTCTAGACGCAAAGTGCTTAAACAATTTCTGTCTGTTCCATCGTTTAAAATGGAGACATAAGGTCTATACTGCCCCTAGTTCAAGAGGGTCAGTTTATGACTATGATAAGACGCTTAATGTGCCAATACACAAGGATCACTTCAGGTTCTTAAGGTTTGCCTTTCTGGATCAGCAGTTAGTTTGTAGCTTTTCCCTTTGGGCTGGCTACTGCTCCAAGAATCTTCACGAAGGTTCTGGGAGCTCTGCTCGCGGTGGCAAGATCCAGAGGAATAGCTGGGGCTCCTTATCTGGACGACATTCTGGTTCAGGCTCCGTCCTACCAGCTGACAGAGAATCATTCGAGAGCTCTTCTGCAATCTCATGGATGGAAGGTAAACTCAGAAAAGAGTTCTCTGGTTCCCTGTACTAGAGTGGAGTTCCTGGGCATGATAATAGACTCCATAGCCATGAAGATATTCCTTACAGACAAGAGACGTTGCACGATTGTCTCCAGCTGTCTTGCACTTCAAGCCTCAAGGCCATTAGTGGCCCGGTGCATGGAGGTGATTGGGCTCATGGTATCCACTATAGATGTCATTCCATTCGCCAGATTCCATCTCCGGGCTCTTCAGCTGTGCATGCTGAGGCAGTGGAATACGATCATTCAAACTTGTCCCAACTGACAACCGGTCTAGGGGGTCTCTTGGTGGCTCCGTCCAAACCAGGTGTCTCAGGGGACATCCTTCCTCAGACCGTCTTAGGAGATGGTGACTACAGGCGTGAGTGTCTCAGGTTGGGGAGTGGTTTGGGATGCCAGGAAGGCACATGGCAGGTGGAGTTGGAAGGAGTCTCTTCTCCCGATCAGCATCCTGGAATTTCGGCAATCTTCAATGCTCTGGAGGCTTGGCCCCTCCTGGGTTTGTCCAAGTTCATCAGATTCCAGTCGGACAACATTACCTTGGTGGCTTACATAAACCACCATGGGGGGGGGGCGCGAGAAGCTCCCTAGCCATGAGGGAAGTGTATCGGATTCTGGAGTGGGCGGAGGCCCACGAATGCTCGCTATTAGTGATCCACATCCCAGATGTGGACAACTGGGCAGCGGACTTTCTCAGACAATCATTTCATCCAGTAGAATGGTCTCTTCACCCTGAAGTTTGTATAGATTTGCAACAGTTGGGGGACTCTGGAGAGGGATCTCATGGCATCCAGGCTCAACTGCAAGCTACCCAGAAGTTCACGGTCCAGGGATCCCTAGGCAGAACTGATAAATGCCTTAGTATTGCCTTGGGGATTCAACCTAGTGTACATATTTCCACCGTTACTTCTACCTTGTGTAGTGGCACGCATCAAACAGGAGCAAGAGGCAACTATGCTAATTGCTCCATAGTGTCCGCGGAGGACGTGGTTTGCGGATCTAGTGGGGATGTCATCCTCCCCTCCATGGAGGTTGCCCTGTCACAGGGATTTGCTGGTGTAGGGCCCCTTTGTGCATCAGAATCTAGATTCTGAGGCTGACTGTGTGGAGATTGAACGCTTAGTCTTAGCTAGAAGAGGTTTTTCTGAGAGGGTGATTGATACTCATTCAAGCCCGAAAGCCGGTCACCCGTCGCATCTATCATAAGGTGTGGATGACCTACTTACTCTGGTGTGAATCTCGTGGATATTCCTGGCATAAGGACAGGGTATCCAGAATTCTTTCCTTCCTCCAGGACGGTCTGGAGAAGGGACTTGCTGCCAGTTCCTTAAGGGGACAGATTTCGGCTTTATCTGTGCTGTTACACAAGAAGCTTGCTGAGCTCCCTGATATTCAGTTTTTTGTTCAGGATCAGGCCTGTGTTTAGACATTCTGCTTCTCCTTGGAGTTTGAATTTGGTTCTGAAGGTTTTTGCAGGGGCCTCCGTTCGAGCCTATGCACTCTCTTGACATTAAAAACTGTCTTGGAAGGTTCTTTTTCTATTGGCCATTGCTTTGGCACGCAGAGTGTCTGAATTAGCGGGCTTGCAATGTGAATCTCCTTACCTGGTTTTCCATGCAGATAAGGCTGTCCTTCGCACTTGACTGGGATTTCTCCCTAAGGTTGTCTGATCGCAACATTAATCAGTAAATTCTGGTTCCTTGTGTCCTAAATCACCTTCTTTGAAGGAACGGTTACTTCATAACTTGGATGTGGTTCGAGCCTTGAAATTCTATCTTCAGGCTACGAAGGATTTCAGACAAACTTCAGCTTTGTTGTCTATTCAGGGAAGCCCAAGGGGCAGAAGGCTTCTACTTCCCTATATTTTTAGCTGAGGAGCATGATTCGTTCGGCATATGAGACAACAGGACATAAACCTCCTCAGAGGATTACGGCTCATTCAATTAGAGCTGTGGCTTCTTCTTGGGCCTTTAAAAATGAGGCCTCTATGGAGCAGATTTGTTAGGCGGCTACCTGGTCCTCCTTACATACTTTAACAAAGTTTTACAAATTTGACGTTTTTGCTTTGGCTAAAGCAGCTTTTGGGAAAAAAGTTTTGCATGCTGTGGTGCCCTCAGAATAGGGTCCGCCTCCTTTTTACCCTCCTGTTTTTTATTCAGTGTTCTCTAGAGCTTGGGTATTTGTTTCCCACAAGTAATGAATGAAGCCATGGACTCTCCTCGTATTAGATGGAAAACAAATCAAATTATGCTTACCTGAATTTTATTTCCATCCCGCCCGGTTCTGTTTTTCGGACCTAATTTTTTTTTTTTTTCTGGCACCTTTTGTACCCTGATATTAATCCTACTGTTCCTTGTTTCCTTGGCAGAATGACTGGTGGATGAGGGGAGTGGGGGTGGGTGTCTTTGCCTCCTTCTGGTGGCCAGGTCCTGTATATCCTACAAGTAATGAACGAAGCCGTGGACTCTCCTAACAATGGAAATTTAAATTATTTAGGTAAACATAATTTAATGTTTTTCTGTAGTGTTGCGCTTCCCCCTCTCAATATCCTACACTGAAAACTTAAGATTTAACGCTCAAATATGAATTGCAGAAACCCAGGACATTGGTGGGCTGCCCACCCGCCTCCCTGCTGCTCCCACCCACAAACGATCGGCACCATCAATGCCCGATGCAGAGAAGGGCCATAGTGGCTCTCTGCATCGGTGGCTAAAAAAAGGTAGTGATTCCTCAATACCAAAGCATCACTGCAACACCTTGAAAGCGGTTGGAAGCAATCATGATTGCTTCCACCACTTGAAACCTCTGAGGACGTACAGGGTACGTCCTTGGTCACTGACAGTTTTTGTAGGACATACCCTGTATGTCCTTGGTGGTTAAGGGGTTAATATTGAATATCTGATGAAAGAATGAGTGAGTTTACACCCTGTTCCAAATTATTATGCAAATTCTATTTCCGTGTCACAAAGATTAACCCCTTAACGACTGAGGACGTGCAGGGTACGTCCTCAGAAAAAAGGCAGTTAATGCCTGAGAACGTACCCTGCACGTCCTCAGTGTGGAAAGCAGCTGGAAGCGATCCTGCTCGCTTCCAGCTGCTTTCCGGTTATTGCAGTGATGCCTCGATATGGAGGCATCCTGCAATAACGTTTTTAAGTCATCCGGTGCAGAGAGAGCCACTCTGTGGCCCTCTCTGCACCGGAGATCGGTGGCTACCTGCGTTGGTGGGTGGGAGCCGGACCGGGAGGCGGGTGGCGGCCATCGATGGCCATGTGGATGTGAAGGGGGGCGGGATCGTGGGCGGGGGTGGCTGGGGGCGCGCACGGGAGGGTGGGGGCGGGCGCGTGCACGGGGAGGGAGCGGGTGGGAACCGCTACACTACAGAAAATGGGAAATAAAAAATATATAAAAAATAAAATGTTAAACAATAAGCAAGGTGGTGGGGGTTAGTCTGTGGGGGGTGGGGGGGGGGGAAGCTACACTACAGAAACCCCCCCCCCAAAAAAAGCATTTTTTTATTGTAAACTGGGTACTGGCAGACAGCTGCCAGTACCCAAGATGGCCCCCAATAAGGCAGAGGGGAGGGTTAGAGAGCGGTTTTGGGGGGGATCAGGGAGGTTGGGGGCTAAGGGGGGGATCCTACACAGTAGCATATGTAAATATGCTAAAAAAAAATTCATTTTTTTTTAAAACCCTTTTATTTTAGTACTGGCAGACTTTCTGCCAGTACTTAAGATGGCAGGGACAATTGTGGGGTGGGGGAGGGAAGGGAGCTGTTTGGGAGGGATCAGGGGGTGGGATGTGTCAGATGGGAGGCTGATCTCTACACTAAAGCTAAAATTAACCCTGCAAGCTCACTACAAACTCCCTAATTAACCCTTTCACTGCTAGCCATAATACACGTGTGAGGCGCAACAGGATTTAGTGGCCTTCTAATTACCAGAAAGCAACGCCAAAGTCATATATGTCTGCTATTTCTGAACAAAGGGGATCCCAGACAAGCATTTACAACCATTTGTGCCATAATTGCACAAGCTGTTTGTAAATGATTTCAGTGAGAAACCTAAAATTGTGAAAAATTTTACGTTTTTTTTAATTTGATCGCATTTGGCGGTGAAATGGTGGCATGAAATATACCAAAATGTGCCTAGATCAATACTTGGGGTTGTCTACTACACTACACTAAAGCTAAAATTAACCCTACAAGCTCCCTAAAAGCTCCCTAATTAACCCCTTAACTGCTGGGCATGATACACTTGTGGTGCGCAGTGGCATTTAGCGGCCTTCTAATTACCAAAAAGCAACGCCAAAGCCATATATGTGTGCTATTTCTGAACAAAGGGGATCCCAGAGAAGAATTTACAACCATTTATGCCATAATTGCACAAGCTGTTTGTAAATGATTTCAGTGAGAAACCTAAAGTTTGTGAAAAAATTTGTGAAAAAGTGAACAATTTTTTGTATTTGATCGCATTTGGCGGTGAAATGGTGGTATGAAATATACCAAAATTGGCCTAGATCAATACTTTGGGATGTCTACAAAAAAAAAATATTTACATGTCAAGGGATATTCAGGGATTCCTGAAAGATATCAGTGTTCTAATGTAACTAGCGCTAATTTTGGAAAAAAATGGTTTGGAAATAGCAAAGTGCTACTTATATTTATGGCCCTATAACTTGCAAAAAAAGCAAAGAACATGTAAACATTGGGTATTTCTAAACTCAGGACAAAATTTAGAAACTATTTAGCATGGGTGTTTTTTGGTGGTTTTAGATATGTAACAGATTTTGGGGGTCAAAGTTAGAAAAAGTGTGTTTTTTTTCCATTTTTCCTCATATTTTATCATTTTTTTTTATAGTAAATTATAAGATATGATGAAAATAATGGTATCTTTAGAAAGTCCATTTAATGGCGAGAAAAACGGTATATAATGTGTGGGTACAGTAAATGAGTAAGAAGAAAATTACAGCTAAACACAAACACCGCAAAAATGTAAAAATAGCCTTGGTCCCAAACGGACAGAAAATGGAAAAGTGCTCTGGTCACTAAGGGGTTAAATATTTTTTTTTTTTTTTTTAGTTTAACTCATTGATGGCATTGTGTCTCAGGGCTCTTTTGATCACTGAAAACAATCTGACACCTGTGATAATTAGATTGCCAGGTGAGCCCAATTAAAGGAAAAAAATACTAAAGGAGGGTGTTCCACATTAAGCAGAGCACCATTTTCAAGCAATATGGGGAAGAAAAAGGATCTCTCTGCTGCCGAAAAGAGTGAAATAGTTCAATGCCTTGGACGAGGTATCAAAACATTAGATATTTCACGAAAACTTAAGCGTGATCATCACACTATTAGGAGATTTGTGGCTGAGTCAGAGCACAGACAGGTTCGTGCAGATAAAGGCACATTGTGGAAGATTTCTGCCAGATCCATGCATCGGATCAAGAGAGCAGCTGCTAAAATACCATTACATAGCAGCAAACAGATATTTGAAGCTGCTGGTGCCTCTGGAGTCCCACGAACATCAAGGTATAGTCCTCCAGAGTCTTGCAACTGTGCATAAACCTTCCATTCGGCCACCACTAACCAATGCTCACAAGCAGAAACGGCTGCATTGGGCAGAAAAATACATGAAGACTAATTTTCAAACAGTCCTGTTCACTGATGAGTGCCGTGCAACCCTGGATGGTCCAGATGGATTGAGTAGTGGATGGTTGGTAGACAGCCACCCTGTCCCAACAAGGCTGTGACGTCAGCAAGACAGTGGTGGAGTCATGTTTTGGGCCAGTATCATGGGAAGAGAGCTGGTCGGCCCCTTTAAGGTCCCCGAAGGTGTAAAGATGACCTCTGCAAAGTATGTGGAGTTCCTGACTGACCACTTCCTTCCCTGGTACAGAAGGAAGAACTATGCTTTCCGTAATAAAATCATCTTCATGCATGACAATGCACCATCTCATGCTGCAAAGAATACCTCTGCATCAATGGCTGCTATGGGGATAAAATGAGAGAAAGTCATGGTGTGGCCTCCACCCTCCCCTGACCTCAATCCTATTGAGAACCTTTGGGGCATCCTCAAGCAAAAGATCTGAGGGTGGGAGGCAGTTTACATCCAAACTGCATCTCTTGGAGGCTATTCTGACATCTTGCAAACAAATTCAAACAGACTGTCCAAAAACTCACAAGTTCAATGGATGCAAGGCTTGTGAATATCAAATAAGGGGTCCTATGTTAAAATGTAACGTGACCTGTTAAAATGTTGAACAAGTTAAAATGTTGTTCAAAGTTTGATTGAAATAGCTTTTGATTTCAGTAAATATGCTGCAAACACATGACAATTTTCAGTTATTTACAACCTATAAAGTATTTTGAAACTTACTGTGCATAATTTGGAACAGTGCATTGTAAGTTTTTTTTTTTTTTTTTTATTTTTTTTTTTTTTTATTTTGAATAAAAATTCTATCATTAGGAGGTTTGTTCAATAAAATTTGAATTGTACTCTTAATAGTTGATACATGAGAATTATGCTGACTGTTGTTTACATCAATTATTTAGGTAAATGAGATCATTGGCATAATTTGGAACAGGGTGTAATGTCCCTTTTTTAAAGGGACAGTCAAGTCCAAAATTAAACTTTCCAATTTACTTTTATCACCAATTTTGCTTTGTTCGCTTGGTAACCTTAGGTGAAAGCTTAACCTAGGAGGCTCATATGCTAATTTCTTAGACCTTGAAGGCCGCCTCTAATCTGAATGCATTTTGACAGTTTTTCACCACTAGAGGGCGTTAGTACATGTTTGTCATATAGATAACATTGAGCTCACGCACCTGAAGTTACCTAGGAGTCAGCACTGATTAGCTAAAATGCAAGTCTCAAAAGAACTGAAATAAGGGAGCAGTTTAGAGGCTTAGATAAAAGGTAATTAGAGGTAAAAAGTATATTAATATAACTGTTGGTTATGCAAAACTTGGGAATGGGTAATATCCATTTAAAGGACCAGTCAACACATTAGATTTGCATAATCAACAAATGCAAGATAACAAGACAATGTAGTAGCACTTAGTCTGAACTTCAAATGACTAGTGTTTTTTTTTTTTTTTTTATAACAAATTTCAAAGTTATGTATTTCCACTCCCCTTGTACCATGTGATAGCAATCGATCACAAATGCATATATGTATAGTCTGTGAATTCTTACACATGCTCAGTAGGATCTGGTGACTCAAGTGTAAATATAAATGAATGTGCACATTTTTTTTTACTTGAAGTAAATTGGAAAATGGTTTAAAATTACATGCTGTATCTGAATCATGAAAATTTAATTTAACCTGAGTGTCCCTTTAAACAAATTCTTGTGTTTAAATTCAGTAATGCAATAGCACTTAGAATTTTAAATGAGCAAATATTTTTTTTTTTTTTGGGGCTAATTGCCACATGCTATTCAGGGTCACTGCCACGACCCCAAAAATATATCCAAAGATTAATCACAATGGATAGCAGGACTGTATCAAAATGTTAATTTATTGTATCCGTTGTGACATTTTGAGAATACTTTCTTTATGCATGATTAAGGGTGTTTTTCTACGTGGAATACAATAAATTACCCTCTATCATGTGACAGTCATTAAACTCTTGCACATGATTAGTAGTAGCTGGTGCTTCATAGAATGTACTGGAAGTCTCTTAAAATAGCATGGCCTATCTGAATTATGGAAGTTTTAATTTTGACTAAGTGGTTTACAGATTTTAGTTTGGTAATCTTTATTTACTATATTTATTGGTAATTGGTGCTTAATGTTCTTTATTACAGGCCAAAGCTTGAAGTATCCAGGCTGTCCAAGATGCACATATTTCGCTTGTTTCAGCAACTTTCCAGAAATCACAAAGGAAAAGACGAACTGACTGGCTCATACAGTGAAGTCAAAGAGGCAGCTACTGATTACCAGAAAAATAAAGAACAGTTCATTAAGGCTCTGCAAGAAATGGGTTATGGGAATTGGATCAGCAAACCACAGGAAGAGAAGACCTTTTGTGTAGCATGATTTTTCCTTCTGTGCAGGGATAGTTAATTTTGTTCTGTTTCATTTTTTCGTTGTTGTAGGGGAATGTTAACAGATCTGCATTGGCGTGTACCTGGAAATGCCATCCTTTTTGTCTTAGCACATTATTTTAACTGCTTTCATCATAAACCTGTATTGTCTGCAGTTACCAAAAAACAAGCAATCAAATGATAATTTTAATAGTCATTGAAATTTTAGTTTTTCTGTTTTGCAATTTTGTTGTAAATTTAAAATGTATTTTTCAACAGTTTAAATTTGTGGCATTTTTACTTTTCAGCACAGGAGTATTGTGCATAGATAACTTTTTTATTTTTGGTCAGTTTTAAATCATTGAACATCAACTATCCATTTATTTTATTCTGAATCCTGTCATTGCACTGTAGGGATGGTGTTAGCTGTTCTCAATAACTTTTCAATTTAAGGGTTAAAAAGACCACCTTTCGTGTGTGTTTTATAAATATGGATTTAATATAAGAAAATGTGTAATATTAGAAAAGCCCAAACTTTTTTCCATGTGTGTTGTATATTTTACATTCTCTCATAAATGTATCGCTATTGCAAGGATACAGTGACTTAAAGTAGGTATTTCCAAGCAGCACCAGCTATTGTAAGTCCCACTGATGTTTCTTGTTAGAAATTTGTAATGCAAACTGATCATACGTACATTTTTTTTTTTTTTTTTTTATATTCTTTCTCTTTTATATCCTCCAGTTGCAATTTGCATTTGAGCAGTTTAGTACAGCTAATGTCAATGCATGTGGTTGCTATTGTATTTGTAAATTCAACTTTTGTTTATAAATGTTAGTCTAGCAGTGGCTAGCTAGGGGTAGATTTATTTTGCTATATATATTTTTTTTTTTTTGGAGGGGGGGATTATTTTGTTTGTTTTTTTTTTTTTTTTACATTCCACTTTTAAATCTCAACAATTTCACCAAGAGTGTTTCTGTCAGAATGTACTTTTACTTTATTTTATTTTTGTCTGTGCGAGCTGATTCATGCAGCTGACAGTTGTACTTAAAAACAAGACATCTTGCGTTTTGAGTGTCGTTCTGTAAACAGCAGAAAGGCTGTGCATGATTTTTCAGTAAACCAGGTTTAGTTTTCTGTAGGAGATTTCAACAAACAGGGTTACTCTTGTTGAGACCCTTTTTAATGGTAGTATCAACATGACCTGTGCCTAAGCTTTGATCTTTGCAGGATTTGTGTGGTCTCAGACAACTGTATACATGAAGTTCTGTTGATGCAATAAAATATCTAAAATCCTTTTTTGTGTTTTTGTTTAAGTGGGGGCACTGTGAAACTGCAATATTACAACACACACGTGTGTGTATATCTATCTCGAACAAGCAATTAATTCTAAGCACATCTTAGACAGGAAACTCCAATTTCTTTTACAAGATATGCCGAGTCCACGGGTTTCATCCTTGTGGGATTTATCCTCCTGCTAACAGGAAGTGGCAAAGAGCACCACAGCAGAGCTGTTACATAGCTCCTCTCCGAACTCCTCCCCCCAGTCATTTTCTTTGGCTATGCTAGTAATAGGAAGGGTAAAGTGATAGTGGTGACAAAATTAGTTTTATTTTCCTCCAAGATATATTTTATTTTAAATGGTACCGGTGAGTACTATTTTGATCAGGGAGCATATGGAAAATTTCTCCCTGAAATTGATGATCTTAGCAGCAGTTACTAAGTTCAATTATGTTTCCCACTAATCTGAAGGTAATGATGGAAACTCTTCAGTGTGAGGACGGTCTCATGCAGTGAACAGCATTTGAGGTATGTCAGCCTATTTCTCTCTGAGAAAACTTGGTGTATCAGAATTGGCTGTTTTTGGTTCCTTATAAACGGAACAGGGTAAGCAGTAGTCCTAAACCAAAAGGGGAGTTACTGTCATACCGGGTATTTCTTACATCATTGCAGCACATTTCATAAGCAGCATATTAATTGACACTGGGATTTTTATTTTTACAAATTTTATTAAACAGTAAGAGGTTTTATTTGATAGTCCTTTGGGGACCACATGGCTGTTTTTAACCGCTTCCCATGCGGTAGTTGAATTTCTTAGTGCGACGTCCATTGTGGGCGGGGCCTATTTTCGCGCCTCAGATGCGCAGTTTACTCTGAAGGAGACAGACATTAGCTCCGGTTGGGCCCTATCTGTGTTTTACACTATCCGGATTGGTGGCGATTCGTTTGGCAGTTATCTGCTGGCAGGTAGGCGCCACAGCAAAGCTGTGGGGAGGTGCAGGGGTCATTATTTAGAAAATGACCCCTGCACCTCCGGATTCATCCTTTACTTGTGGGATATTCTCATTCCCTACAGGAAGTGGCAAAGAGAGCACACAGCAAAGCTGTCCATATAGCTCCACCCCCCCAGTCATTCTCTTTGCCGGCTCTAAGCACTAGGGTCTCTCTACGGGAGGGTAAAGTGAATGTGGTGTTAGAATTGTAGTTTTATTATCTTCAATCAAGAGTTTATTTTTTAAATGGTACTGGTTTGTACTGTTTACACTCTAGCAGAAAAGTGAAGAAATCTGCTGAGAGGAAAATGATTTTAGCATGTTGTAACTAAAATCCACTGCTGTCCCCACACAGGACTGAGTACCAGAAAACTTCAGTTGGGGGGAACAGTTTGCAGGCTTGACTGCAATGAGGTATGTTCAGTCAATTATTTCTAGTCAACACTGAGATAATGCTAGAAGACTGACAAGATCCCCATGTGGGGAGGGTAAGCTATGTTCTGAGACTTAGTATAGAATTGAATGCTTACGTAACAGGGCTAAATAGGCTGGTTGACACTAATGCAGGGCAATCGATTATTTAAGAAATACTCGTTGGAGACACTTTCTTTTTTTAAGCACTTTGGAGTGTTTTACTGGGGTTATTATCCACATGGCATAAATTTAGTCACTTAGAAGTGATTTCTGTAGGCCTCACAACTCCGGAGTGGGAGAGGCCTAATTTCGTGCCTCAGATGCGCACTTAGAATTGAAAGACTGTTCATGCTGCTTCACATGGAGGGTCCAGCTGCTGATTGAGGGCCTAAAAGAAGCTTTATTCCCCCAAATCTGATCCCTAAGGGCAGGTAGGGCTACAGCAGTAAGCTGTGGCAAGGTGCTGTAGTTAACCGGTTGTTGGCTTTAGGCTGCTCCGGTTTGGGCATTAAGGGGTTAATCGTTCTGAAACTTGTGGTGCAATCATATTAAAGCCTTAGGTACATACTGTGGAAATTTCAAAAAGATTGGTGCATTTTTCACTGTTTTGTAAAATTGTGTGCTTTTTATTTCTTAAAGGCACAGTAACGTTTTTTCAAATTGTGTTTATTTGATTCAAGTGTTTTCCAAGCCTGCTTGTGTATACTACTAGTCTGTTAAACATGTCTGACACTAAGGAAAATCCTTGTTCAATGTGTTTAGAAGCCATGGTGGAACCCCCTCTCAGAATGTGTCCCAACTGCACTAATAAGTGTATACACTTTAAAGATCATATTGTTGCACTTAAAAGTGTGACCCTAGATGATTCTCTGACTGAGGAGAATGAGGATAGTCAGTCTACCTCTCCCCATGTGTCACAACCAGTTACGCCCGCTCAAGCGATGCCTAGTACCTCTAGTGCATCTGCCCCTATTACATTGCAACAACTAGCGACAGTCATGGTTAATTCCCTTGCGGCCTTTCTTTCCAAACTGCCAGTTTTCTCCAACATAGGTGTGTCCGGTCCACGGCGTCATCCTTACTTGTGGGATATTCTCTTCCCCAACAGGAAATGGCAAAGAGCCCAGCAAAGCTGGTCACATGATCCCTCATAGGCTCCGCCTTCCCCAGTCATTCTCTTTGCCGTTGTACAGGCAACATCTCCACGGAGATGGCTTAGAGTTTTTTGGTGTTTAAATGTAGTTTTTATTCTTCAATCAAGAGTTTGTTATTTTAAAATAGTGCTGGTATGTACTATTTACTCTGAAACAGGAAAGAGATGAAGATTTCTGTTTGTAAGAGGAAAATGATTTTAGCAACCGTTACTAAAATCGATGGCTGTTTCCACACAGGACTGTTGAGAGGAATTAACTTCAGTTGGGGGAAACAGTGAGCAGACTTTTGCTGCTTGAGGTATGACACATTTCTAACAAGACTCGGTAATGCTGGAAGCTGTCATTTTCCCTATGGGAACCGGTAAGCCATTTTCTTAGTTTAAGTAAAAGAATAAAGGGCTTCATTAGGGCTTAAAAAACTGGTAGACATTTTTCTGGGCTAAAACGATTACTTTACTAAGTATATTTGGCAGATTATTACTTTTAATAGTTGTTAAATCTTGGGGATTGTTTTAATAAAAACGGCAGGCACTGTATTGGACACCTTTTTCACTGGGGGCCTTTTCTAGTCATAGACAGAGCCTCATTTTCGCGCCTCTAATGCGCAGTTGTTTTTGGAAAGCATGGCATGCAGATGCATGTGTGAGGAGCTAAGAACCACTGAAAAAGCTTATAGAAGGCATCATTTGGTATCGTATTCCCCTCTGGGCTTGGTTGGGTCTCAGCAAAGCAGATACCTGGGACTGTATAGGGGTTAAAATAACGGAACCGGAGCCGTTTTTACATTTAAGGGTTAAAGCTTTCAAATTTGGTGTGCAATACGTTACTGTGGTGAAATTTGAACAATTCCTTCATACTTTTTCACATATTCAGTAATAAAGTGTGTTCAGTTTGAAATTTAAAGGGACAGTAACGGTTTTATTGTAAAACGTTTTTTGTGCTTTGTTGACAAGTTTAAGCCTGTTTAACATGTCTGAACCATCAGATAACGATGTTCTATATGTATGAAAGCCAATGTGTCTCCCCATTTAAATATGTGATATATTTGTGTCATAATGTCCAAACAAAGTAGGGATAATAATGCCATAGATATGATATTGCCCAAGATGATTCCTCTAATGAGGGGAGTAAGCATGGTACTGCATCATCCCCTACTGTGTCTACACCAGTTTTGCCCACACAAGAGGCCCCTAGTACATCTAGTGCGCCAATACTTATTACCATACAATTTATTAATGGCTGTAATGGATAATTCTATTGCATGCATTTTTTCCAAAATGCCTACTTATCAGAGAAAGCGTGATTGCTCTGTTTTAAACACTGAAGAGCAAGAGGACGCTGATGATATCTGTTCTGACATACCCTCACACCTATCTGAAGGGGCCAGGAGGGAGGTTTTGTCTGAGGTAGAAATTTCAGATTCAGGGAAAATTTCTCAACAAGCAGAACCTGATATTGTAACTTTTAAATTTCAACATCTCCACGCACTACTTAAAGGGACAGTCTAGGCCAAAATAAACTTTCATGATTCAGATAGAGCATGTAATTTTAAACAATTTTCCAATTTACTTTTATCACCAATTTTGCTTTGTTCTCTTGGTATTCTTAGTTGAAAGCTTAACCTAGGAGGTTCATATGCTAATTTCTTAGACCTTGAAGCCCACCTCTTTCAGATTGCATTTTAACAGTTTTTCACCACTAGAGGGTGTTAGTTCACGTATTTCATATAGATAACACTGTGCTCGTGCACAAGAAGTTATCTGGGAGCAGGCACTGATTGGCTAAACTGCAAGTCTGTCAAAAGAACTGAAAAAGGGGCAGTTTGCAGAGGCTTAGATACAAGATAATCACAGAGGTTAAAAGTATATTAATATAACTGTGTTGGTTATGCAAAACTGGGAAATGGGTAATAAAGGGATTATCTATCTTTTAAAACAATAAAAATTCTGGTGTAGACTGTCCCTTTAAGGAGGTATTATCTACTCTGGATGATTGTGACAATTTGGTCATTCCAGAGAAATTAGGTAAGATGGACAAGTTCCTAGAGGTTCCGGTGCCCCCCGATGTTTTTCCTATACCCAAGCGGGTGGCGGACATAGTAAATAAGGAGTGGGAAAGGCCCGGCATACCTTTTGTCCTCCCCCTATATTTAAGAAATTAGTTCCTATAGTCGACCCCAGAAAGGACTTATAGCATACAGTCCCCAAGGTCGAGGGGGCGGTTTCTACTCTAAACAAACGCACTTCTATTCCTATAGAAGATAGTTGTGCTTTCAAGATCCTATGGATTAAAGGTTAGAGGGTTTGCTTAAAAAGATGTTTGTTCAGCAAGGTTACCTTCTACAACCAATTTCATGCATTGTTCCTGTCACTACAGCTCCGTGTTTCTGGTTCGAAGAACTAGAAAAGTCGCTCAATAAAGAATCTTCGTACGAGGAGGTTTTGGACAGAGTTCAAGCTCTTAAATTGGCTAACTCTTTTTTATTTTAGATGCCGCTTTGCAATTAGCTAGATTAGCGGCGAATAATTCAGGGTTTGCTATCGTGGCGCGCAGAGCGCTTTTGCTTAACATCCCTTTCAAGGGTAAAACACTGTTTGGCCCTGACTTGAAAGAGATTATTTCAGACATCACTGGGGGAAAGGGCCACGCCCTTCCTCTGGATAGGTCTTTTAAGGCTAAAAAGAGGCCAAATTTTCGTCCCTTTCGCAGAAACGGACCAGCCTCAAATTCTACACCCTCTAGGCAAGAGGGTAATACTTCTCAAACCAAGCCAGCCTGGAGGCTGATGCAAGGCTGGAACAAGGGTAAGCAGGCCAAGTCACCTGCCACTGCTACCAAAACAGCATGAAGTGTTGGCCCCCGATCTGGGAAGGATCTGGTGGGGGGCAGACTTTCTCTCTTTGCTCAGGCTGGGGCAAGAGATGTTCAGGATCCTTGGGCGCTAGAAATAGTTTCTCAAGGTTATCTCCTGGAATTCAGGGAACTACCCCCAAGGGGAAGGTTCCACGGGTCTCAATTATCTTCGAACAGGCATTCTTACACTGTGTAGAAGACCTGTTAAGCATGGGAGTGATTCATCCTGTTCCATTAGGAGAACAAGGGATGGGTTTTTACTCCAACCTGTTCATAATTCCCAAAAAAGAGGGAACATTCAGACCTATTTTAGATCTCAAGATTCTAAACAAGTTTCTAAGGGTTTCATCATTCAAAATGGAAACCATTCGAACGATCCTTCCTACCATCCAGGAAGGTCAATTCATGACCACGGTGGACTTAAAGGATGCGTACCTACGTATTCCTATCCACAAGGAACATTTTCGGTTCCTAAGGTTCGTCTTTCTGGACAAGCATTACCTGTGGCACTTCCATTCGGATTAGCCACTGCTCCAAGGATTTTCACAAGGGTACTAGGGTCCCTTCTAGCGGTGCTAAGACCAAGGGGCATTGCAGTAGTACCTTACGTGGACGACATCCTGATTCAAGTGTCGTCTCTGTCAAAAGCAAGGGCTCATACGGACATTGTCCTAGCCTTTCTCAGATCTCACAGGTGGAAAGTGAACATAGAAAAAAGTTCTCTGTCCCCGTCAACAAGAGTTCCCTTCTTGGGAACAATAATAGTTTCCTTAGAAATGAAGGTTTTCTGACAGAGGCCAGAAAATCAAAACTTCTAAGCTCTTGTCAGGTACTTCATTCTGTTCTTCTTCCTTCCATAGCGCAGTCCATGGAAGTAATAGGTTTGATGGTTGCGGCAATGGACATAGTTCCTTTTGCACGAATTCATCTAAGACCATTGCACCTGTGCATGCTCAGACAGTGGAATGGGGATTATACAGACTTGTCTCCGACGATACAAGTAGATCAAATAACCAGAGATTCACTCCGTTGGTGGCTGACCCTGGACAACCTGTCACAGGGAATGAGCTTCCGCAGACCAGAATAGGTCATTGTCACGACCGACGCCAGTCTGGTGGGCTGGGGCGCGGTATGGGAACCCCTGAAAACTCAGGGTCTATGGTTTCGGGAAGACTCTCTTCTCCCGATAAACATAATGGAACTGAGAGCGATATTCAATGCTCTCAAGGCTTGGCCTCGACTAGCAAAGGCCAAATTCATAAGGTTTCAATCAGACATCATGACGACTGTTACATATATCAACCATCAGGGGGTAACAAGGAGTTCCCTGGCGATGGAGGAGCATCCGGGGGAGTGGGAACTCCATCTGGAAATCTTTGCCCAAATAACTCAACTATGGGGCATTCCAGACATGGTTCTGATGGCCTCTCGTCAGAACTTCTTGGTCCCTTGTTACGGGTCCAAATCCAGGGATCCCAAGGCGACTCTATTGGATACAATAGTAGCACCTTGGATCTTCAACCTAGCTTATGTATTCCCACTGTTTCCTCTCATTCCCAGGCTGGTAGCCAGGATCAATCTGGAGAGGGCTTCGGTGACCTTGATAGTTCCTGTGTGGCCACGCAGGACTTGGTATGCAGACCTGGTGAATGTGTCATCGGCTCCACCATGGAAGCTACCTTTGAGACAGGACCTTCTTATTCAGGGTCCATTCGAACATCCAAACTCCAAGCAGTCAGTTGGAGGAAAACCAGATTCGAACGCTTGATTTTATCAAAGCGTGGGTTTTCAGATTCTGTAATAGATACTCTTATTCAGGCTAGAAAGCCTGTAACTAGAAAAATTTACCATAATATATGGAAAAAATATATCTGTTGGTGTGAATCTAAAGGATTCCCATGGAACAAGATAAAAATTCCTAAGATTCTTTCCTTTCTACAAGAAGGTTTGGAGAAAGGATTTTCTGCGAGTTCTCTGAAGGGACAGATCTCTGCTTTATCTGTTTTACTTCACAAAAGGCTGGCAGCTGTGCCAGACGTTTAAGCGTTTGTTCAGGCTCTGGTTAGAATCAAGCCTGTTTACAGACCTTTGACTCTTCCCTGGAGTCTTAATCTAGTTCTTTCAGTTTTTCAAGGGGTTCCGTTTGAACCCTTACATTCCATAGATATTAAGTTATTATCTTGGAAAGTTTTGTTTTAGGTTGCAATTTCTTCCGCTAGAAGAGTTTCTGAGTTATCTGCTCTGCAGTGTTCTCCGCCCTATCTGGTCCATGCAGATAAGGTGGTTTTTACGTACTGAGCCCGGTTTTCTTCCGAAGGTTGTTTCCAACAAAAATATTAACCAGGAGATAGTTGTACCTTCTTTGTGTCCGAATCCAGTTTCATAGAAGGAACGTTTGTTACACAATTTGGACGTTGTCCGTGCTCTAAAATTCTATTTAGATGCTACAAAGGATTTCAGTCAAACATCTTCCTTGTTTGTTGTTTATTCTGGTAAAAGGAGAGGTCAAAAAGCAACTTCTACCTCTCTATCTTTTTGGCTTAAAAGCATCATCAGATTGGCTTATGAGACTGCCGGACGGCAGCCTCCTGAAAGAATCACAGCTCATTCCACTAGGGCCGTGGCTTCCACATGGGCCTTTAAGAACGAGGCTTCTGTTGATCAGATATGTAAGGCAGCGACTTGGTCTTCACTGCACACTTTTACCAAATTTTACAAATTTGATACTTTTGCTTCTTCTGAGGCTATTTTTGGGAGAAAGGTTTTGCAAACCGTGGTGCCTTCCATCTAGGTGACCTGATTTGCTCCCTCCCATCATCCGTGTCCTAAAGCTTTGGTATTGGTTCCCACAAGTAAGGATGACGCCGTGGACCGGACACACCTATGTTGGAGAAAACAGAATTTATGTTTACCTGATAAATTACTTTCTCCAACGGTGTGTCCGGTCCACGGCCCGCCCTGGTTTTTTAATCAGGTCTGATGATTTATTTTCTTTAACTACAGTCACCACAGTATCATATGATTTCTCCTATGCAAATATTCATCCTTTACGTCGGTCGAATGACTGGGGAAGGCGGAGCCTAGGAGGGATCATGTGACCAGCTTTGCGGGGCTCTTTGCCATTTCCTGTTGGGGAAGAGAATATCCCACAAGTAAGGATGACGCCGTGGACCGGACACACCGTTGGAGAAAGTAATTTATCAGGTAAACATAAATTCTGTTTTTCCTGCAAAGCGCGATAGCTCTGTTTTAAGAACAGATTATGAGCAGTCTGAAGCTTTGGTAGCCTTATCTGATGTACCCTCACAACACTCAGAAGTGGGGGTGTGGGATTTGATGTCTGAGGGAGAAATTTCCGACTCAGGAAAGGTTTCTCATCAGGCAGTCAGATTCATTAGTGTTTAAATTTAAACTGGAACACCTCCGTGTATTGGTCAGGGAGGTATTAGCCACTCTGGATGATTGTGACCCTATGGTGGTCCCAGAGAAATTGTGTAAAATGGACAAGTACCTAGAGGTCCCTGTATACACTGATGCATTTCTGATCCCCAAAAGGGTTGCGGATATTGTTTCTAGGGAGTGGGATAGACCAGGTGTCCCTTTTGTTCCCCCCCCCCTAATTTTAAGAAAAATGTTCCCCATAACTACCTTAGGGACCGTCTGCCATGAGTCCCATCTGGGGTCAGAGGGGGCTGTTTCTTCACTTGCTAAGTGCACAACCATACCAATTGAAGACAGTTGTGCTTTTAAAGATCCTATGGATAAAAAGTTAGGTTTACTTAAGAACATTTTTGTTCAACAAGGTTTCCTTTTCCAACCTATTGCCTGCATTATTCCTGTAACTACTGCAGCGGCTTTCTGGTTTGAGGCGCTGGAGGAGTCGCTCCAGACGGAGACCTCATATGATGAAATTATGGATAGAATTAAGGCTCTAAAGCTGGCTAATTATTTTATCACAGATGCCGCTTTGCAATTAGCTAAGTTAGCGGCAAAAAATTAAGGTTTCGCCATTATGGCGCGCAGAGCACTTTGGCTGAAGTCATTGTCGGCCGATGTGTCGTCAAAATCCAAATTATTAAATATCCCTTTCAAGGGAAAGACCCTTTTCGGGCCAGAATTGAAAGATTTCAGAAATCACGGGGGAAAGGGCCATGCTCTCCCTCAGGACAAGCCCTTTAAGGCTAGAAACAAAGCTAATTTTCGTTCCTTTCGTAACTTCAGGAGCGGTCCCGCTTCAGCCTCTACAGCTGCAAAGCAAGAGAGTAACGCTTCACAGCCCAAGGCATCCTGGAAGCCTTACCAGGGCTGGAACAAGGGTAAACAGGCCAAAAAGCCTGCAGCTTGCCACCAAGACAGCATGAAGGGGTAGCCCCCGATCCGGGACCGGATCTAGTAGGGGGCAGACTCTCTTCGCTCAGGCCTGGGCAAGAGATGTTCACGATCCCTGGGCATTAGATTGTTACCCAGGGATATCTTCTAGAATTCAAGGACTCCCCTCCAAGGGGAAGGTTCCACATTTCTCATCTGTCTACAGACCAGACAAAGAAAGAGGCGTTTTTACGCTGTGTAGAAGATCTACTTACAATGGGAGTGATCCACCCAGTTCCGATTGCAGAACAAGGACTGGGGTTTTACTCAAACCTGTTTGTGGTTCCCAAAAAAGAAGGAACTTTCAGACCAATCCTGGATCTCAAAATTCTAAACAAATTCCTCAGAGACCCATCATTCAAGATGGAGACTATTCGGACAATCCTACCAATAATCCAGGAGGGTCAATATATGACTACCGTGGATCTAAAGGATGCGTATCTGCATATTCCTATCCACAAAGATCACCAGTTTCTCAGGTTCGCCTTTCTGGACAAGCATTATCAGTTTGTGGCTCTTCCTTTCGGGTTGGCCACTGCTCCCAGAATTTTCACAAAGGTGCTAGGGTCCCTCCTGGCGGTGCTAAGACCGCGGGGCATAGCAGTGGCGCCTTACTTAAACGACCTCTTAATTCAGGCGTCGACTTTCCAAAGAACCAAGTCTCACACGGAGATCGTATTGGCCTTTCTGAGGTCTCACGGATGGAAGGTGAACGTAAAAAAGAGTTCTCTCTCCCCCCTCACAAGAGTTCCATTCCTAGGAACCCTGATAGACTCGGTAGAAATGAAAATATTCTGACGGAGGTCAGAAAGCTAAAACTGTTAACTACTTGCCGAGCTCTTCATTCCATTCCTCGGCCATCTGTAGCTCAGTGCATGGAGACAATCGGACTAATGGTAGCGGTAATGGACATAGTCCCTTTTGCTCGGATCCACCTCAGACCACCAACTATGCATGCTCAAACAGTGGAATGGGGATTATGCAGATTTGTCTCCTCAAATTCAGTTGAACCAGGAGACCAGAGATTCTCTTCTCTGGTGGTTGTCTCAGGATCACCTGTCTCAGGGAATATGTTTCTGCAGACCAGAGTGGATCATTGTAACGACCGATGCCAGTCTGTTAGGCTGGGGTGTGGTCTGGGACTCCCTGAAAGCTCATGGTCTCGGGAAGAAACTCTTCCGATAAACATTCTGGAACTGAGGGCGATATTCAACGCTCTTCAGGCATGGCCACAACTAGCTGCGGCCAAATTTATCAGATTTCAGTCGGACAACATCACGACCGTAGCTTACGTCAATCAAGGGGGAACAAAGAGTTCCCTAGCGATGACGGAAGTAACCAAAATAATCAGGTGGGCGGAGGATCACTCCTGCCATCTCTCAGCAATTCACATCCCAGGAGTAGACAACTGGGAGGCGGATTTTCTAAGTCGTTCAACTTTTCACCCGGGGGAGTGGGAACTCCACCCGGAGGTATTTGCCCAGCTGACTCAGCTATGGGGCACTCCAGAGTTAGATCTGATGGCGTCCCGTCAGAACGCCAAACTTCCTCTCTACGGGACCAGGTCCAGGGACCCCAAGGCGGTATTGATAGATGCTCTAGCAGCGCCTTGGTCCTTCAATCTGGCTTATGTTTTTCCACTGTTTCCTCTCCTCCCTCGTCTGGTCGCCAGAATCAAGCAAGAGAAGGCTTCGGTGATTATGATAGCGCCTGCATGGCCATGCAGGACTTGGTATGCAGACCTACTGGACATGTCATCTGTCCCACCATGGACACTGCCAATGAGGCAGGATCTTCTAATACAGGGTCCGTTCAAGCATCCAAATCTAGTTTCTCTACGTCTGACTGCTTGGAGATTGAACGCTTAATTCTATCAAAGCGTGGTTTCTCTGAGTCAGTTATAGATACTCTGATTCAGGCTAGAAAGCCTGTCACCAGGAAAATCTACCATAAGATATGGCGGAAATATCTTTGTTGGTGTGAATCCAAGGGTTACTCATGGAGTATAATTAGGATTCCCAGGATATTGTCCTTTCTCCAAGAAGGATTGGAGAAAGGATTGTCAGCTAGTTCCTTAAAAGGACAAATATCTGCTCTGTCCTTTTACACAAGCGTCTGGCAGAGGTACCAGACGTTCAAGCGTTTGCTCAGGCTTTAGTCAGAATCAAGCCTGTCTATAAACCTGTGGCTCCGCCATGGAGTCTAAATCTAGTTCTTTCAGTTCTTCAAGGGGTTCCGTTTGAACCTTTACATTCCATAGATATTAAGTTGTTATCTTGGAAAGTTTTGTTTTTGGTAGCTATCTCTTCTGCTCGAAGAGTTTCAGAATTATCTGCCTTACAGTGTGATTCACCTTACCTGGTGTTCCACGCAGATAAGGTAGTTTTGCGTACCAAGCCTGGTTTTCTTCCTAAAGTTGTTTCTAACAAGAATATTAACCAGGAAATAGTTGTTCCTTCTCTGTGTCCTAATCCATCTTCAAAGAAGGAACGTCTACTACACAATCTTGATGTAGTTCATGCTTTAAAGTTCTATTTACAAGCAACTAAGGATTTCAGACAAACATCTTCCTTGTTTGTTATCTATTCTGGTAAGAGGAGAGGTCAGAAAGCGACTGCTACCTCTTTCCTTTTGGCTGAAAAGCATCATCCGTTTGGCCTATGAGACTGCTGGCCAGCAGCCTCCTGAAAGAATTACTGCTCATTCTACCAGAGCAGTGGCTTTTCCACATGGGCTTTCAAGAATGAGGCTTCTGTTGAACAGATTTGTAAGGCAGCGACTTGGGCTTCACTGCATACTTTTGTCAAATTTTACAAATTCGATACTTTTGCTTCTTCGGAGGCTATTTTTGGGAGAAATGTTTTGCAAGCAGTGGTGCCTTCCGTTTTAAGATACCGGTCTTGTTCCCTCCCTTCATCCGTGTCCTAAAGCTTTGGTATTGGTATCCCGCAAGTAAAGGATGAATCCGTGGACTGGATACACCTTGCAAGAGAAAACAGAATTTATTGCTTACCTGATAAATTACTTTCTCTTGCGGTGTATCCAGTCCATGGCCCGCCCTGGCATTTAAGTCAGGTAAAAAAAAAAAAAATTGTTTAAACTAGTCACCACTGCACCCTATGGTTTCTCCTTTCTTCCTAACCTTTGGTCGAATGACTGGGGGGTGGAGCTAGAGGGGGAGCTATATGGACAGCTTTGCTGTGTGCTCTTTGCCACTTCCTGTAGGGAATGAGAATATCCCACAAGTAAAGGATGAATCCGTGGACTGGATACACCGCAAGAGAAAGTAATTTATCAGGTAAGCATAAATTCTGTTTTTTGAAAGTAATGTTCCTGTAAAGAGTAAATTCAATCTTTGCATGTGAATGCAATAATTTTTGGCAATTTATGTCTATCTACTTTTTAAACGTTCATAGATGTTTTTAAGCGTGCTTGAGAAAAAAAAATTGTGTTTTTATTTCTTAAAGGCACAGTACTCGTTTTTTGCAAAATAGTTTTTGTCAATAAATAAAGTATTTACCAACTGTTGTGGTTACTACTTTGCTCAACATGTCCGACATTGAGGAAACTCATTGCTCTGTGTTTAGAAGCCATTGTGTACCTCTTGTACTGATAGAGCCTTACACTGTAAGGAACATATTTTAGGAAATGAAAGTATGTCTAAGGATGATTCTGTCTCAAGAGAATCAGGATATGCCATGTAATTTTCCTCAAGTGTCCCAACCTTTAACACCCACACAAGTGACACCTAGTACATCTAGTGCGTCTAATTCTTTTACTTTGCAAGATATGGTTGCAGTTATGTCAACTACTCTCACTGAGGTATTATCTAAACTGCCAGGATTGCAGGGTAAACGCAGTAGGCCAGGTATTAACGTAAATACTGAACCCTCTAATGCTTTAGTAGCCATTTCTGATGTACCCTCACAATGCTCTGAATTAAGGGTTAAGGAATTGTCTGAGGGAGAAATTTCAGATTCAGGGAATGTTACCTCAGACAGATACGGACTTAGCGTCCTTTAAATTTGAATATCTTCGCCTGTTACTCAGGGAGGTCCTAGCTACTCTGGATGATTGTGAACCTATTACAATTCCTCCAGAAAAATTGTGTAAGATGGATAAATATCTTGAAGTTCCTACTTACACTGATGTTTTTCCGGTTCCCAAAAGAATTTCGGAAATTGTTAGGAATGGGGATAGACCAGGCATACCGTTCTCTCCCCCTCCTAATTTCTTTCATGTAATTTGCAAGAGTCCATGAGCTAGTGACGTATGGGATATACATTCCTACCAGGAGGGGCAAAGTTTCCCAAACCTCAAAATGCCTATAAATACACCCCCCACCACACCCACAATTCCGTTTTACAAACTTTGCCTCCTATGGAGGTGGTGAAGTAAGTTTGTGCTAGATTTCTACGTTGATATGCGCTTCGCAGCATGCTGAAGCCCGCTTTTCCTCTCAGAGTGCAGTGAATGACAGAGGGATGTGAAGGGAGTATTGCCTATTGAATGCTATGGTCATCCTATCCGGAATCTATTTCATAGGTTCTCTGTTATCGTTCGTAGAGATTCTTCTCTTACCTCCCTTTTCAGATAGACGATATACTCTTATATACCATTACCTCAGCCAAACCAGTACTGAAACAAGAATCGGCAATCTACTATATGTAGATGAGTGTCTTTTGGTAAGGAAGTTTTATTTTATTTATGACACTCCGCTGTGGTTTGGCACTTTATATGTCAAGTTCTAAATGTTTTATACTTATATTTGCCATGATTCAGGTTAATCAGTATATTTCCTTCTTTCAGACTGTCAGTTTCATTTTTGGGAAATGCATATAAATAAAAAAAAAATTCTTACCTAAAATTTTTTTATTTGACTTCTAAATTGCGGGCTGTTATGCTCGCGGGTGCAAAAAATGCTAGCATTTATTGCGTCATTTCCGGCGTCTTAGTTGAAGCAGAGAGTTTTTCACGTAGTTTGTTGCAGACGTCGCAGTTTTTTTTTTACATTATTTAAGTCTGTTTCTTTTTGCTTCTGGTTACCAGAGGCTTATTCTGTTTGCATTTTTTCCCATTCCTGAAACTGTCATTTAGGGAATTTGATAATTTTGCTTTATATGTTGTTTTTTCTATTAAATATTGCAAGATGTCTCAAGCTGACCCTGTATCAGAATCTACTTCTGGAAAGCTGCTGCCTGATGTCGGTTCTTCCAAAGCTAAGTGCATTTGTTGTAAACTTGTGGTAACTGTTCCTCCGGCTGTAGTTTGTGTTTGCTTTTGAAAGTTTATCATGACAACTGACAATATTTTCATTAGTAATAATCCATTACCTGTTGTTGTTCCTTCAACATCTAATGTTCAGGATATTCCTGTTAATGTAAGAGAATGTGTTTCTAACTCTATTCAGAAGGCCCTGTCTGTTATACCACCTTCTAATAAACGTAAAGGTCTTTTAAAACTTCTCATAAATAAGATGAATTTTTAAATGACCGCCAACATTCTGATGGATCTATCTAGTTCAGAAGATTCTGCCTCAGATATTGACACTGACAAATCTTCATATTTATTTAAGATGGAGTTTATTTGTTCTTTACTTAGAGGTGTTGATTGCATTAGATATGGAAGAGTCTAGTCCTCTTGATATTAAAACCAGTAAACGTTTAAATTCGATTTTTAAACCTCATGTAGTTATTCCAGAGGTTTTTCCAGTTCCTGATGCTATTTCAGATGTAATTTCTAGGGAATGGAATAGTTTGGGTACTTCATTTACTCCTTTAAGGTTAAAAAACTGTACCCTTTGCCGGCTGATAGATTGGAGTTTTGGGAAAAAATCCCCAAAGTTGATGGGGCTATCTCTACTCTTGCTAAACGTACTACTAATCCTACGGCAGATAGTACTTCTTTTAAAGATCCTTTAGATAGGAAGCTTGAATCTTTTCTAAGGAAGGCTTATTTATGTTCAGGTAATCTTCTTTGGCTGATGTTGCTGCAGCTTCTACTGTTTGGTTGGAGGCTTTAGCGCAACAAGTACCAGATCATAATGTGTATAGCATTGTTAAACTTCAACATGCTAATTTCATTTGTGATGCCATTAGAATTGATGTCAGGTATATGTCTTTAGCTATTTTAGCTAGAAGAGCTTTATGGCTTAAATCTTGGAATGCAGATATGACTTCTAAGTCAACATTGCTATCTCTTTCTTTCCAAGGTAATAAATTATTTGATTCTCAGTTGGATTCTATAATTTCAACTGTCACTGGGGGGAAGGGAGCTTTTTTGCCTCAGGATAAAAAATCTAGGGGCAAATTTAGGGCTGCTAACCGTTTTCGTTCCTTTCACCAGAATAAGGAACAGAAGCCTGACCCTTCCCCTAAAGGAACGGTTTCCAATTGGAAGCCTTCACCAGTCTGGAATAAATCCAAGCCTTTTAGAAAATCGAAACCAGCCCCCAAGTCCGCATGAAGATGTGGCCCTCATTCCAGCACAGCTGGTAGGGGGCAGATTATGATTTTTCAAAGATGTTTGGATCATTTCAATTCAAAATCATTGGATTCAGAACATTGTTTCTCAAGGGTACAGAATAGGTTTCAAGGTAAGACCGCCTGTGAGAAGGTTCTTTCTCTCACGCATTCCAGTAAAGGCTCAGGCTTTCCTGAAGTGTGTTTCAGACCTGGAGTCATCTGGGGTAATTGTGCCAGTTCCATTTCTGGAACGGGGTCTGGGGTTTTATTCAAATCTGTTCATTGTACCAATGAAAGAGAATTCTTTCAGACCAGTTCTGGATCTAAAATTTTTTAATAGTTATGTAAGAATACCAACATTCAAAATGGTGACTATAAGGACTATTCTGCCTTTTGTTCAGCGAGGGCATTATATGTCCACAGTAGACTTACAGGATGCATATCTTCATATTCCAATTTATCCAGATCACTATCGGTTCCTGAGATTCTCTTTTCTCCTACAATGGTGTATCCGGTCCACGGCTTCATCCTTACTTGTGGGATATCCTCAATCCCTACAGGAAGTGGCAAAGAGAGCACACAGCAGAGCTGTCCATATAGCTCCCCTCAGGCTCCGCCCCCCCAGTCATTCTCTTTGCTACTCTAACAAGTAGCATCTCCACGGGGATGGTAAAGAGTATGTGGTATTAGTTGTAGTTTCTCCAACATAGGTGTGTCCGGTCCACGGCGTCATCCTTACTTGTGGGATATTCTCTTCCCCAACAGGAAATGGCAAAGAGCCCAGCAAAGCTGGTCATATGATCCCTCCTAGGCTCCGCCTACCCCAGTCATTCTCTTTGCCGTTGCACAGGCAACATCTCCACGGAGATGGCTAAGAGTTTTTTGGTGTTTAAATGTAGTTTTATTCTTCAATCAAGTGTTTGTTATTTTAAAATAGTGCTGGTATGTACTATTTACTCTTAAACAGAAAAGAGAAGAAGATTTCTGTTTGTGAGAGGAAGATGATTTTAGCAGACGTTACTAAAATCGATTGCTGTTTCCACACAGGACTGTTGAGATGAAGTAACTTCAGTTGGGGGAAGCAGTTGGCAGACTTTTCTGCCTGAGGGTATGATGGCCACATTTCTAACACGACTTGGTAATGCTGGAAGGCTGTCATTTTCCCTATGGGGACCGGTAAGCCATTTTCTTAGATTAAGTAAAAGAATAAAGGCTTTATAAGGGCTTAAAAAACTGGTAGACATTTTTCTGGGCTAAAACGATTACTTGCTAAGCATATTTGACAGATTATAGCGCTTTATAGTTATTATAATCTTGGGGATTGTTGTTTAAAAACGGCAGGCACTGTATGGACACCTTTTTCAGATGGGGGCCTTCTCTAGTCATAGGCAGAGCCTCATTTTCGCGCCACTAATGCACAGTTGTTTTTGGAAGGCAAGGCATGCAGATGCATGTGTGAGGAGCTAGGATCCACTGAAAAAGCTTATAGAAGGCGTCATTTGGTATCGTATTCCCCTCTGGGCTTGGTTGGGTCTCAGCAAAGCAGATTCCTGGGACTGTATAGGGGTTAAATGTAAAAACGGTTCCGGTTCCGTTATTTTAAGGGTTAAAGCTTCCAAATTTGGTGTGCAATACTTTTAAGGCTTTAAGACACTGTGGTGACATTTTGGTGAATTTTGAACAATTGCTTCATACTTTTTCGCATTTTCAGTAATAAAGTGTGTTCTGTTTCGGTTTCATTTTAAAACGTTTTTTGTGCTTTGTTGACAAGTTTAAGCCTGTTTAACATGTCTGAACCATCAGATAAACAATGTTCTATATGTATGAATGCCAATGTGTCTCCCCATTTAAATATATGTGATAATTGTGATATGGTGTCCAAACAAAGTAGGGACAATGATGCCACAGATAATAATAGTGCCCAAGATGAGTCTTCAGATGAGGGGAGTAAGCATGGTACTGCATCACCCCCTTCTGTGTCTACACCAGTTTTGCCCACACAAGAGGCCCCTAGTACATCTAGTGCGCCAATACTTATTACTATGCAACAATTAACGGCTGTTATGGATAATTCTATTAAAAGTATTTTATCTAAAATGCCTACTTATCAAAGAAAGCGCAATTGCTCTGTTTTAAACACTGAAGAGCAAGAGGACGCTGATGATAACGCTTCTGACATACCCTCACACCAATCTGAAGGGGCCAGGAGGGAGGTTTTGTCTGAGGGAGAAATTTCAGATTCAGGGAAAATTTCTCAACAAGCTGAACCTGATGTTGTAACATTTAAATTTAAATTAGAACATCTCCGCGCACTGCTTAAGGAGGTATTATCTACTCTGGATGATTGTGACAATTTGGTCATTCCAGAGAAATTATGTAAGATGGGCAAGTTCCTAGAGGTTCCGGTGCCCCCCGATGTTTTTCCTATACCCAAGCGGGTGGCGGACATAGTAAACAAGGAATGGGAAAGGCCCGGCATACCTTTTGTGCCTCCCCCTATATTTAAGAAATTATTTCCTATAGTCGACCCCAGAAAGGACTTATGGCAGACAGTCCCTAAGGTCGAGGGGGCGGTCTCTACTCTAAACAAACGCACTACTATTCCCATAGAAGATAGTTGTGCTTTTAAAGATCCTATGGATAAGAAATTAGAGGGTTTGCTTAAAAGAATGTTTGTTCAGCAAGGTTACCTTCTTCAACCAATTTCATGCATTGTTCCTGTCACTACGGCAGCGTGTTTCTGGTTCGAAGAACTAGAAAAGTCGCTCGATAAGGAATCTTCGTATGAGGAGATTATGGACAGAGTTCATGCACTCAAATTGGCTAACTCTTTTATTCTAGATGCCGCTTTGCAATTAGCGAGATTAGCGGCGAAAAATTCAGGGTTTGCTATCGTGGCGCGCAGAGCGCTCTGGCTAAAGTCTTGGTCAGCGGATGTGTCTTCCAAGACAAAATTGCTTAACATCCCTTTCAAGGGCAAAACACTGTTTGGTCCTGATTTGAAAGAGATTATTTCAGACATCACCGGAGGAAAGGGCCAGAAATAAGCCTAATTTCTCCAACATAGGTGTGTCCGGTCCACGGCGTCATCCTTACTTGTGGGATATTCTCCTCCCCAACAGGAAATGGCAAAGAGCCCAGCAAAGCTGGTCACATGATCCCTCCTAGGCTCCGCCTTCCCCAGTCATTCTCTTTGCCGTTGTACAGGCAACATCTCCACGGAGATGGCTTAGAGTTTTTTGGTGTTTAACTGTAGTTTTTATTATTCAATCAAGAGTTTGTTATTTTAAAATAGTGCTGGTATGTACTATTTACTCTGAAACAGAAAAGAGATGAAGATTTCTGTTTGTAAGAGGAAAATGATTTTAGCAACCGTTACTAAAATCGATGGCTGTTTCCACACAGGACTGTTGAGAGGAATTAACTTCAGTTGGGGGAAACAGTGAGCAGACTTTTGCTGCTTGAGGTATGACACATTTCTAAAAAGACGATGTAATGCTGGAAGCTGTCATTTTCCCTATGGGATCCGGTAAGCCATTTTTATTACATAAGAAAAAAAAGGGCTTCACAAGGGCTTTTAAGACTGTAGACATTTTCTGGGCTAAAACGATTGATATATAAGCATATTTTAATACTTCATAGCTTTGAGGAATTATTTTATTCTTGGGAATTAGCTAAAATAACCGGCAGGCACTGTATTGGACACCTTATTTGCTAGGGGCTTTCCCTAATCATAGGCAGAGCCTCATTTTCGCGCCTCTATTGCGCACTTGTTTTTGGGAAGCATGACATGCAGATGCATGTGTGAGGAGCTCTGATACATAGAAAAGACTTTCTGAAGGCGTCATTTGGTATCGTATTCCCCTTTGGGCTTGGTTGGGTCTCAGCAAAGCAGATACCAGGGACTGTAAAGGGGTTAAATATAAAAACGGCTC